>NW_022900921.1:17970205-17985603 GCF_012274545.1 Fukomys damarensis | reverse complement strand
TTTTTTATTTTTTTGTTTTTTTTTTTTTTTTTTTTTTTTTCCACAGGGACAGAAAGGTAACAGCAGCTTATGGTCTTTGTTGTAACTATTCAACTCATGCCAATGTAAGAACTGTCTCACAATATGTAAATGAATTGATATTCTAACAGATCTGTGGTTTGAGAAAAGCTTATTTACAAACACCGATACTATGTCAGACATATTCGGCTGATTTTTTACAATTTGCCAACCACAGTACTACACTGTCAGATCCATACAGACACGAAGAATGTTTTCACTCACGATGATGCACCTTTCACTTAGCATAGTGTTGGGCATATGGTTATCTAAGATTTGCTAAACATTGAAGGAAGCAAGGCAGAAAGGAAGGAAGGAGTGAAAGCACTAGTCATGCCAATAGCGATTGTCGCCACACAAAGAGAACTGCGATTTCTCCGGTGTTGCCTAATACACCGCACTACTGATTGGAACTATTTAGACAGAAACCAGAAACTACCCCAAGTGCAGCTTCTAGGTTTCCAGGCTACAGGTGGGAAAGAGCCTGTTTGTATACATTTTATTTAAACTTAAAATACTTTAATCTTAGCAGATACATAAAAGCATCATGGAAGAACATATGATAAAATAGACACTGAATTCTGAAATACATGGTCTTTGACTAAATTTTAAATAAAGAATACTGGAGAAACAAAAATTTTAAAAGTACATAAAACTAAAATTAACTAAAGTTTACTCTTCCCCAAATTTTTTCTTTTCTATTGTAGGTAACAACATTTACCTCTGCTTAATTTACTCACCATAAATTGAACATATAAAGGGGAAGACATACAAAGTCATGTGCAGGTTCTTATTTAAACCTTACAACAGAAACCCTATTAGAAGAGTAATTTTTTTTTACTGTTTACATTTTATAGTAAGTGGAGACCTATACACATGAAGGGATTTTTTTTTCATTGCTCAATAAATACTGAAGTCAAGATTTCAAACTACTTCTGATATTCCAAAATGATTATGATGCAATAGTGTTTCAGTTTAATTGATTAAATAAAAATGACAATAGTGATAAATGAACAAATGCTTTGTTAAACAAACAAAATAACTACCTTAATATTCTTGATGGTAATGTTGGATTGAACAGATTCCTTCTAGCTGCTAAAGTTTTTTTGTCTGATAGGCTGATTAACAGATCCATCAGATCTTCACTTTAGATTTGCTATCTATAAAACATAAGCCTCAGTGACTGGGGAATTCCTAAAAATTGAACAAGTTTGCTCTATTTTTCAAGTGAATTGAATAGAAATACAGAAGGATAAGTTTCATCATAAGAATTTCTGAACAGAAATTACACATTTAAAATTACAGTCATTCCAACTCGATGTATTTTTATGTACAGTGACTGCATAAAAGTGTTAAAAAGAAAAGGACATGCTGGAGTTTTGAAAATTTTTCTCCAAATCTAGCTTTTTTATTTGTTAAGTGTTTTCAGTAGTTGATTTTGATTTTCAGACTCAGTTAACAGCTCATGAAAAATGTGCTAGCCACTCTAGCTCCTCTGCCATTTGAGGGAACAAAAGGTCATAATCATTTTCTAGATATTATTCATTCTGAATAAATCTGCTTATAATTAGTAATAATAGACAATAGTTTCTCTCAAAATTATATGTCATTCTTAATCCTTTCCTATTTTAAAAGGTTTGAAAGTTCATGGTGGTGGTACTATGCAAAGCAGATATTAACAATATTCAAATATCTCCTAAATTCTAGTTTACAGAAACTTTATACTTTTAAAATGAAATATGAAGGGAAAAGATTTAAACCCTTGTTAAGTAAATGTTTCAATGAACTGGGTTATGGATTATGGACTATGCATTAAAAATATTTCTATATTAACAAAAAAATCTTAAAGCCAAGTGCTAGTTGTGCCACAATGTGTGCAATGTGTGTGTGTGTGTGTTTGCACACATGTTTTCCACCAAAGAAAAAGCTCACTGAGAAACAACTGTCAGATGATACAGTGGAAATAAAATGTAGAAAATCACTTTAGCTTTCCATCTGGAAGGGCTCCATGATCGTCTGTAAAGATTCTTTTATTTGATAAAGCTAAGAGATATTGAAGAGAGAGTATCAACAGGGTCACTATGAGAAGTTAGAAAAAAAGAAATCAGACCAAAGTGAGTTAATTCTGAATTACAGCTTAAACAAGCTGGTTAAAGATTTCTGTGCACATTTCTAAAGAGGGACAGTTAGTATTTTGTAGGTTTAGTGTATACATTAGAGATATACTGACAAAGATATACTGAAAAAAACAAAACAAAACATACAAACAAAAACAAAAACAAACAAAAAAAACCAAACCTGAAACCAGAACTAGGACCCAGTGCTTACTAGCAGATAGCTAAAACTGATTTTAGATTGTTATTGTGATTGTCATCATTTGCATCAATGTCTTAGCATCACAAGCGAAATGGAAATTAGAAAGCCAGTTAGCTGACTCCTGCTTAGTACTGTTTTACACAGTTTCTTACAGATGAGATTACCACTCTGTCCTTACACAAAACACCAAAAGGAAGACCACCACGTTTCGTAAGGTAGGGAGGATGATGTGGGGAGCTACGGGACAATCAGATGCTCAGTGATTCAAAGAGGATGGCTTTTGGTGTATATGGATGGTAAGTTTTCCTGGCTGACTAGAAAGTTGTTTAGCATACATTGGAAGGAAGAAAAATGTGTTGGGTTGGAATTTGTAATTCAGATATAGTTGATACAATGATGCAAAGAACAAAGGAGCAGCATCTTAGACTTAATGCAGTAAGGTGGGATGGGGAGAAAAAGGAGATAGGGAGGGAATGGGAAGAAAAAAACCATTAAGACGTGATATGTATATAACCAATTGCCCAAGATGAGTGTCATTATTATGTACTGCAAATATGTACTAATGCAAAAGAAGCTGAAGAAAAATTTAACTGCCTTGAACAAAAATATAGTTTGAAAGTGGTATAAGGAAGCTAAGAAAACTTGTGACAAGGGAGTTTTAAATGCATGCAGAAATGGTTTGGCTCCATTTTTAGATATTTCTTGCATATTAATGGCTAGAAACAAAAGTGACTGAAATCCTTTTTTCCCCTTTCAGATCTTTGTGGAAGAGAAACTAGCCTATGACCTAAAAGTAAATAGCCGTATTTCATACTTTTTTCCAGTTGCATGAATGAAACCCTAAGTTACAGGAAAGGTGAAAAAAAAAAAAAACAGCACCAAATCAGGTTCAGAGATAAAGTAGGCTTCATGCCCTTTTGAGAGCAATCGGCCCATGGAGGATTATTGGACATCTTCGTCGGGACTGAGTTTGAACCAGGTTCCAAGGATGAAAGCTCACCGACTAATCTGCTGAGCTACCAAGCCCACTGCTGTGCTGCTTTATAGAAATCCTATTAACTGAGAGATTGAAGGGAAGGAAGATAAGATAGCAAGGTGTTGGAAATCAAGCTTCAGTAGTTTTAACTGAAAAGGTACTTTTGAACCATGGTATTGTATCCAGATAGGAATTAAACACCCCACACATAGTAAGTTTGTGTGTGTGTGACTATATATATCCCCCACACAGGAAAACTGTATACTTTCAAAACATCTATTTCACTAGTGTTTATACCATATATTTTGCATGTGTTTATATTTAACATGGAAGGATCTTTAAGACAGGATTGCTGCTCATGTTGAGATGTATTTTCTTATTTTACCTCTTCCGAGCCCACCATGGTGAATGCGACCAAATTTTATACCTTGTGTGGTCAGTCATATCCTGCAGCGTCAGTGTTTTTTACATAATGAATCTTAATTCTGTCTTTCACTAACATTTATTTCTCCTCTGCCTCTGAGGATACTTGCCACGAGTAGTATTTGGGGGCAATTTTCTCAGTACAACTGCAATGTGCCCAGAGAGCTACTTTAATTACCGATTATAAAACCAAAGTTTAAATTTGCAAGTAAGTTAGGCAACTAAGGTCATCACAGAGATAGCTTCTCATACTTTTCATGCCTTTGTTTGTCTTTAGTGAGAAAAGTACAGAGTTACACTGGGTTTTTATTACTTTGTCCAGAGAATTAAAACACTGGGATAGATTTATCATCTTCTACTGTTTCATAGGGGTTGTGTGTGTGATGGTAAAACTACTTATGAATGAGAAAAAAAATTAATATTTCAAAAACATGAAAGAGAAAAGCCTCTTAAGAAAGCCAAAAGAACATGGAAGTCAAATGGAATGACTCTAGTTGATCACTTTTGTCTCTAAAGCCTTGTGGAAGTGGGTGGAGATGTTGAAGGTGATGTTGAGAAAATGACCTGCACACATTTGAACTTTTGTCATCTTGTTTTTTTCCAAGTAGCCCAGAATGTATTTGGGCTCAGCCATAAAAAATACTGATTCAATATTTTGTACAAGGCATTTAAAAGACAAATGCAAAATGCTTACTGCAAGTTAGATGATTATTTAAAGATGGTCACAGAAATATTAAAGTGATAGCATATTTTCAAAACTTCACTTAATTGAAGAGAGAAATATTTTGGCTCAATTAGTCAGGTCCTCCTAATCTTCAGGTAATTCTGATTTTTGTGTGACACAAATTAAGAGTATGGCAGAAAGATTTTATTTGCTGTAAGAAAGAGTCCTAAGAAGCAGAGTAATGGGGAGTTATTTGGGGAAAAGCAAACTGATCCTTTAAGTTCTTAAGCATAAAATAATACTAATACCTAATGACCGAGAAGGAGCACAGAAAAAGTTTGAAATTTCATTTCTAAATTGTGGCCAAAGGGGAGTGTAGAAACACTGAAATTTTACTCTGAGTGCTTATCTTTATCTTTAATATAAAATTAAAAAGTGACACATTTGGAGTTGCCGTTGAGATTAGTTTGGCTTTTTTTTTCCTCCTCTTTGTATTTCTACCCCTACTGTCAAGAATTATAAGAGGAATGAAATACAGATCTATTTAGGACAACTGTAAATTATCATGCTATCATAAGAAAATAGCCTTTTTTACATCATAAAATTTGAAGGTTTTACTATACAAAAGTCTTTCGTCTTCTATATATCTGCAGTCTTTGAACACTGGAAGGGAAATGTTAAATTAAAAAGAGAAAAACAAAACCAACCCAGAAGCAATGGCTACTCATGTTAAGCTCTTCTAACTATGACCAAGGGTTGTGTAAAAAGAATGGCCATTGTTCTTTTTTTTCAAAAAAACGACATCATCACTGGTTTTACTCATTACACCAACCAGACTCACACACGGGTAGTTCTTGAACTATAACCCAGTGCTGTGGCTGGCTGTGGATCCATCCAATCAGAGGAAACTTTCTTCACAGTTTATTCTCACAACATATAATGCTCTTGCTGCTTTTGATATCAGGGCTGCTCAGCTATCAGTCAAGCTTGTTTCAATGTTAGCATCTTGATCCTTTCTTGTTATACAAGAGGGATTCTCCTTCACAGAGCCCTGTCTTCTTTGAACATCTTATTTTCAAGAAGAGTATTTCAAATCTGAAGAAAAATGTTGTTCATACACTCCTAAGTTTTTTCACTGGTCTAGGGGTTCCCTGCCTTTTTTATCACCAGGGATCATGAAGTATTACATAATCTTCAAAAATTCCTGGGGATTCAGGGCCCAAACAGAAACATCTGGGTTGCCAGATGATTTGACGGAAGTTATAGCAATGTCCATACATTTTGTTTGACTTCTTTATTCTTTAACTCACACATTTTAGTATAATATGGATACACTTAACTTGCTAAGCACCAAAATTACTATGATACAGATTTAAATTGCTAATGGGCCATTTTTAAAGTTTTGACCCTGAAACGTCTTTTCTTGAACTCTGCTATAGAATGCTACACATATTGTAAGATATTCTGAAATGTAAATTCTAAATTTACTTTAGATTAAACATTATTTCATAGGTGATAATTTTTTTCAGATGACAACCCAATAGGCAAATCTGACTAAGAACTCTGAAGGAAGCTGTGGCAACTGGCAACATTTCAGTAATATAGTTCACTGAACAGCTAAGCAGTACCTGCACCCCATATGTCTTCTATTTTCCTATATACATAAGGCATTTCCCTAAAGGATAATATGCAACATCCTCAAAGAATGATAAATACACAAAATTGACTCAAATACTATCACGTAGAATTAAGTGACAGCTGTACATCCTTTACAACTAGCAGTAATTCTTTGCCCTTGATAATCCTAAGTGTAGAAATTAAAATTCTAAATGTTACCAAAGGCAAAAAGCCAAAAATAAAATAAAATCAGGTGTCATACTAGTGAATGTTTCCAACTGATTCACTGAAGTACATATGAACTGCTTACTGAAACCAATAACCGTGGTGGGTTCTGGACAGAAAATGAAGTTGTGGAACATCAAACACTTGATTTCATGGAGCCTACAGTCGTGCCAGACAAAAAATAGTAGAAATAGCGTCATTTATGTGTTTTTTTTTTTCTATACTAAACATTTTTAAGAATGATTTTCATTGTCTCATCAATTGGCTCAGACAAATAGCATTATCATATACACATTAAAAATAAGGAAAGGGCTTTTTAAAAAAAAAAAAAGTCACCTCTACAGTATGTTTTGGTTCCATTCAGTCAGCTGATGACCTAAAGAACACAAACTGGACTTCCCTTAGAAGAAGGGTTCTCCCTCAAACCCTCAACACAGAAATCTTAACTTAAATTTCCACTAATCTGGTGAAAAAAATTTCCCTATGAATTTGTACTCAAGACATCAACATTAACTTGTACCTCACTTTTTAGGGTGATGCTCTTTTGTCACTGAAAATGAGGAAAAAAAATCCTTCTCCTGCAGGTCATTTGGATAATAGGTGTTGCCTTCTATGATTTTCTCATGTAAATGCTTTCATTTGTGCACGAGGTTCTTCACTTCTATTTATTTTCACCACCTATTGCTGTTCTGATATCACAATGGGTTTTAACTATCTATTAGCTATGGTGATGGTAGCTGACGTACAATTATTTTTCCCCCTCTTTTTTGGAGCCAAGAAAGGGAAGAATATATGTAAGTTTCCTGCATAAGAGATGTTCAGCCATATTAAATTCTATGTTTAATCTATCATTTGTTTTAGTTGACCACTGTATACTAAAGTAGGAGGAATAAAGCATGGCTTAGATCAACTCAATCCAGTATGAGCTATCTACATTATGGGACTTCCATGTCACACCCATTGTGCTGAACATGCAGCCTATCTTCATGTTTTAACCACAGTGTCTTTGTGCTTTGCATCTTGCAACTTATACCAGAGGCACAGAAAGCCAGGAGTTATGACAGTTCCCTTTTCTCAAGGTGAAATTGACTCTCAGCTGTACTTTATTCTCCAGAACTTTCACTAAAACCAGGCTGAGGTTGGGACTTGACCTGACATCAATTCTTTACTGGCTCTCCCTGCTGCATCTCTACTTCTTTGACTTATTTCCACGAGGAATAGCTCCTTGATAAATAATTTACACAAGAAGCTTCACCTTACTTTTTGCTTTAAAGAAAAAAAAATATATAAATATGACCAATAAACCTAGAATTCATAGAACAAACCCAAAATCCAAACTAGCAAACAGACTGGAAACTCTGGGAGAAATATAATGTTATGGTTTTCAAATTAAATTCTTCCATCTCTGGGAAATTCTAATTTGTAACCTTAAAATCTTCAACTGATACGATGAGGCCCACTCACCACAGGGAGTCAAGTTGCTCTCCTTAAGGTCAAAAGATTACAAGTGTTCAATCCCATCTAAATAATATCTGCGCAGCGACATCTAGATGGACATTCAGCCAAACAACTGGGCACTGAGTCTAATTGAGAGGACACTTGAAAAGTTAATCCCGACAAAAAGAGAAGCTAGCAACGGAGGAACAAATCCACACCTAAACTGGAGAACACCATGCGCAGGAGTGTGGGGACCACCTTCTTGTCTTCCATGCTTCATCTGTCTCCTGGATGTAGCAGGGTCGCAAGAGCTCTTGCAGATGAATGAAGAGTGCAGCAGTGTACTCAGTGCGCACCGGCTCCTCTAAGGCGTTAGGCTGCTGCACGCATAGATTCAGGAGTCCGACACAGGTGACAGACCTTTTTCACAAGGTTTATTATGAGAAGCAGGGAACAAGTCCCTTCATACACTTTTATGAGATCTTGGGCACTCTTTCATTGCACCGTTGCACAATTATTAATTATGCACGAATCGGACATGATTTCATTTATCACTTTCTCACAACCCGTACTAGGATGTGGTTCCATCAGGTGAAGGACAGATGCTATTTTATCATTTTGTTCATAAACCTAGCGGCAATGGATGCTTACTAAGTGACAAAAAATTACTAATATAAATATGACATATAACATGCATTAATTATATTAAGTGCATTTTGTATAAATTTTATATAAATTATATCATCAATGTATAGATATGTGCTATGCAATTCATATCAGTATAATACACACAAAATTCCAACTGCATTTTCAGTTTGATAGATGAATGAAAATATGTGAGGTCTATCCTAAAGGAATGCGCTTACTCTATATACTTCTATTTTTGTGCATATGATGCTCCTTTTCCTGGGAAAAGGCCTTTCATTTTGTCATACAGTGAGATTTTCCTACTATTCTTATCATCCATCAGTAAATACTCAGCCCTTCATATAATTTTTGTGAAAAATATACCGATACCAGTTTTCTATCCTTAATGCCAAACCAGAAACAAGACAGAGCAAAAAGAAACATCCTCAAATGAAAAGATAACCAGACAAGGCAACCTGAGCAACAGAAAATAATTGGAGCCTCTAAATTGTATCATTCTCAGGAGGAATTACTGGCACATGCAGCTTTTCCCCTGGACCATGCTGGGCATCCCTTGGAATCACTACAGAAACATTGTATTGCTCTTTAAATATTTTTTAATGTGAACCTACTCTTGAAATTTCTATTTTATAGTTTCCCTCACAAACCTTCCCATGCTGCTTACCTCTTTCTCCAGTATGTGTAATTTAAAAGAAATTATGTAAGCTTATTTCTCTGATGAAGAAAACCTAATGCACAAATACACAAAGGATATGACTAGTATAGCTTAAGGAGCTAATGAATCTGGCAGTTTTAAGCTCATTCCCAATAAAAATGGGCCCCACAAATCACTATAAAAAATGTATTTCGTACCTCCAGAGCCGTAATTGTCACACATTTACAATTCATAACCAGCAAGTGCACAGTGCTTACTCCATTTAATCCACTGTAGAATAGTAGATATAGATGCCATGGGGAAGAGGCACCATCTGTCTCTTGAAATGCTCTTTTGGGAAGCCTACCACACCAATAAAATTCTGAACCCTAACAGTGGGAATCCTGAACATCTTCCTCCTATTAAATTGTAAGCGATGAAAAAGGTGAAGGGTTCAGATGTCCCAGCACCTGCTGTGGCAGTTTGCCCTTGGTTTACCAGCTCCAAAAGGCTAAAGATAAAACGTGGAATTAGATTGTCAGAAAAGGTTAGGTGCCTAACCTTACGTATGGGGGTCTAAAGACAGAATACCTAAAGAAGCGTGAATTTTGAGATGCATCCATGTCTTTAAAAGTTTTAGTTGAAGCATCACTGGCTTCTGATAAACAATGAGATGATATAATTTAATGAATAACTGTTAAATAACATTTTAAATATAATACTTCTAGTAAACCAAACACTTTCTTGGCTACTACTTTACAGTAATTTCTAAATCTTAAAACTAACTGTGGAATACAATATAGTACTTTCAGTCACTGTGCTATAAAGTGGTACCTTGGTTCATTAATTTAGTTTATTCTACAATTTTGGAAAAGGTGACCACATGTGCATTTGTGTGGGAAAGAGAGTTATAATCATGTTTGTCACCTGACAAAGAGTTTGGAAACAAAAATACAGTTTTTCCAAATGCTTCTGTTTGCAAACCTAATTTTTTGCAAATAAGTGTTCATGAACTGAGGTAACACTGCACATTAGCTCTACAGAACACACTCGTACTGTAACTGCAATTCTGTATCCTTGGACAACAAGTTCTCATGTCCCACATCCCCAAACCCTGTCAAATATCATTCTACTTACTGTCTCTTAGAATTTGACCACATATAAATAAGATAGTGGGATATCAAAACATGCAGATTTTGATTGTTGCTTTAGTTTGATTCTTAAGGGTCCACCAAAGATTTATGTGCCTTGATCCCCAGTGAAACACCTTTGAGAAGTACTTTTTAGTTCATTAAGGAAGTGCTCTGGAACAGGACTGAAAGACTACAGTTCCTTCTACTTTCTCTTCTTTGTGTATCAGCCATGAGGTTAGAGGATTTGCTTCACTACTCATTTGCAATCACTGCTCACCAGCACCCTGCAGGTAAACGGCCAATTGATCATGCACTGGGATCCACAATTGGAGCCAACAATGAACCTTACTGCTATAAATTCATTATCTCAGGTACTCATTTAAGAACAGAAAGTTGACTATAAAAGGAGATTGATACCAGGAGTGGGGTCTAGCAGTTACTCTATCCCTGATCATGTGAGACAAACTTGAGAATTAATTGTAGGAAGAAGTGTGGGACAGTTGGAATAGTGGGCTAGAGAAAGCCTGTAAACAGAATTAGACAATGCTGAAGGGGATTAGAAGGCCACATTTTTAATAGAAACAAGGATGGTAAGGCTGCATGTTTCAGATGAAAAGGACAAGTAAAATTAGACTTAGACTAGCATTTATCCTTGATGAAGAATGGTAAAAAATCTGAATGTATTTTGTCTATCCCGTGAGACTTTATGGAAGCCTAACCTAAAAGGTGGTGGAGTCATTTATCTGAGAGAGGAATTTAAAGTTTGCAAAGTCCTTAGACTGCATCATGGGTATTACTGGCTGCTTTTAGCCAAATTTACAGCAAACATCAAGAGCAAAGAGAAGCACAATAGAAAATTTGAAAAATATACAACCTGCCAGCAAAGGAGCACCTGCACATGTTCAGCCAAGGAGTGGGGATATGTTAGTAATGCTAAAATGAAGGATGTCTCAAACTTACCTCAGAAGCTGCCAGGCCACCCAACCCATCACATGCTCATGGTGCAGCTGATGCTAGGGGCAGACACAATTATTTTTGCAAGTGTATGAAATGCAAGGATTGTGTGGTCATGGGTGCTTCCACTGAGATTTTGCAGGAAAAATGTGGGAGGACACGGAAATTATTGCAGGGTCAGAATCACTGTAATCAGCTCCTCAGAAGACGATGCATGGAGCTATGGGTGGAAACTCCAGGAAGAAAGAGGAGTAAGCAATGAGAAATGAACTCCAAATAAAGCTCTAGGACTTAGCTAAACATGCTGACAGGAGTGATTACATAATCTGAAAACAACCAAATTAAATGGAAAGAGCTTGCCAAGTTACCCCCGTGTACCCTGAATACTGGACACAAAACTGCAGAATTTAATTTTGGCCTTGTTGGTTTCTGGGCATGATTTGGGCCAATCTGTCCATGTTTTTTCATTTTTGTATTTATTACCACATTTTTACATTACATAATGATTGCATTTCTTGCTGGGAGTTTGTATTTTTACATAACACATCTCAATTCTTTTCTCATTCCCTTCCCCTCTCTCACCCATTCCTTCATCGCTTGGTCTCTTTCCCATGTGTAAAAGATCCAACTTCCTAATTCCTGTTATGTATCTTTTATTTATAATTTTAGTTTCCCATGTTAGAGCTTGGGTCCTGATGTTCCCCCAAACCCTGATACAGTCATAGGTCGGCTTTTTCAGAGGAGGCTGAATCTAGAGATTGACACTGGAAGTGATTCAAAGAGCAAGGTAGCCTCAAGGGCACTAGGATTAAGGCTCTAATTGCTACTTGCCTAAGTCATCAGGATGAGATAAAAAGGGCAGAAAGATGGCACTAAGGTCCCTTTTTGCTTTGCTATCCTTTGTCTACTACAAACTGTTGCCTCTCTGACGTGTCACCCTGCGTTAGAGCCAGCTGAGTATGGGTTGAAATGTCTACAAACTGTACTAAATAAATCTTTCCTCCTTTAACTTGTGGGTGTTGGATATTTTGCCTCAGCAACGAGAAATGTAACTAACACGTCACATAAGAGAAACCATGGAATATTTAACCTTATGTGTCTGATGCATTTCACATAACACTATGGTCTCAAGATGAATCCATTTTCCTACAAATGAGGCAAGCTTGTCCTTCTTTATGAAACAGTAGGACTCCATTATGTATAAATACATTTCTTTAATTATCCGCCTTTAATTATTTAATTGAATTTTTTCTGTATTTTAAATTATTCATCTGTTGATGGATATATAAGCCATTCCCAAGATTTGGCATTATGAATTGTGCAGCTATAAACATGGATAGACATGTATCATCATCATATGGTGTCTTTAAATCTTTTGTGAAGATACCTAATAGGGCAACAGCTAGGTCAAATGGAATTTCTATTGCATTTGTTTTGTTTTATTTGGTTTTTGTGGCATTTTCATGCAGATTTCCATAGTGGTTGTATGAGTTCACATTTCCAACAACAATATAAAAGGGTTCCTTTTTTCCCACAGCCTCATGATGGACTCTCAGGGTTAATTTGCTTTTCTCTAATGATCAGAGATGTTGAACATTTTCCCATATGTTTAATGGCTATTCACAGTTCTCTTCTGAGAGGTGTTTATTAATTCGAGTTTCCTATTATCAATTGGATCTTGTATTTTGGGAGAGTTAAATATTTTTTAATTCTTTATATATTGCAAATATTAGTCCCCTCTTTGAGAAATAGCTGAAAAAATGTTTCCATTGTGTACATTGTGCCTTCACTTTGTTTGCTGTTTCCTTTGTTGTGCAGAAATTTTTTGAGACGATCTTATTTGATGATTCTTGATGCTATTTCTTGTGCAATTAGAGTTCTGTTCATAAAGTCTTTGCCTATGAATATGTCTTCCATGTCTTTACCTACCTTTTCTTTCAGGAGATTTATCTGTTTCTGTTCTCTCTTTTAGACTTTTGATCTATTTTAATTTTAGTTTAATGCATGGTGATGTATATAGATCTAGAATCAATCTTATGCCTGTTGATAGACAGTTTTCTCAGCATTATTTATTAAACAAGCCATCTGTCTTTTGCTGTATGGTTTTGGTCCTTTTGTTAAAAAATCAAGGAGTTGAATGTGCTTGGGGTAGTTTCTGCATGCTGAATACTATTCCACTGATCCACATGTCTGTTTTTATTCCAGTACCATGCTGTTTTTGTTACTGTGGCTTGGCAATATAACTAAAAATCCAGGATTGTGATGCCTTTTGCTTTGTTCTTGTTACCCTGGATTGCTTTTGCCCTCAGGGTATTTTCTGTTTCCATTTGAATTTTAGGATTGTTTTTTTCTAGTTCTGTGAGGAAAGTGGTTGGTATTTTGACTGAGACTGTGTGAAATCTGTGTATTAGTTTTAGAGGCATGACTATTTCAACTATGTTGGCTCTGTGTACCACAAACAGGTAAAAGCTTTTCATTTTCTAATGTCATTTTAAACCTTTCTCAGATTACTGTAGTTTTCATTATAGAAGTGTTTCACTTTTTTTAGATTAATTCCTAATTATTTATTTTTTTCTTGATGCTATTGTGAATTCTATTGCTTTCCTAATTTCTTTCTCAGTGAGTTAATTATTGGTGTAAAGGGATACTACTGATTTTTGTGCATGGATTTTGTAACTTTGCTTCATTGCTGAACTTAGTTACTACTTTTAGGGTCCTCTGTGGAATTTTTGGGGTCTTCTATGTGTAAAATCACGTTATCTGCAAAAATAATAATTTGTCAGCTTCCTTATCTGTATATATCCTTTTTATTTATTTTTTCTCTTACCTGATTGCTCCAGCTGTTCTGAGTACTATATTGAACAGAAGTGGTGACAATACATATCCTTTTCTTGTTTCTGATTTAGAGGGAAAACTTTCAGTTTGTCCCCATTGGGGACAAATATAAAATTGGACAAAATAAAATTGGCTTTTATTAGACTGAGATAAAGTTCTTCTATACCTATATTTTTCAGATTTTTAAAATCATGAATGGATGTTGGATTTTCTTAAAGCCTTTTTCTTTTTTTTTTTTTGGAAAAAGCTTTTCAAATATACAAAATGGTTTATTTTTCTTGGCAATTTAAAAATACATAACAATTTAAAATGAATACATATTAAGTTAGTGTTTTATCCTCACTGTACAATTGTGATTAGAAAGAAAAGCTTCATTCAGTTAAAATCTAATGAATACCATCAATTTTCCTGATCAGAATTAGTAAATAAACATAAATTTTCTACCTCTTTGAAGATGCTTACAAAAATTACAATATCATAGTTCACCACAAAGCCCTTTTAAAAACTCACGCCACAGGTTGTGTGTGTTAAGGGGAAATAACGACGTGAAAGCCTTTTTCTATATGTGATTTTGTCCTTGCTTTTCTTCATGTGATATATTTACTGATTTTCATATGTTGAACTTTTCTTACATCCCAGGGATGAAGTCATTTATGTCATTATGGATAATCTTTCTGATAGTCTTTCTAATAATTTCTGATAATTTATTGCATTTTGTAAGTATCCTGTTGAAGAGTTTGCAACTCTGTTGATGAAAGAGATTGGGTTGTAGTTCTCCTTTTTCATTGGATCCATCTCTGCTTCCAGTGCTAGCTTCCTGACCAATTTTAGAATTATTTCTTCCCTTTAAATTTCTTTAAAGAGATTTGAGTAGTAACAACATTATATCTTTTTTGAAGTTATTACAGAAATGAGCAATAAATATATTAGGACCAGGGCTTTTCTTAGTTGGTAGGTCTTTTCCTGCTGTTTCAATTTCATTGAATTATTCAATGTTTTTAAAAGTCTCGGTTCAGTTTTGGTAAATCATATGTATCTAAGAATCTATTCATTTATTCTAAAGTTTCCAATTTATTGGAGTTCAGGTTTTTCAAGTAGTTGAGAACTTTCAGCTTTCTGAGTTTGTCCACTGTGATTTTGCCTTTTTTATTACTAAATACACTGATTTGGCTATTTTTCCCTTTTTCTGAAACAGAATCTTGTGAGGTAGTCTAGATTGGTCTTAAAGTCACAGTTATCTTCCTGACTCAGCCTCCTGAGTGCTGGGACTACAGGCATGTACCACACCACACTTGGATTTCTTTTTTGGTAAGATTAGCTAAGGGTTTGTCTCTTTTGCTTACTCTTTCAAAGAACTAGCTCTTAGATTCACTGTTTCTTCAAAAAATTTTTTTTGCTTTCAAATATTACTATATTTTTAAAGAATATATACATATATATGTGTATATATATATATATATAGAGAGAGAGAGAGAGACA
>NW_022900921.1:17948559-17970158 GCF_012274545.1 Fukomys damarensis | reverse complement strand
TATATATATATAGCCAACCTAACCCTCTGAAATGCTAGGGAATAGCTCAGAATGATGAGAAGACCAGGGAAATGCAAACAGTGAACTTTAAACAACCTTGGCCATTTGTTTCTCTGTCCCTGATATCTGAGATTCTAGCAGTCACTTAGTCACTTACACAGAGGTAACTAAATATTAAAATAAATTTAAAAAGTAAAATAATTTCTCCTTTGGACCTTCCGTAACGTCAACTAGTAATATGCTCTTTCCTTCATTCTCTACTGCCCCCTATATCACTCATTCTCCATAGTAGCCTCTCTTTATATTTCCTTATACCAAATCTTCACTGTCTGTGATGCAAAATAACATCCTGGCTTGGTAGTTTTAACTATACATGTTTTTTAAGATCAAGAAGCAGAAGGAAAATGCAGTTTCAATAAATGTGAATATCAAAAGATATTCCTAGAGTTGTATGATGGCTCCAGAAAACTTTGGAATTGAAAGAAAAAGAAATATATTTAGTGTATCAATTCATTTGTGGCGGAAAGGAAAAGAAGGGAAAGCCAATGATAAACTGTGTTGCAAAGTTTTGCAAGTCTTTGGAAGAAATTTTTCCTAAGATACAAATTAATTACATTACATTTTTCATGATATAATTTTTTTCTATCTAGTTATTTGCTGTTCATTTGTAACGGCACAGGAAATTCACAACTATTATGAAAATTATAAATTTGAAAACAAATGAAATCATGTTTTTCAATATTGTTTCTCTTCCTCTGCAAACTCTAGCAAACTGTTATTCTGAATCCTACGTTGATCATCCTCACGGGAATGAATATGTATGCACAGTGTTCCTTCACATAGCACATTATTTCAAACACACGTTTAATTTTTATTTTTTTACTTCATCAAAGGGCATAATATAAATTCTTAAAGATATATTTTTTCCTTTATTAGTACATTTTAGGTACACACAATACCCACATTCATCATTGGGATCTTGTACCTTTACATGACAGGTCTTGGTTCTCATTTTTCCTCATTCACCTAGACTCCCTTCACTCCCTCCTCCCTTCCCTACTTACAAAGACATTTTCCACTTTTCTTTTCTTTTTTCTTTTCCCGTGTTACCTTTCCCCTACTCCTTTTACTTCCCCTTCACCTTTACTCTTAAGTGAAATGAACAGGACACACATGTGTAAATACTGAATAGTTTCTCTGGTGTGAAAAACTAAAAGTGTATATAAAGATCAAAATATATAATTGATATTGTATAATAAGAAAAAAGCTCTTAAAGTTATTTTCATCTTTCGATATAATCCTGGGATTTATAGACGTGACTGGCGATAGTTTTTGCTACTATATAGTATTTTATTTATATGTATATTTTACATTTTATGATAAAGATTTTAAAATTATTTTTTAATGTAAGCATTGTCAACATATTCTTGTCACTTAAAAAAGATACCCAAAGTATATGGAGTTCTGCCAAATGTTTATGAGTAATTCAATAACATAAAAGGAATTAAAGGATAATCATGCAAATTGATTTTTTGCCAGTTTTCTTCCAAATTCTCCTTCATGTCTCAAAACTATTTTTGAAAATAATTTATTAATGAGAATGAAATTTAAAAATGTATTTAACATCAGTAAATTAGGTACTTTGGGGATCTCTTGAAAGAGAGAGGAAAAGTACTCCTATCTATAATGAAACCTATGCATTGCAGTGGATCAAGGAAAAGATGCTCGCAGAGGAGAGCTACTGTTACATTAACACTGGCAGAAGCCAAACACTACAGAGACACAGCAAATGTGAACCACAGAACCACCATTAAATCCTTTTTAATTTAGCATCTGCACCAAGCAAATGACTTAGTTCAGCAAAGAAACGGACTTTGAGAAAGAGAACCAGGGAAGGAAAGGCAAGTTAGTATCTAAGAGAGATCTGTGGATGGACACGGATCTCTGGAAACACTGAAACATTTCTCTAAGCAGCTCTCACCTGAATGTGGCTGTGGTAAAAGCAAAGGTTCTCAAATGCACGTATGACTAGAAACAGTGGAGATTCCCAAATATCTGAGGGAAACTGAGACACACAAAACAGAGCTATAAAGATGACAAATGGGAAGGTTAATATCAAGAAATATGTTAACTGTAGTAAGCACAGTTCACATAACCACAAGGACTTAACAATCAGAAAGCATTTAAATCTTTCAAAAGAGGAAACTAGTACCTCACTGATGAGCACCTATCCTCATTGTAGCCTTATTTAACAAGTAAGGAGGGACATATAATTGCGTCCTTACTGGCATCTCCCAGCTTGCATGTGAGAGTTGGGGGTGCAGAGAGGAGAAAAATCATGATTACAGGTGTGCCAGCCCATTTCCTCTATACAGCCACTCACGCTTCTCAAACCAGAGCAAGAGTGCTTCTTCTGCAACACAGAGATAAAAGTCACACAATCCTCATTCCTTTTTTAAAGACTTCTCTCCACACAAGGGACCATCCTCTTTGGCTTAGCATGGACATGGCTCTACCCACTGTATCATTTAAAAGCTTTCTATTGTAGTCACTGTCTCACTTCAAGCATACTGAGCTATTCCCTGAAAAGAGTCATGCGTATATCTTTATCTCTACCTAACTCACTTGATTAAGTGAGCTTCATTACTACTGGCGGACATGGTTAGCCTTTATTGATGTCACTAGTCAGCCAGATTTTCATTTGTTAAACCTTCCCCTCTGCAACTTACTTAATGCATTTGACAAAACTAATTGCCCGCTGCCTGTTAAAACTCATTGCTTCATGAAATCACGATGCCTTGGATTTTCCCCATTGTTATATAATATTTCTCAGTCCCTTTCAGGGACACCTCTTCTTTACCTCAGTGACGAAATGTTAAAGTACTCAAAAGTTTCACTTAATTGCATCTGTTCCTTTTTCTACATTCCTTCCTTGGGTGATTTTGCATAATGTCATGACACTTATTTTCTTCAAAAGCCACACACAGGTATAAAGTCTAGGTATCTCACTTTAGCCACAGATTCCTCTACCCAACTACTGCTTAGCCTTCCTTTAAATACGTATCCTTGGCAACTCAAAGTTAATGTCTAAATGTGAGCTTTTGGTTTCTCCCGTGTAAATCTGCTCCCTCCATGGATTTGCTTTTCCTGAGCTTAGTACCTGGCAACTGTATTTTTGCACGGCTCAGCCAAAACCTTGGGCATCATCCTTGAGTCTGCTCTTTCTCTCACACCACATACCATTCAGTTCCTGCATCCTGACTGCCAGAGTTCAACCACTCGTCACCATGTTCTAAGCCATTCTCTGCCCTAAGAAATGTTCCAATCTGCCCTGACTTTGAACTGCCCTTGATCATTTCTACTCATCTTCACATCTGCCCAATATCTAAGTCTATACTCAACCCAGCAATATAGAAAGACCTTTTAAAAATCCTTAATATTCAGTCTACCAAAGGCTTTCCCTGAAATTCAGAGCAAACTGTCACACTCTTTGCAAGACCCTCAAGCCCCCTTGCGCTCTTGCCTGCCTTCCTTTTCTGTCAATCTTGTCCCACACCCTACGTTCTTCATTCACTTCCATGTTCTGGCTGTCCCTGGAGTAGGCCAATATTCTTGCCTCTAACCCTTTGTACATGTGCTTTCTTACAAGGAGAAGTGGTTTCCTCAAATTCAAATGACTACTCCTTACTTTTAGGTCTTACTGAAAATGTTATCTCACCAGGAACATGCTGCTCTATTGTGATAAAATAAAAGCCTTCTGGTTGCCCTTGGGTGCTCACTCGTGACCCTTCCTTATGACCATGTGTTGACATGAAACATGCCTTCTTGCTTGTAAATTCTTTGGCCCCTGAATAGACTCACTAAGAAGAGGATATCTGTTTTGTTAATCTCTTCCCTGCCTGGCACAGTGCTTGGCACACCATAGATTCTTAGTAAATATTACATTTGTGAATAGAAGAGATGCTCACTGTTGAGAAGCCACATGTATACAATGTGTTTTTAAAGCCACTCAAATAATTGTTTAAGCACATCTGGAATAGTCACACAAATAGTACATATATTAAGAAACTACAATGAACAGGTGCAATAAAAGAATTTTAAGCAGGCTCAATGATCAGGGACCATGAAGGCTACATTATCTGTTAAAAAAAAGCAATGAAAATAGCAAATAGCACTAAAGGATCACGGAGGTAACAGTGCAAAATAAATCTCTCACCTGGAAAACACCCATTTAAGTGCATTTCCACTGGTTACAGTGGAAGTATCATTACAATTTTGGACAAATTACAAATAAAAGATAATGAAAAGGACTCTATGAAATATAGCCAAAGCAGCATATAGAAGGAAATCTGGAGCTTTACAATATATACACAAAAAGAAAAAATTTTAATTAAAAAGGACAATTTAGATCTTTAATCCACTTGGATTTTAATTTTTCTTTGTTGGTAAATTTTTAATTACATTTTCAATTTCATTGTAATTGGGGTGTTTAAAATGTTTTTATCTTCTTTGTTCAACTTTGGTAATTCATAAGTATCTAGAAATCTGTCCATTTCTTCTGTGTTTTCCAAACAGAAATACTAAACTCCTGGAAGATAAGTTAGGCAGAACTCTTGAAGACACTGGCATAGCAATAGATTTTATGAACAAATTCTCAGTACCATAGGAACTAGAAGAAAGAATCAACAACTGGGATCTCATCTTATTAAAAAGCTTCTGCACTGCAAAAGAAACCATCAATAGAACTAAGAGACAACCTCCAATGCGGGAAAAAAATTTTACCACCTGCTCCTCAGACAAAGGACTCTTATGTAGAATATGTAAAGAACTTAAAAACAATCAGCCCCCCAAATATAAAGACACAATTAAAAAATGGGCATCTGAAATGAACAGACATTTCTCAGACAAAGAAAAAAGCAGCAAGTAAATATATGAAAAAATGTTCCACATCACTGGTCATTTGAGAGATGCAGATGAAAACAACACTGAGATTCCACCTCACCCTACAAAGAATGGCTGCTATCAAGAAACTGCACAATAACAAATGTTGGTGGGGTTGTGGGGAGAAAGGAACCCTTCTCCATTGTTGGTGGGAGTGCAGACTGGAGCAACCACTGTGGAAATTAATATGGAGATACCTCAAAGAGCTGGGACTAGAGGTTCCATCTGACCTTGCCATCTCTCTGCTGGGTATCTTTCCAAAAGAATTAAAAGAATCATATCACAGTGATATATGCACATCATTGTTTATAGCAGCACAGTTTGTAACAGCTAAAACTGGAAAACAGCCCATTTGTCCATCAGTTGGAAAGTGGATAAAGAAGATGTGGTTTTTCTATAAAATGGAATACTACTCAGCCATAAAGAATGATAAATTAGAGTCATTCATAGGAAAATGGTTACATATTGAGGATATACTCCTAAGTGAAATAAATAAGTCACACATGTGTAAATACCCAATAGCTTCTCTGGTGTGAAAAACTATAATAGCTCATAAGACCCTAATGAGATAATTGACTACGTGAAATAGGAAGAAAAAGGCTAAAGGGGTAGGGAAATTGGGAAGGGTAGGGGAAGGTGATAAGGGAAAAGAAAAAAATACAACAAAATGAAAATATGGAAATAGTGTTTGTAAATGGGGAGGGGAGGAGGGGGTGAAGGGAGGGCAGGGACAAGGGGAAAAAATGACAACCAAGACCTGTTATGTAAAGGAACAAGATCCCAATAATGAATGTAATTGTACTGTATACCTAAAATGAACTCAATAAAAGAAAAAAAAAAGACAACATAGGCAAAAAACAAAAAACAAAAACAAATAAACAAAAAAATCCCTAATCCCACAAAAGCATTAAAAATGGAACTAATGACTAGATTAAAAAATAATGTATTTAAATATGAACTGAAAAATTAATCAAGAGTCAATCAACAAAACTAGAATATTTAAACTTGATCTTAGCCAAAAGGCTGAGAAGTGATAACACCAAAATATTTTATCTTTGGAAAGTTAAAAAATGTTGGAAATGCGTCCGAAAGAGAAAACCAAGAGAGAATAAACGATAAGCATAAAAAGGAGTAGAAACATGAACAATATTCTGGTATGTGTGAGCAGAACTGTTTTAATGGTTGTGCTTATTATGATGGACCAAGAGATGAAAGGGTAGCAAAGCAGACAACCAGGAACTAATTCCCAAGTCTACCAGAGAAGTAAGTTTTGTTACCTGCGTGCAAGGATGAGCTCCACAAAGGGAAAAAAGATTTAGGGACATGAGAGAGGAACTAAGTAAAAGCAGGTGATTGACTGGGTGAAGAGGTGAAAGTAGAATTTATTTCTCTACTTGCCAACTTTCACTTCACGATCTTGTACTAAATTTGACGGAAAGGGGTGAAGACGAGGACTGGTAATTTATTTTCAGTTCTGAAAATTTGCTTGACACCCACCCTTTACATGAATATTTCAATTGTCCCCAATTTAAAAATGGAAGACCTGATGAGATATAGCCTTCTTAAAACTATTAAAGGTATATTGTTCTTTTCTATGTGGAATGTAGATTTTGCCTGAATTTCATATCTAGAATAACTCCCCAATGAAGTTTAAGAAGTCAGTGATAACTCCATTAGCTATGTGGGAAGTTCACTGATTTAATTAATGAAATTACTACTGAAGTCTAAATTTAAAAGAGGTTACCAATTACTTGTCAGGCAATTTGAATTACTACATTTGCAAGTTGTAATAGGAATAGAAATTCTTTTGAAAAGCACAAGGAGAACGGCTGGGACATTGGGGCTTAAATTGTTAAGTACAGATGGGGTAAATTAAATAAAAAATAATATTAGAAATGTTAACAATGTACCACCTCATTGCACACTAGTTACTCCTCTATTTCTGTTGTACCTGGCTTCTTTGTAGTCATTTTTTCATCAATTTATACCTCCATAGCCACAACAACTTCATAACCTTCTGTACTTTGACCTTGAATTTCATCTCTTCTCCAGCTATACATTAATTACATTGGAATACTCATCCAGTTTTCTGGGCTTAAGTAATCTATGCACTATCTTCCACACTCATAATTGCATCTTGCATAATGCCCCTTAACTTCACAATCATATACTTACACGTTCACTTATAAAATACAATTGCAGGGCTAGGCGTTTAGCTCAGTGGTACTGCTGCCTACCTCACAAGAACAAGGTCCTCAGTTCGAACGCTGGTCCCCCCTCTAAAAAAATAATAATTGTCCTTTCTACTGTGTCATGACCAAAGCACTGTCTCTGTTTTCCCCTCACCACATCTGCTCTTCCTGCAATGCCACCTCTCAGGAACCACAACATCCCCTTCTAGCTGTTCAGGCTACACAGCTGGGAGTCTTTGCTTCTTCTCCCCTCATCTTCCATGCAAGCTTCAGCAGAGCTCACTGTTTTACATTCAGATCTCTGGCCTCTCAGCTCATACAGGTACCACAGCCTGCCCTGGTCTTCTGCCCTCCTGTGTCTGTCTGGTCTTCTTTCCTCTGGTCTCAGTACAGCAGCCAGCATTATTCTCTTAAGGTTTAAGTCCCTTTATCCAACACATCTTTCAAAGCCCAGTAGTACCTTCTCCCTTCACTTTGAAAATAACTAAAATCTTTACAACAGCCCACAGAGCCCCAAAAACATGGCTCTTCTTATCTCCGCGACTGCATTTTTCACTTTTTCTGGTGGCCACTTTACTGCTCCTGCTTCAGGGTATTTTCATTGCTGCCCCTTACCTGAAATTCTGCTCCCTCAGATTTCCTGCTTGTCACTTTCATTCTCTGTCGGGTGACTGCTCTAATGCCACACGTAGATTATGGTTTCCTTTTTCATCCTACAAGAAACTGTATTTCCTATATACTGGCATTTTTTCTCCTCCCCTACTCTATTTTTTTCCACAGCAATTATCACCACTTGGTATTCTACTTTTGTTGCATGAATCATACATTCACAGATCCCAAGATAGAATTTCCAAGGCATCATGTCACTCCTTTTGGCTTGTTGAACCTCTGTCAATTCACATACCAATGTGGTTTATAGCATGGAAAACTTCTGTAGGGATTAAATATAACTGTACACTGAATATCTTCACATCAAGTACAGCATTATCTCCCTCAATGTTATTAGTTTAGAGAAAAGTGCAACCTGTACTTTAAATTTATTATATTTCTGTACTCATATGGCAGTGATACTTCAGTATGAGAAATGTGACCAATTTCCCCACGTAAAAAAGTTAATTCATGAATGATTACTAAATGGTCTGTCATTTCCCAAGGATAGCAATCTATGTGATAATGTTAGACTCTAATCTTGTCAGTATTTATAGAATGAAATAAATATACAAAAAAACATTAGATGATGAATCTACTTTAATCATGTTAGCGATCATGTTAGCCCAAGTATCCCCTAAGTACGGAGACATACCAAGCAAGAGCATTCCCAGCCCTGCCAAACTGCGCTGATTCAACTGAGGTGGAGAATAAGTTCAGGGAGTATCCAGGGGTGACCTTTTAGAGGTATTTACTTTAGGAAAAACTGGAAGAACACATGGAAAGAGGTACATCCTCATCTCTTTACCTATGCTGAAGGAAGATAAACAGCAAAGATGAATTTACTGAATATGTATTACTCACACTGAAAGAGAGAAATGCCATGTGAAAAAAATATGATCCTCTCAGGAACACTAAAAGGGCTTTTTCAAAAAATCTGAGGTCACAATAATCACAGCTTATGTTTGTGCTGGAGCTGTAAATACTTACACATTTGGAAATCTGACGTGGTGTTCTGACCGTATTTAATTGACCCCTCTACAATTCGCTTTGCTTATCTCAGCAATGAGAGAGGTGGACTGTATAGTCCTACGGCTAGGATGGAGGATATGCCAGACTTAAAACTCTCTAATACCAAATTTTTACAAATTCCCTTTATCCTCACATGGAATGTTTACATCCCTCAGACATTACACACAGATAACCCCAAACATTTGGAAATTCAGCAGTGTTATCGTTTTGTATCCTTTGGACTCCCTACTTAATAAAACTTCTTGGCCTGAAGGTTGCTATGAAGTTACTCCCAAGACTTTGCTCTTCTTCTGGTAATTTAATCTTCTTTACTCTCCTTCATAATTCAATTTTGTCAACCTTTTCTTCAGGGGAATTTAAAATTTACTACTCTAACTACTTAATAGGCTGCTTCTTGTGATAAGGGGACAAGAAATTTACTTTTGGGGACAAGTGATGACTTCCTCACAGGGACCATTTAGTCTGCTTATTGCTGACCTCAGGATTGTGCAACTGGAAAATGTTAATGGTTTCTAAAATGTGAAGAATTCTTAACTTGTCACTGAATTTCCACCTACAAAGTATGTCACAATGGCTAGTATGTATTAGATGTTCCTCATGTTATTTTTTAAACATGCAATCTTCAATTTTCAAAATGATGAACTTTTCATATTATTTTCATTTAAAATATACTCTTTTGTACCTATATGTATCCATTAGTTAAGCTACACTTACAATTTATACACTATTAATATAAACTATGTTTACTTAGCATTCCCTTATATTACAAAACATTAAGGTATTTGTGGCTAAATATGAACAGTAGGACCAATGTGATATAATTGTTCTATGCACATCTATATGCTATTACACTCAGTGATAAGAGAAATGTAGAAATGTATTGGGTACTGCATAAAATTAAATGTATATTACATGGTAATATATGGCAAACAATATATTCTGTAGTAATAAATTTCTTATTATGAATATGAAGAAAACAGGGAATTTTAATTTGGGCTTTGAAACAAAGAAAAGAGACTTGATTGATTAGAGATGGGCAGTAGATAGAAGTACATTTAAGAATTAAAAATAGTTTGGAAAAAATATGAAAATAAATTACTGCAACTAAGATTTAGATTACCATCATCGGTGTTGCAAAGTACTCATTGTGATAAGCAAAACTAAAATTTGAATGGCTTCTCGCATAGCAATTATTTCTTTTTAATATCACAAGGGACTGTCCCTTGCTCCCTGTCTCACTTTGCGAGCAAAAATTCAAAATCTTCCATTTCATTCTCTATATCGAACAAGTTTATTCCAGAAGCAAATATAGAAGGCTGCTTGGACGATTAAAGGACATCTTAGAGAGGTCACTCGATTCTAGTAGGAGCTGTCACCACTTTGGCCCACCTCACATTTACTTTACTTCAGTGTGTTTCTTTCCTCAACAACACAGAAGGCAGACACAGTGTGGTGAGGAAAGGAGAAAAAAATCCAAGATACGGATGAACACAGCATTCTCATGTTCAGGCAGAGAATATTCTGAAGGAAAAAAAAAATTGTTTTAAAGAGATTCTGACCAAATCACAGAAAACATTTAGAAGTGATTACATGTAGTATAAGGAAAATGACCATTACCAAAAAGAGCAAACATCAAATATACTTCTCTCAGTTATACCTAATTATTCCATTTTTTGGTCTACTTTAGGGAACAAATATAAAAGAAGAGAATCAAATATTTTTAGGCAATCATCAAATGTATACACACTGTTACAAATTTGCATGTCTAAGGTGTTCATGTCATTAGACAAAAGGCATTGAAATATAAGGCGCACTGATGTGAAACCTTGGTATTTGGAATCCAAGGTGATTTATTTTCCCAGGGTTTGGATGACATTGTAAATGAGTAGAAATTGGTGATGGAATGTGCAATGCAGAGGACTGTAGCTCTTCTGCAAGTGGATTCAATAATCATGTCATTCTAATGCTGTATTAATTGCCAGACTCAGATTAAAGAGGGGAAGCTTCAGTTACTTGTTGGGGTGCTATTCATCTGTTAAGAAGTTTATACAAGATTAGCTGCTTGTATTCTACACAAAACATTTCTGCATAATGACATGGTAAAGATTCTATAATGGGATGAAACAGTTCATCCTTTTCATAGAACAGGTAGAACCAACTGTAAGACTTCAGGAGAGGGGAGCCACGAAGGGGAAGAGGAAGGCGATAAAGCAGAAGAGAATCCCAGAGATAAAATGTTCTGTTTCAGTTTTCTACAAATTTTTCTTCGGTCTACAAGATAGGAAGAATGCTTATCTAACTTGTAACTAGTTTATTGAGTGAGTAGTCTTCTTCTGGTGTAAGAAGAAAAGTTTCTCTCTCTTATCACCACTTTCAAACACCCTGTGTTGTGAAAATTCTCTAGACATATGGAATTAGCAGGTACACACTTACAGATTTAGTTTAATGAACTGGCTGATGTCACTGCAGAGGATACTAAATCCCCAATACATAAAATGGCTCAGCAGTCAGGAGACACAAAGATGAGCAATGCTAAAATTAAAACGCAATAGTCATCAAGATGTTCAATTGGGGAAAAGAGGACAGGTCAGTTCAAGTCCAAAGGCTATGTGCTATACAACTTCCTCTTGCTTGGGGAAGGACAGTTTTTGTTGTTGTTGCTGTTGTATTGAGGGCCTTGTGAGGCTCTCTGCGTAACGGAGGTCAATCCACTGTACTCCAATTCCGCCAATTCAAGTGCTAATTTCATTCAAAAACATTGTGACAAAACATTCAAAATAATGTTGACAGTGTATCTAGGCACTGTCCCCTAATCAAATTGACACATAAAGTTAACTCACTGATTTCCATTTCACACTCATTACAATAATTAATACTCATCAATCATTTTCGGATCCAAGACATTTTGATATTCATACATTAAAAAACAATACAGTTGGAAATTTAATTTCATATTCATTTCACCTTAACCTTGATCTGACAAGTGCTTTTTGGACCCACAGAAAAGAAATATGCTTATCATGAGCAATCCTTTTTTTTTTTCATTCATTTCTCTAGCGATTACCCTTCCATTTCCTTCTCACAGTACCTATACATCTACCTCTCAGGAAGTCATTTCTTATTTAGACAAAACCTATATTTATAGCTAAACTGTAGGAGTCTTGCAATTTATATTTCCCAGCTTTGCAGTCTTAGCCTACAATTTACAATATCAGCCTAGTTATCATTACAAATGCTGTTGCATATACTGCCATGGAGTTTTAGTTATACACACAGCTGTATGTGAGTGTGTGTGGGCACGCATATGCACACACATACACCAGCCTCCAGAAGAAATACTAGGGGATTCGACCTAAATTTTCTTTGCAATAGTAAATGGTACATAAATAATTTGGAAGTGAACCCAGGCCACTGCTACTATCCCTGCTTGGATCAGTCCCATATACAGCACAGCTTTAAACCAGCCAAAAATTATGATGCACTATGTAACTCATAAAATTTATTTTCATGCAGAGACCTAGGCATTCCATCATACCATATTTCTGTCACACATCATGTGAAACTCTACGCTATTATTACATCACCACTTTCACACGAAAGGAATGATGAATTAAAGTACTAACAGTGGCATGAATCATGCTACGGACAGTAATCATGCACAACAGGCACATACTCCTCTTAGTGCTTGCGGATATATTACTTTAAATTTTATTCATGTCAGTGGTCACAGGCCTGAACATTCTCACAAAGAGTGCATTTTCCATTTTCCACTCCCCTCTTCTTCAGTATTCCTCTACCAATTTTACTACCACTTTCGCCTCCCATTGAGGGAGATATATATTTCCCTTAATCTCTTTCCCATCATGTGGGCATCTGTATATTTTTTACTCTTAAATTTGTTAATAAAGCATCGGCTATGTTTTCTACACATCAAAAATACATAGAGAAAAATTAAAAGTCCTTCATCCCATCTTTTGGATTAAGCTTGTTAACGTAATATTAGATTAAAAGTTGGGTATTAACAGGTAGATTATTAGGACAAAAATCTACCTCACAACTCAGGCTTTACCTCTACAAATAAACATTTCTGAAAGGAACTACAAGCATTAATTCAGAAAACTGATTAAGTTGATCTTCCTGGAGTTGAATCAGAGAACTTTTATTCATTAGCCATATGTGGTCTAAAACACTTACCCTGTCAGTGCCTCAACTGTCTCACATACGAACTGGTATGACAACATGACCTATCACATAGAATTATGATGACAAAAGCTCTTAGAACAATGTCTGAGGTAAACAGTGCTTAAGAAATACATCACTATAATAACTATCTAATACCATACCCTTTGTACATCCTTCTAGAAAATGACTAAATACTGCAATGCAATTATTCTTTTAAAATTTGAAAAAATAACACGGCGATATTAACCTACTAAACACAATGTTCTATGCTGTGCATTTAAATTTAATAATATAGATTGGAAAGCTTTCTGTATCTTATGTAGAAATCGAGCTTTATCATTTTGTATAGATGGAAGCAATCTAATATTTGGAATGATGATGCACCATGTATTTAGGTTCCTTCCTAACTGATATACAATTAAACTATTTCTGACTATGAATAATGGTTTGGTCAAAATAAGTATAAAATTTGTTTCATGTACTTTGGAAAATGTTTATGCAATATTAATCCGAGCTATTCAACTACAATCAAAGGAAATACAGATTTTTTATAGGTCAGTAAGTCATACAGGATTTTCACATGTGATTACATTTTCAAAAAGTTTATAAGAACATATTGCTCACAGGAAGAAAATACTAAAACTCTACAAAGGACACAGAGGAAACAAATAAATACAAAAAAGTAATTTGTTTTTGGTACTTAAAACCATACTTTTTCCTAAAAAGTGTTTATATTAACTGAATATCCTATTTTCAAAACCACAGAAAATTTGTGGAACATAACAACATACTATAATGCTTTTTAAGTCAAAAATAGGAAACAAAACAATTTTTAAGTCTAAGAAAAAAATGAAGAAATAAATGTAATTCTTCAATTATCCAAATTCCATATTTTAAATACTTTTAATTTTATAAAGAATTCATTGAACGTCACTATAAATAAGTATTTTAGTATATTTACATTAATTTCCTGAAGTAAGGAAGGCATTTTTAAATTTAAAAGAAAATATAATATAAATATAAATGTAATATAAATTTAAAAGAAAATGTAATATAAATTATATTTCAATCTGCTGGGATTAAAATCCATTAAGAAGTTATAATATCTTAGACAAGTTACGTAGTGGCAGGGGAGAAAATAAAACTATAGAAAGAAAAAAAGAACAGTACATATGTACATATGTAAAGATACTGAAACTACATATATGAATAATTAGCAAACAAAAAGCACAGCACTTCAAAAAGTTTAAAAAAGATGAATAAGTTTTTTTTTCAAAAATAGCACTACGGATGCTAAATATTTGGAATTTCACATAACTATGCACTAAGATTAACTATTACACACAAAAATCTTAATATAATTTTAAGTAAAAAATCAGAACTTATAAAACACCTGAACAAAACAGGCAGTAAACATGAATTTTTAAAAAATGACAATAATAATGGAAATCAGAGACATAGGGAGAAAGATAGGTAGTGAATGAAAGAACTCAAATGTGCTATGGACCTCTACCTACTACCTACAGTGAATATTATCTTTATGTGTTGCAAACATGTATTAATCAAATTTTAAAAATAAGCCCAGATGTATTCTGCTTATTTGGGGGGTAAAGCAGGGGGAGGTCATAAAAGCTAAAGCAGACACATTTCATTATGTAAAAGTGAGAATCTTGTGTACGGTTGAAAATCATAATAATGACCCGGAAAAACCAGTAGGTATAAATACTTTTATACCAGTAGGCAATAAACTGGTATTTTATTTGAGGGTAAGGTAGATGACTCCTTCATTTAAAATTATACAGTTCTTATTCTGAAATCCTGGCTGGGTTAAAGACATATATTTGTACATGGCAAAGAGAGCCCAAGGCCAATATGAAAGACCGGTTATATCTGGGGAAAAGAAATTTCTATAACTGGCAGACCTCCTAATTGAATTATTCCATCTTCCCTTTCAGGAAAGCAGAAAGACCTAACACTCTTCCTCAACGCATTCCAATTTAGAAATCACCAGCAAAGTACAAGTGAAGAGTATAACAAAGGATGGATGGAAGGAGACTTGGGGATGAGTCTCTTACAAAGAAGAAGGAGTCCAGAGAACGAGAGAGAGAGGAGAGAAGAGTGGAAGGGGAAATAAACAGCATAAAGATATGCAATATACAGGAACCTACAACCTTAATAAATGTAAATATTACGTTATAAACACGAGCTAAGGTTGACAATGTCCGCCAGAATTAAAATGGGGAAACAGGAATGAATTAGAGGGGGCAGGGGGAAGTGGGGATGGAAAAGGAGGGGGATTAAAAAGGAATCAGTTTGTATCACATACATGTACTCAGTCCCCGAGATGACTATAAAATGCATGTACTACAAACATGTACTAATTTAAAAAATAAAATAAAAAAGAAATTACCAAAATTACTTGCCTATTTAAAAATATCCCTTGTATAATTAAAATCATATTCAAAAATTTGTATTTAATTTGGTTTATAAACACAACAGAACAAATGCTATTATCATTTTTTAACGAGAAAAGACAAAGTCATCGTTACAAAGGAGTATTATTGTTAAGGTGATTCTTGTCAAAATGCATCTGAGGTGAGAGGGCAGCCAAAAGACCATATAGGGGGTTGAATCAAATCAAATACCTTAATTTTATCTTAGACTTCATATAATTTTATTTGATTAAAAGGTGTATAATTATTAATTCCAAACTAAGCCACAACTATTCTTTCCTTGGATCTTGAAGAAAATTCACTGAAGTAAACAATATGTTTTAGAAAAAGAAAAACAACATGCTTCTTTTACACTGAAAGGAGGGGGAGATCAGAAATAAAGGTTCTTTAGATTAAGTCTTTAAGCTTTACCTTCATGGGTTTTTTTTAAAATTTTATATCCACTTTATGAAGACCCTGTAGGAGTCTAAAGCCTGAATCAGCCTTTATGAAACAGAATGCATCAAACTGAGAAGCTCTCGGTGGGCAGATCATTTGAAGCTGGAGCTGCCAGAGGAGACACTGGTCTTTTTAGAAACGTTTGCATTTTAGAAAACTGTCTTTTCCCACCTGACCACCAATAAATTGTGAAGTCTTCAAAACCTACACCTGAAAGAGGAAAAGAAAAATCCATTGTGTATTTCTGAGGTCTTTCCTTTGTGTATGGGCCAGAGAGGAGGAGAAGGGAGTAAATATGGGAAAAATAACAATTTATGAAGAGAGAATGTTGTTCTCAACTCAGATATGTATATAACAAAGTCTAAAGAAAAACGATTTTATACTGTTTACAAAAGAGGGAAGGTGCCATGGTAGTTAATTTTGTGAATTGTATTTGTTTAGATGCACCATGGCTTATACATATGTTAAACCATTATTTTATTGTAAAAGGGAAGGAATAAAAGAAAATTCACATACCAGGACCACAATAAGTCCATGGCTTGTATAGTATAAGGTTATGGGTTTAAGTGGTCCTAGCACAAGCAAGTTTACTTTCACTGAGTGAATGCCTTCTCAGTGCCAGGACTATCCTAATATACCCAACACCTTGGAGGCTAACATTCCTATTATCCCAGTGATACTGCTAAGAAACCAGAGAAAAGTTGGAGAACTATTCTCAATTCAATATCAGTAAGTGGAAGAGCCTGAATTAAACACTAACGGGGATCTTGCAACCCCCAAGAGTACATAAAAACCCACTGCTTTGTGCTTGTAAAACTTAACAATGTGATTATTCTTACCACTGGGTGTTTGTTCTTTAAACCTTTTTTGTTTTGTTTTTGTTTTTTGGTATTTTGAGACAGGGTCTTACTGCGTAGTTGAGACTGATCCGAAACTCACTATGTAGCCCAGGCTGGTCTCCAACTCACAGAGATCCTCCTGCCTCAGCCACCCAAATATGGGGTTACAGGTGTGTGCCACCATGCCCGACTAAACCTATTGTTAATATGTTTTAGGTGAGTCCAGAAATTATAAAGTGATCTTTTGCACTCAAATTGAGATTTCTTTCAAAATTCCTATCATTTATATTGTTTGGGATATCCACTGTCATATAAGTAAAAAAGTGAAGTTTCTAGTTTAAAATTTTATATTTTACTTTGCAGCTACAATTTTACAACTTTCAGCTCTGTCACATTTTGGAGGGACTTTGATAAGAGAGCACATCTGTATATTACCCATTACAGCTCACCTATTCCTTTTAACACGGCCAAATATTGTCACATGGAACTCACAACACTGGGTAGTATGATGAAAGCATTGTCAAACCAGGAAAAATAAAAAGCAAAACAATGCCAGAATCCTTAAACCACATCCTTCCCAGAACCATGCTTTTATTCATTTCTACGTCAAGAATAATACCTAAAACTATAACAGTTTCCTAACTTTTAAAAATAATTAGCCCAGGGAGGATACTCAGCTATGTGGTTCAATGTTGCCTTATTTTACAGCACAGTATTTTAGAGTTTAAGTATTATGATTGCTTTAGCATGGTTGTGTCAAATGACCTCGCTATTTTGCATTTTAAATAATATTAGTAGTTTATGCTTCTTACAGATGTGTTAAATGCTATGCCCTAGAGGAAATTGAGAATATTTTCATTTAGAATGTACATTTTTTCCATGTTCTTTTTCTTCCTCTCTTCCTTCCCCTCCCCTCCTCCATCCCTATCCCTGAAGCTTTACTTATCATCCTATTCCCAGCCCAGTCCAATGTAACAAAAATAATTCAAGAGAAAATGTAACCATCGGGTGTCATACTATGCCATTTAACAGCTATGTGGTACTAGGCAAGTTCCTTAACCTCCTAGACTCTCCGTTTTTTTGTGTCATCTGTACAATTTTGTACTTTCTCAATTCTGAAATTCTAAAATGTTCCCCATGCCTATCTTGACATTTTTGAAAGTGTGGTCTATCTCAGAAAATATTGGATATGTATGTACTTTATTTTAACACCAATAATGTTAAATTGTTAAGTGCAGTAAACTAGAAATACAGCAGCATTAAGACAGTTTATCCAGTGTGGGAGGGGATATTATTTTTGATAAATTAATCTGAAAATACCTTCTTTCAGAGGTGACATTTAAAGAGATCCTTGAATAAAGAGGATAACATAGGAAGAACAACAAGGAAGATAGAAGAGGATTTCTCATCCTCTGGTCTTGTTGACCTTTGAGAATGGAAAACTCATGTGGGGATGTCCTACCCAATGTGTTGCATGCTTAGCAGCATTCTTGGTCACTGCCTACTACATCTTAACATCTTCCTAGATGTAATAAAATTTCTTTCAGATATTGCCAAATGGGGGCAAAGTCACACCCAGCTAGAGAACATTGTTTTAAAAAGAAGGAGAATAAATACAATGCCCCTGTGGCAAGAATGAGCTGGGCAAGTTCCAGTACATAGGCTGGGTAACTGGATTGGAAACAGCATAGAGAGTTAGAGCAGGGCACATGGACGGAGTCATATCTATAAACTCCACAGGGGAGGACGGGGGATGGATTTTACTATGAGTGGAAGCAAAAGAATTGCTTGTTCAGAATACAGAGAAACTATGATATCACTCTCCCTCCCATTCTTTTATCCTTTTCTTCTTTTTCCCTTTTCTTCACAGTTCTTTCTGTAGATCTATCTAGTTGTCAATATCAAGCTACTTTCTATCTGTTCTCTAGAACAGATCCATCAGAACCAAGATGAACCATGTAATTCCACTGGATCACAGAAGGATCAATATTCATTATTTTTAAAATGGCAAAGACAAACTAGAACTAGAGTTCCATAGCTGTGTGGGGATGGTTACTTTATGAAGATGACAACATTGCTTAGAGAAAGATGTAGATGGAGACAGAGACACAGTAAGACCACCATGACAACGGTACAAATGGGTGGATCTAGTCAGTGAGGATGGGCTTTGGTTCTCTGAGGCATACTAGAAGCCTCTGAGCTGTCTGCTTCATGAAATATACAGGAAAGGTCTCTCTCTGCTTCATGGCCTTTTGTATGTATGCTGATATATTTTGATCTACAAATTAGAAGGCAGATATAAAATGACTATTGTGATTACTACTTTTTTATCTACTTAATCTATTTTTTATATCAAGAGGAGTATAAGGACTACTCTGTGGATGCCAATGAAATATTGTCTTACACTATATATAACTAGTACATATATTTTACTTGGTAGATCTAAAATACTTACGTGAGAACATACAATTTAAATGCTGATTAAATTTTCCTTATCTTTATATTAAACTTTTGTATTGGAAAAATACTGATTCTCAACTTCAGCTACACAAGAGAACCAACTAGAAATGTTGAATGAAATATGCATTTGAGGATGGTTATTGTAGAGTTAAGTACAGTTAGTTTGGGTTGTGGATTTGGCTTTGAGAATAAAAAAAAAAAAAAAACTCTCCATGTGATGATAATGTACAGGCAGGGTTAAGAACCCTTGTATCAATCCTTGCAGTCCACAGCCTACCAGCTTATCAATGCTCAGTAAAAACCTGACAAAAAATCAGGACAATGTTTTCTGAAATACCCAGGAGGAACGCAGACAGCTAGCTCACATTCTTGTAAATTACCTTCATTAGATGAAGAAATCACAGAAACTATACCTGCAAATTATAAAGAAAGATGTTAATATTACTTTTTCACCCTTATAATACTACAGATGTTGCTTGGAGCATACAAAATATGTTATTTCAGCATTATTTGAAGAGTTTCATCTTTACTGATTATAGTATAGTCCTGTCATATTGTGTCTGCCTAGAGAAAAAAATTGAGTTCATGAGGAAAAATTCTTTTTGTGGAGACAAGTAATGGTGACATGATTCTCAAAATAGTTTTCTCCCTAGAAAACTTCAGAATAAGATGATGCCTAGTTTTCTGTTTCTATAGTGGCCTGGGGATGTTTTAGTACTTGTAACTATTACAATACGTCTATTTCTATTCATTTTTATTTATTAGTACAAGTGCATAGTACAAAATGTTGAGATTCCTCGTGGGGAGTTGGTATACGTATGTAGGACAACTTAATTCCCTTTTTCACCTTCTTTTCCTTTCTTCCCTTCCCCATCCACTCATCTCTTGATCCATCTCCTTATTTTAATCACTGAATTGAAGATTTCAAAACTGCAATCATTAATAATATTAGCAAGATTTGCCAATAATTATATGGAGGCTAAATACTGTTTTCATAGCATTGCCGATTTCTGGCCCAATCCAGCCCACATATCCATGGGATGTGCAATGGGGAATGGATACGAACGAGCTGTTTGTTTTCTAGCCAGTCAGACATAGGTGCAAATTACAAGAAAGAGTCTTCGCCCTTCATATTGTCATCCAATTCTATTCTTGCTGAAGGACAAAAATATTCCTAGAGATAATTCAATATATATCAACAGATTTGAAAATGTTCCTGTTGTTGAATATGTGTATCCCATTTTTATTTAATGGGTGTCTGTCTGTATGCATTAGAGAGAGTTGTTGATGTATATAATAAGGATTAACAGGCACTAGGGATATGGCTCAGTGGTTCTGCTGCCTGCTTTGCAAGCTCAAGGGCCCAAGTTTGATTCCTGGCACACAACAAAAAATAAAATACAATAAAAATAATTATTAACAGTAGTTAATTTGGGCTTCTGAGATTATGGCGAAACAAACATTACTTTGGGTTGAATTTGCTTTTTATTTACATGTTTACCCTATTTGCATAATAAAGATGCAATGCACAAATATAAACCAAATCTGGATACTAAACTCATAGACACTGTTATTTTGTGGCGTAGGTGCACTTAAGTTCAAATACTCTCACTTTCTAGAGTGTACCATTGTATTCTAATTCTAGAATATAAACAAATGAAACAAAAGACATACAAGAACTTCACAAATTCTTAATTTTATTGTGTTCTTCAGTAGAGTATTCAGCTGGCTATTCTTTATATAGAAGTATTTACTCAGAGAATTTAAAACTTAAAAAAAAATAAAAACCTGAGCTGAGGGGAAAATAAGCTTGTACAAATATCCGCTTTTAAAAATGTATTCCTAATACATCAGCGTTAAATACTGTCTTGTTGACAATTAAATATATTTGCCTTTTATCTCAAGGAAGTAACTGCACAGTTAAACTGAAATGCCATGTACAATGTCTTCTAATTTTGTTTTTAGAAATATATTTTAATGTGATTGCATGTCAAAATTTAGCTTTCACATTTCCTTTTAATATATCATCAGAAAAAGAAAAATTGTGACCATGAATGCTTAAAAAATGTACCATCCTTTCAGGCTTTCTACACTGACCATAATTTTGGCAATAAAAAGAGATGAGAATGCCATCTATAACAATATTATTATTAATGTCATTGAATTTCTATGCCATTTCCTCTGTTAGTCATGAATCCAGATAATTGCTCATTCAGATTTCCATCCCTACTTTCCCTGATCACCTCTGCTAATTTTGATATTTCTTCAAATCTGTTACATATATTCTTTACTCAGTTGTTAATCTCTTATTAAATACTTGTTGTATTTTTGGTCTGTACAGAATTTAAACTATTACATGAATGATTTAACTTAACAGCTCATTTCGAGGCCAGGGGTCTGTAATGCAATGAAAA
>NW_022900921.1:17910388-17948542 GCF_012274545.1 Fukomys damarensis | reverse complement strand
TTTACTTATCTATATCTATATATGAATGTATAGAGATTTTTTTCCCTTCAATGCTACTGATAATTTCAGTAAAGTATTTTTTAACTAAATCGTCATCTCCATTTCTTTTTAGTGCCTGGCAACACCCTTCTTTTGCTATGGATAGTCAATAAATACTCATATTTGAATTGCCGGTTAACTATCCACTACATAAACACTTATTAAGAGGAAAAAAGAGTTTCTTATTATCCATGCACAAATTGTGCATGCGAGGTATCTCACGGAAGAAAGGGAAGAATGTGGAGATTGAATTTCAGACAACAATCCAGTTAGAAGTTATTCAATAAAGCACCCACATTTCTGGCGCTCTCTCATGTAGGACAGATACTAACACTTGGCCTAATTTATTTCATAAGGCTGAGTCTACGGTTTTTCAGAAGTTTCTTCCTATTCCTAGATATTGGAATCTACCAGTTCCTTTTGGTAATCAGAATGCCTGAGACTCCTTATGTGCAATTGGCAGTTGTGTTTCATCTTTATCCTGCCCATATCTGTTATCGGACTATTTTCTCTCAAAATAGGCCCTGTGCCAAAAAAGCAAGCTAATAAATCTGCAGGCAAGATGCCACTGGAAACTTAAAAAATTCTTTAATGATCTTAATCAAGAGAGATTATCTGTGATGCTCACTGAACTTTAATGTAAAAGCCCTAAATGAAAGTTGAAGATGTGATGATCAGCAAATGCTTCCATCTGATGAAGCCTGAAGCCAGCATGTCCAGACTGGAAATCTGGTATATTGCACTTTAAACTTATACCTCCACAGACAGTGGGACCTGGTCTAGGACTGGGAAGAAAGAGTGGGCACGGGACTATGCTGTGGATACATCTGACATTTCATAAAAGTATTAAAGAACACTTACAAACTTATCATAAATTATATAATTAACATTATTTGCATTGTATATGCCTACACTAGGAATAACATGTAAATATTCTCTTTAGTCTTCAAAAACAGCCCTTTGCAGATATTAAGTGTTAAGCTTAGGCTGGCCATGGTGGTGCACGCCTGTTAATTCCAGCATTTGGGAAACTGAGGCAGGAGGACCACTGTGAGTTCGAGACTAGACTGGGCTACATAGTGAGTTCCAGGTCAGTCTCAACTACATAGTGAGACTCTGTCTCAATCCCCCACCAAAAAAGTAATAAAAGTGTTATGCTTAAAGAATCTGAGGTTTGCTGAGATTACACTATCAAAATTTTTGGAGCTCTTTCACAGGCTTAAAAAAAATTAAACTTTTGTCTGCCTAACTCTAGTACTTCTTTGTTTTTCACTTTTTAATGACAATTTTCTTCACTTAGGTTAGATGTTGCAGGAAAATAAGTGATTTCTATACTTTATTGCTTTTTAAATTCAAATGGTTAAAGTACTATATTATACTTTTAATCTCAGTTCATTACTCTTGATTTTTATTTACCATCAGTTTTTCATAGTCTACTTCATTTGATTATCACAACAATTTAGATTATCTGAAACAGCCATTTTATTTCTAAATCAAAGAAAACTAAGACTTGAAGAAGCCAAAGGATTAGCTTAAAAACACAGGTCAGCCAAGGAGCAAAATAATACTGCTTTAGTATTCTATTGTTAAGAAAAAATGTCCATAAATATACTAGCTCAGAGCTACATATTTATTCCAGAAATCTAGAATCTTGGCATAGAAAGACTGAACTCTGTTTTTATGTTATCAATTACTAAAAGAAAGATATTAGGCAGGCTGCCTTCCTTTCTACATGCTCAATACTAGGAAGAATGTGCTTCAAAGTATGTTTGATCAAATTCAGTTACTTGTAGTGGAAGGAATTAGATTTACTGAAGTTGTAGAATGCAAATTCCCATTTCTTTACTGGCTGTAAATTCATGGATTCTCCCAGCTCCTGGAGAAGACTGTGTCTCTTGCCATGGTATACTTTCCATCTTCATGCCAGAACTGAATAAAATTTTATTCCCATCATTAGATAATATGGTGTGAAACAATAAATTTAAGAGAGGAAAGGTCCGAGTTAACCTCATCTAATCATGTAAAGTATTAAATCTGTGAACCTCATGATTCTTCTCACAGGGCTTGAAATCTGAGGGGCCAACTTAGCATTCTGTCTGCCATAAGCCAAAAGAACTATGTATTGTGGTTTAGATTTAAAGTGCCCTCTAGAAATCTAACGTGTTTGGAAGTTTATTGAATCATGTGGGCATGATACTCATAGTCAATCCATCTACTGAAAGAGCTCAGTAGTTGAATGTTCCATGGAGAGATGAGACCTAAGTGGAATTAGATCACTATAAGTGAGACATGGAATGGTATATTTGTTGCCCTGACTCCTCCTTTCTTTCTCTCCTTCCTGGCTTCCATGGGATGATTAGAGTTTTATCATATCCTCAAACTATGCTATTCTGTCTTGGATTGAATGCTCTGAACACTGGGAGCCAAAACAAACCTTCCCCCTTTAAGTTTCAAACACTGGACATTTTGTCACAGAGATGGAAAAGTGACTGACATACAAAATTGGCACCAGGAGTGGGGTCTTATTGTGACTATTTCTGAAAGTGTGGTTCAGAAGCCTTTGCATGAGTGATATGGAAAGGTTTGAAGATGTCAGACACAGAAATCTTGGAATGTGGTAAGCTGAGATTCTAGTCAGATCTGATAGGAACACAGACAGGTAAGACAAGGCTCAGATTTGAGTTGTGAATGGAGATCTCATTGGCAGTTAGACTAGAGTCATGTATTACACTCAGGCAGAAAAATTTATCTTTAATTTGCCCTCAGGATTTTTCAGGAGACTGATTTTTAGACTAATTAATTTGGTAAAGGAAATGTCAAGATAGTAGACCAGTGAAACTGTCATATGGGTATTGCTGGGTGATTTTTAGCCAAATCAACAGTGAAAAGTAGGAGCAAAATGCTAAGCCAAAAGATACACCTTTTTTTCCCCTCATTTTGCCAGAAAGGAAATACCTGCAAAATTGGGGCCATGAGAGCATTGTTGCTAAAAAGATTACTATTACAAAGAAACCAGTTACTTTGCAACAGTACAATATGAAAGATGGCTTGACAACATCTCAGAAGTCATCAAGATGCCACCTATTACTTGCTTGAAGATGTAAAAGTGTAAATGTTTCATTGAGAAGAGAACCTATTCTATTTGAGAAAGGTAACTAAGAAATAGTTCCATGGGATTCATTTCACCATGCTTGATCATTCAGATGATTGGAAACCATATCCCAAGGACGCTTGGCTACTGTTTGAGCTAGTGGCAGACCTTGCTTTCATCTATGTATGCCTAGTTTTACAGGCATGCAAAATGTAAAATTTAAATTGCCATGGGGGGATCTACCCACATTTCAAAGGAAGGCCTAAAAGGCCAGTCAAGGATCCTCTGAGTGAAGCTGTGACAGTGAAGGCAAAGATGCATTAAAGATTGTGGGAAGTTGGGGGTGACAGAAATGTGGAAACTGTAGGCAAAAGTGGAAGGTGGTGAGTGGAGGAATCTCAAGAAAGAGATCACATGGGTTGCAAATCACAATGCCACATGGACAAGATTGCCCAAGCCCTTTGGTGTTCATATCTTGCTACAAACTTTTCTGGGTATTGGACATAGAGCTACAGGAATTTCTCTTTGTCCTATTGATTATCAGTCCTGCTTTAGTCTCATTTCTTATATCTTCCTATTCCTCCTTTTGGAATGACAATGTTTGCTCTGTGCCACTCTTTGTTGGAATTTTTTAATTTTCTTTTGATTTTCATAGGGTCTCACAGCTTAGAGTTCGCCTTGAGTCTAAGACAAGACTGGCATTGGAATTTTTAGCAGTACTGAGACTATCATGATATTAATAACTCAGAGATGGGTTAAATTCATTTCCAATCACGAGAGAGATATAGCCCTTTGGGGGACAGAGGCAGGATATTATGGTTTACATCCAAAATGTCTGCTAAAAGTTTCATATTTTGGGAAGATGATTAGATTTTAATGTGCCATAATCACCAGTGGATTCATCCAAGGTGCTCAGTACCAGTAAATGTTGTTAGAGGGTGGTACCACTGACACCACTGGTAGCTGAGTCACTGGCAGCATGATCTGGATGAAAGTATTCCTAGCGTGGGCCTTGGAATAAGTAAGGCACATAGAAAAAAGTATTATATAAGCAAGAAATCAAGCATTATAATTATTGTAGTCTGATAATTTGAAGATAGATTCTATCCAGCTATAACCTTACTTCAAAAGGCAGCTGATACAGAAGTTTGTATCTGAAATAGAAACATTTCTGTATATAATAAATATATAAATAAACATTTATCATTGACTTTATGAACAGCAAATAGGTAGTAAGAAACTCATCAAACATTAGGGTCTGAAAAAGTACTGATTCATTTTTATGATGGTGAAAATATGGAAAATTGACTCATATAGGTAAATTATTAATCAAATTTCTGGTCTCAGCATTCTCATCTGTAGCAATGGAAAATGCCTCTACTGTGATATTTGGGATATAAAGACTTTTAAAAATATATTTACAGTAGAGCTATACTTTTTCTGTACATAAATTCTTATTTTTCTAATCAAAATTATATAAAGTACTTAATTTATTTAAATTAATTAATGAATAAGAACAACAATAATAATATATTAACTTTTGTGATCAGTATTCTGATAAAAGGCTAAGAATAATTTCTTACATTTGGTTTTCTCGACATTATAAAGACAAAGAAAATAAAGAGCTTCCAAAGTCTGCAAATTTAGTGTGACTTCTGTGTTATATTATATGAAAGACTATTAATTTAAGCTTTAACTCATTCTTCTGTCCTTATACCATCATTATTACAAATTTGTAAATAAAGAATTCCAAAAATTAGAAATTTAGGTAATTTTACAATTAGATTATTTAATTTGATACCTTACTAGGATCTAGTTCGACAAGGTGTATGACTTGACAAAAAATGAAAATTTAAAGATAATAAATTTTCATAGCAATCTTAATCATTTAGAGATACAGGTGTAGTGTACAGACAGGAGTAACCAATAAGATCACAATGTTTTTTTTTTTTTTAATCCATCTTTCCGTTTTGAAATGTTTCCTTAAACTAACTCAAATTATTTTGTCATTGATCACTCATCTTGAACATTTTTCAGTTGGGGTCCTTGCTAATTTTTTGGTCACAGATGGTTTCCTTTCTATGTATCTTTCTCCACTAAAATCTGAGGTATTCTTTGATATTCATATATAAAGCTGCCTCTTTCTAAATATATCTCACTTAAATTGAGTTCCTATTTAGTGACCCTTTGACATTAACGGCACCAAATTAGGTGAAAAAGAATAAGAATTTGAAAAACTAGTGTGGCCAGTGTCTTCCTTTCTCCTTTATTAACTACGCATTAGGGTGTCTAGTCCTTCAAGGTTATTGGAACCCAGGGCTGGGGATTTACTTCAGTGGTTCCGCCGCCTGCTTCACAAACGCTAAGGTCCAGAGTTTGATCCCTGGCACCAAAAACATAAAAATAAAAATAAAAGTGATTATTGGAAGCCTGGAGACTATCACTAAGTCCTTCATTCCAATTATCAATTTACTCGACACCCTGCAACTCATTCATAACCTTAAGTCTAAATAGTGCTAACATATTTTTCATTGATTTCCCTACTTGGTTCTGAATCTATGACCCTTCTCCTAGTTTGCACTTCATTATTTTCCTTAGCCATCATCTCACTGGGCAGCATTTCCTGTATACTGTATTCCCTCCTGGGCTGCAAGTAGAACTCGGCTACCAGCCCTGGTGTTGGAGACTCACTTGGTTTCAGTTACCCAAGGTCAACCATCATCTGAAAATATTAAATGAAAAATATTAAAAGCACACAATAGCTAAGTGGTCTATTTTGCCTTTTGATTACATTCACAATTAATGTTATTACTGATATAATTGAATTCTGCCATTTTTCCCATTTGTAAATTCTTTTCTTCCTTTGTTTATCTTTTTTTTTTATTAGTACAAGATAGCATTACATAATGATTATATTCTGGTGGGGAGGTGATACATATAATAACACATCTTAATTTTTTTTTCTTATTTTTTGGTACCAGGGATGGAACTCGGGTCCTTGCATTTGTCAGGCCAGCACCTGAACCACTGAGCTAAATCCCTGGGCCATTACTTGTTTTTTCTTACTCTGTGCACCCCTCCTATCTTCTTAACTTTCTTCTCATTTGAAAAAGATTTACTTATTTCCCTACTCCATATTATCTATCTTTTTTTTTGTTTACTCATATTTTTGGGTTTTCCCGTATGACAAACCATGGGTTATTTGAGCATGTGCACATGATTTTTTTTTTTCACTCAACATCGAAGTCTCAAGGTGCATCTATTTTTCTACAAATGACAGAAATTTATTCTTCTTTATGGGTGAGTAGTACTCCATTGTAAAAAATACATTTTCTTTTTTTTGTTGTTGTTGTAGTGTTTTTTTCTCCTTATTGAGTTTATTGGTACATTTTAGGTATACAGTACAATTACATTCATTATTGGGATCTTGTACCTTACATGACAGGTTTTGGTTCTCATTTTTCCCCTTGTCCCTGCCTTCCCTTCACCCCCTCCCCACTTACAAACACTTTATTTCCATTTTTTTCATTTTCTCCTATTTTTTTTTCCTTTCCCTTATTACCTTTCCCCTACCCTTCCCACTTTCCCTACACCTTTAGCCCTTTCCTCCTATTTCACACTGTTAATTATTTCATTAGGATCTTATGTATTATTATAGTTTATTCACACCAGAGAAACTATTTGGTATTTACACATGTGGCTTATTTATTTCACTTAGGAGAATATCCTTAATATGTATCCATTTTCCTATGAATGAATCTAATTTCTCATTCTTTATGGCTGAGTAGTATTCCATTAAAATACATTTTCTTTATCAATTCATCTATTAATGGACATACAGATTGCATATGAATTATGACCTGAGCTATTGTGAATTGTGACAGTTGGTGAGTTTTAACTAAAGTGCCATTCTAAGTAGTGTGATGAAATTTCACATGGTCACTCTATGTCCAGTTCTGGGACATGAGTCATTCCTTTGTCCAGCATACCAACACAACACATAGGACCTGCCCATCAGCCACTTAATGATTATCTAGACTCTCTATCTACTACTATGGGTTCTGAAGTATTCAAACAAGTTATTTTAATTAATAGCCCCCCATCTGTAAGAATACTGATGCTGGTGAAATGGGATATTCTAAAGAGAAACCATGATGTACCACTTTCTTTAAGTGAAAAGCTAAAAAGTACAACAAACAATTTTGAGAAAAAATAGAAAACAATCACACTCATATAATGTCATTAAAATATATTCTTATAAGTATTCTACTTCTCATTTTTTTTAATCTCTTAGTGTATCTAATTTGTACATTGAGTTTGATCATAAATATGTATGTATAGGAAAAGAATACTCTAGTATACAGTGGCTTGAGACTATTAGTGGTTTTAGGCATCTGCTGGAGCTCTTGGAATAAATCCCAGGCTGATAAAAAGGTGAGGGACTGGGATAATCATTTCTCTCAGCCCTACTCAGATTTCCCTCCTGGAAGCGGCATTTATCCAACATGCACCATCTGGAATGGAAACTTGATCAAAATAATGATTTTTGTTGAGTCTCAGTTTCCTCAATAATAAAATGTCTAAAACTCCCTGTAGAGCAATTTTGAGAATTCCAGGAGACAACACATGCCAAACTCCCAGCTCAGGCCACTTTTCACACAGTGAGTTTCCCCTGCCCTTTCACTGGCTTGTCTTAGTCATTTGCTTCGTGCAATTCTTAATATCTACCTCTCTACTCTCATAAAAATAACTGAAATGCCTCCAAAATGCACCCTGGGCCTTAGTAGTCCTAGTATTCACTACAATGCTTAGACTGGTATTTTATATTAATGAATTAAATATATTCGATGACATATATTACACACTTGCTAGTGTAAGAGTGAACACTGTAAAGTTGGGTTAATATGATATTAACACAATAATAATGACAGGCCTGGGGGGTACAGCTTGGGTTTCGTCCTTAGTTTAATTCCCAGAAGTATACACCCATAATAAAAAAAAAAGACAAAGTTAATCGTGAAAGGCTTAAAAAAGTAATAGAAGTATTTGTGAGAATAAAATAAAATTTCATACAATAGAACCTCATGTAAAATATATGAAGTGAAAGTTTCACTTACACAATGTAAGTAGAAAATTAAGGCTATTTCAGGAATACCTGAATCCAGGGTCTTAATCTTATTTTAGATTCTTCTTTTTTTTTGCCATTTGTATGATTGCCTTTGAGAGGATATACAGTGAAAAGAATGTTTTAGAAGGTAAGAAGGGTAGGCACAAGGTAAGCTACCTCGTTAGAAAGAAAACATCTTTCTTAAAATGTCACCATCCTGGGGGGAAACCTGATTGATTCCATTAAAGTTGCATGCACGTCTCTAAAATAACTATAATGGTCAGAATGAAAAAGCAATCTTAAGTTTTCAGCCTGATCTAGGGGTTATAACAAGTACAGCCACTTAGATCATGTGATTGGAAGAGAATGTTTGGAAAAGAGCAAGAAGAAAGATGAGAAGACAAACTGGTATTTCCATTGTTTGATGCCTACGCCACACATTAAAGAGTAGGAAGCAAGGAGAATCAAATGTTGTAGCAGGGAAGAGCAACAAATACTAGGACACAGAAAGATAGGAAAACAGACTTGAACTATTTATGAAAATATTAGGAAACCTGCTTAAATAAATGCCAAATTTAGTGTAATAAAAAAATAAGAATTTGGAGACAGGCAAAATTTGGCTTAAAAATCCCAACTTTAGCATTTATTAGTTCTAGACCAAGAAACTCAATCTCTCAGAACCAGTTTCTTTATCTGTAAAGTGAGAATTATTTCATATGTAACATGGAATCATTCTGACACTAAATCAGACAATATACCTGTCACTTCTAGCAATTTCTTGAAATAGAATATACACCAACATTAGTAAAAATTACATGACAGGATCACACATGTGTATATATGTACATGTATATACTATATAGATTGATTAAGCACTTTTTAGGGTTAGAACTTTAAAATTTTATTGCTAATTTGTTTATTTTGCCTTTATCTGTCATAATTTTTCTAGTGACAGCTTTTGAAAGTTTTTCAAGAAATCTAGACAAATTCTCCAGGATGCTCAGTCTTATACCACCATAGAGTGACTAAGTGTATAAGCATGTGCATATAATAATCACAAACATTTTACAAATGTAAGTAAAAGTATATGAAAAACTAAACAGTACTGTACTATACTTGTTTTCAACACTGTCAGTAAGAAAAACCTTAAGCCTTTATAGAATTCTCCTGCTTCCAACAACAATTTTTATTTTTAAATATTCATTGACTTTAATTAATTTCTGAAATATATGTAACTGTCAAAGTAATTAAGCAAGTGTTTTCTCCTATCCTAGACTAGCACTGAGTTGATCCATACTACACCGTAGTCCACACCATTACACTGCTTGAAATAGGGGCATCTGTCACCTAGATTGGTCCATATCCTTAGCATCAAACAAAAACTGCATTGTTGAGAATTCTACTTTACAGTATGCGATGTGTTTTTCTCAGGAAGCCTAGAATTGTTCTGGCATTCAACAAGATATTATGAAAATTGTCTTGACTACAATTATTTCAAACTCTGAGAGGAAGAAGGTCAACTTTCTTTAATTATTGGTAAAATTGTTGAATTTTTCCCTAATAATATATGCAGGTTTAATTTAAATCTCACAAACACGAAGCTTTCAAAATCAGGCACCCCAAACGCAAGCCCAGATCGTGTTCATTTCAGTAGGTCACAAAATCTCATTTTGGTAGACACGCGTCATCTGTGATAATGCCTTGATTAAAGTGACCTGAAAGGGGCAAATGCGCATTTGGGCTTTGGAAATAAGCTTATCACTACTTCTGAAGAAGTGAAGCAATCATGACTTTATCACTTTTTTTCCCCTCCCATAGTTCTTTGGAGGGAAAATTGTGGGAGAGAATATTTAAATTGAAAGAAAAATGCCTGGAGAAAAAGGCCATCAGAAAAAAGGAAATATTTTCTAACCAAATGTTTGTGCACCTATAGCAAGATTTAAAACATTAGGCTCAGTTATCATAAATCAGTACTGCTTCAAAATATAGTTATGCATATTACCCCATTTAAAATTTATCAAGAATTCTCATATTCCATGTAGGAATATGAGAAAATCCAGCCCAAATGCGTGGCTGTACTTGTTCCCCCGCTCAGATCTCTCAGCTCCTGATCACATGAGAAGACGCTGTCCATCACATGTTAGTGTCATGGTGTTAGGATCCTGAGTTCCCTCTTTTGCTAATATCAGCCTATGGCTTAACATGCAACTGTGGTCAAGAAAGCCTCCAAAAAATTATCAAAAATCCTTTTCAATTGTGCTGCAGTATATGTAACATTTGACCATAATTGTTTGCTATCTTGAGAAGACCAACACTCATAAGATTTTAAAATCTGCCACATTAGAATATGTTCTTTTTTTTTTTCGTGAGGGCAAAGACAATGCTTTACATAAACTTGGCACACATCACGACTCAATGAGTATTCTTTAATGCGTCCAGGAAAGCTCTTTTCGGACATTACAATTGCAGCGCCTTGAATCGTGTCACCTGTGGCCGGTCGCATTCCTCTTTCTACCCTTGTTTCTTCATCCAGCACATTCAAATGGAACGGTGTCACTTTCGAAGACCACGTGCCAGATATTACACATGAAGTTATAGCACGGGAGTGAGATTAGTTATGAATGAGAAGCAACGAAGGACAGCACCACAAGATTCTACCCAGTGACATTTTAAATAGACTTCTCAGTCACAATGCTTTATGTAGAAGAGGCGGAAGAATACACCACTTCTAAGCCTTTCACATGGAAATACTTAAATAACCAGCTCTGAAAGACTAGCAATAGGTTCTAGCTGTACCCCTGTAACAGCATAACAATGTCATACAGAAAAATAATATGCTCAGGACCCTATTGAAATATTTGCATCTTAGATGTTTTCTAAAATCCTGCGCAGGCACAAAAGATGCTACTGCTGCTCCAACACAGTCCTTTGATGTTCCCTCATCTTTACATCATAGAAGGAGCTCAAAGGGTTAATTAAAATTTAATGATATCGGCAGTACTTTGAAAAAGTTATGAACTTGGGTGAGATCAATCACTTTCTTGGACTGCCTGACTTCAAAGCATACATTATGCAAAAGGAGAGAGGAGGAAAACTGCTCCCATTCTGAACGGAATTCATAAGCAAGGATTTTCTCATTAGTGGTCTGCACATGGAGGAGGTTCCAAGTTCAAACTCAAAAGAGGTAAGGTGCCAAAACGTGGTTAATCTGAAAGTTAAACCTCTGATGCCGATTGCATTCATGTCTGAATGCACATATTACTAGAAGCACAGAAATATAGAAAGACCCCAAATCAGGAGATTAGAGATCAAGGCATATGAATACTTTCCTTTGTTTCTGCTTTTGAAATCACATTTTGTTTGCCTGGATTTAGCAAAAGAAAAAACAAAAACAAAAAAACCCAAAGAAAACCAAACTAATTAACTTGTGTACTTGTTCTCAATGACATTTTATACAATGACATTTAAAATGACTAATTTAAACTTCTGTCAAAATGAAAACTTTTAGCTTCCTGTTAGGTATTTTATCTACTTCTATTATTACTGCCTAAGTTCCCTAATTATGACCTAATTATTTCTTAGAAATTAATCATTTTTAAGTATAAAGGCTACATTTTTTTATTTACCAAAGAAAGGAATGCAAGTTTTTCTTAATGACATGTGGTTATGTTCATTCATGATTATAGTTCAAAGTAGATATGATAACTTTAAGTTGTAAGTGAAAGAGAAAGCTTTCTTTAAAACAACTGTAAAATGTCCCTGGGCACCAGAAATAGCTTAAAACCTGCCCCTGAAAAAAGGAACTGGTACATTGGTTGTGTTCAGTAACACCAAGCCTTAAATGCAGGCACAACAGAGGTTGTGGAGGTCAGAAAGGGGAAAATAAGTGTATTGTGTGTATTTGAAAAGGAAATATACACAGCATAGCCATCTATGAAAGAATAATCGTTACATATGTGCTACAATATTAAAAGGAAAATCAAGTGATGAAACTGTACCATTTGGGAAAACAGAATATGGTAATTTTCTGCAATATATGTATTGTTCCAGATAGCCCTTTTATTACAGAGTAGTAGAGTTTCCATGAAATCTTAAATTTAAAACCCTTAAAGATTCTAATGGAAAAGTCACAAAAGAATCATGTAACAGTTCGAAGAAGGGGCTTGGCACACTGCTGTTTTTACCCATTCAAGGGATGACCTTAATCTTACAAGCATATTCGTTCTGTTTTTAAACCGCAGAATCTTTTCTGGACTCGTACAAATCAATAATTAATGGTACAAAATCATCATCTCAAGTTACCTGATTAAATAGAGTGCAGGGATTATATCCAATATAGGGACACTTGGCATCCTTTCTAGTTGTTCTGATCCTAACAAGGACAAAATGTCCTATGGAAATTCCATGGATGCAGCTAACAGATTCTAAGGCAGGCACTTTCAGCAGGTGACCGGCCTAAGAGGAGCACAGGAGCCAGACAGGGCACCTGCTAATGAGTGCAGAGATGACAGGTCAACTAGGTGCCCATATTTTACCAATTTAAAATTGCAGTCTTTCCTATTTATTCAGACTATCAGCACTACATTTAATTTGTGTGAGTTAAATATGGTGATTCTGGAAAATAGAGACTTTGGTGTTCTTAATATTTTTCAGAGGCTGAAAAAATATTTCACACTCACAGATACTGTTCATCCACTTCTGTTCTCTGATTTATCACTGTATTAGTCATCTTCCCTTTCACTGGGACAAAATGCATGATACCTACAACTTAAAGAAAGACAGTTTTATTTTGGCTTACGGTTTTAGAAGGTTCAGTTCATGGTTGATTGGCTCCATGGCAGAAATGGCAAGGTAGAAGGGCATGGTGTGGAAAACTATTTAACCATTTCAGCCAGGGAGCTGAGGGAAGAGAGGAATAGGTAATAAGAATATACCTTCCAGATCACTTACCCAGTGACCCACCACTTCTGACTAGATCCATCTCTTAACAGCACAATCACTGATGAGCATAGCAATCCCAAGATGAAATAAAAGCCCCACCTCTGAATACATCAAACTTTTAGGACATATTTTATATCTAAATCATAGCATGAGACCCCTGGCTTCTAAAAGCCTAATGTCTGTCTCATAAAAATGCCCATTTCTAAAAATCACCAAAGTCGTAAAGGTCCCAGCTCTGATGAAAAGCCAAAATTCGCTTCCTCTGAGAGTGAAGACAATTTCTACCTGTGAACCACTGAAATCTTATAAGCTTTCCCTATAGTGTTGTCATTTCTAGCAGCATTCTTGTTTTCCATACGGGGACCAGAACCTCCCATCAGAGTTGCTTATCTGCTTACAGCATTCTAGTGCTTCTCTGCCAGCATCCAAATCTTTCTAGATTCTTCCCACAAACCATTTCCAAAGGCTTCAGAACTACAAAGTCAGGCACAGTTACACTAACAATCTCAGTCTGGGCACCAGTTTTCTGCATTAGGCAGCTTTCCATCACTGTTCCTCTGCTCTGATCAATGGTTACTATGAACTGAGAAGCACTGGTCCACCATGACATTTCCGCCCTGAAGCCATGAATTTTCCAAAATCATGAACCCAATCAGCCATTTATTCCTTTAATTTGTGGGTTACAGGAATTTTAGTAATGGCAAAAAAAGAAAAAAAAAGATGATAAATACATTTAGAAAGCAGTAATCCACCTTCTTTCAAATATCACTTATTCAAAATTTTAAAATATTCTTAATAAAATACTTTAGGGCACCTTTTTACTGCACAACAAATTTTCAACACTCACTTTATTCCTCTTTCCTCACATATTTTAGTATATGTGATGCTGAAGTGAGCACTCTTTCCTCACATATTAATAAGCTTTCTTAACATATTAACCAGCTGGCTTGCGTATCTAGTGTTCATAGGAATAACATTTTTATTCTCTTCATTTATTTCAGAGTATTTTAACCTCTCAGATAATATGTTGATAAATGATACAGTAAGCAAAATGCAAATGACATAACAGCATAGAGGAAATACATTAGAAATTTGACAGAATCAGTGTGGGTAGTGGAGATACAGTTGAAGACAGACAGAGGTATAGTGAAGAGAATAGTTTTAAATCATATGGATCATAAGGAGCGAATCACATTTAACACATAAAGATAGGCAAGAAATAAACCAAATGAGCATTCAAAGACAAGAGCATTCCAGGATAAAACCATCACGCACAGCCCAAAGAGGGCGTAAGGTTGCCATGTTTGTACTGAAGAAGACACTGGTGTAGCAGAGAAGACTAAAAGATTCTGTTTAACAGCGCTAATTCCTGACCCCTATTGTCAAAGATATCCATAAAGGTGACGAGATGAACTGTGTAGGTTCCAGTTGCAATGTATCACTAACAATTTATATTTTAATGTATCTCGAGCAGAATCATTTGACACTAGTCCTGTTACAACCACTTTTCTTTTAAACAGTATATTTTTATTCCATCTAGTTTTTTCTTAGCTCCCTAACATACCCTACTCTTTCTCTTATATTTTCCTTTACCACGAATCTCAAATACAGTGTCAAATTTAAGAATTATTTTAAAATCTTTTTAGTTGTGTAAAGAAAAATATCAACAAAGAACAATACCAACAAACAAACAAATAATTCTAGCAGGAATTTTTGCTAATGATATAGAAGATAACAGGCTTCTCATCCTACATACACATTTACAAATCCTTGAGGGTCTGATAAATATTTATTATGCATGCATTGCTATTCATACTTGAGTTGCAGTGTTTGTGGTTCATTCCAAATTCCTTTGTGCCAGAATTGTTTTTACACTGAAAATTATGAAGTTGTCAAATGAAGTGACATCAAATTCAATGGCTGGGTGGGGGACTTTTATTTAATTATTCTTAACATGTTTGGTTTATTTGCACATTGCAGTTCCTTTCTTGGAATCACCTGCCTCCATCTCAAGTGGGAAACAGACAGAGCCCGTAATTCTTGTACTCTGACAGGGAGACTACTGAAAGATGATTTCGCTCCTCAGAATAAATTATCCTAGTGCTTTGAAACAACTTTGTTAATATTATTTCATACTGCATATTTCAATGAAAAAGAAAAAGTAAAACACCTTACTATTGACCATTTATGATTCTCTACCAATTTTATAGTACAATGCTTTCTTATTTTGCATATTTCTTTTCTTACTATTAAGAAAACGGTATTTTCACTTAGTGTTTGTCTTGAAACAACTGTAGTAAATTCATTTCACTGAGAATAATAAGAACAAATAAGTATAAAATGATATTTTCCATTTTATTTAACTCTATACTTTATATTTAGTTTGGGAATAGGGTTCTTAGTTTGCATTCCTGAACCTCATTGCCAAAGGTAGCCAAAAAAAGGTGCCTAGGTTAACAATACTATTTAAGTCTAAGTTACAATGTATCTCAGGTCTGCAACTGTTGGTGGCCAAGGGAGATTCTTGAAGGTGATCATCAGTGAGAAATCCTATGATTGAAGCATCGAAGTTAGAAAGTCAAGCCAGAGATGACAGGAGTGTAATCAGAGGCGGGATCAATCAGGGGAGGCAGACAGAAAAAGGTACAAAAAAGTCACGTTAAAAAGAAATGAAGGCTTTACATTTATCAGCCTCAATGAGCAAGCGAAAAATAGGAAGGGATTAAAAAGAGCAAGGGAGACAGAGAGAGCTTTAAAGTTAGAGTAGAGAAAGGAAGCGGAAAGCCAGACTCAGTCTCCTTATCTGGTCACCTATGATGTATAAAAAACAGGTTTAATAAAAGTACACTGAGACTGAAACGAGTAGTCATGTTTCTCAGAAGTTAACTGGATATGGTCTATGTGGATTCAGGTTCTGTTTTCATTAGGTATCAGTGATGTTCCAGGCCAGTTTTTAGCTTTGAAACCCTCTTTACCTAGTGGTAAAATGTAATTCACTGAGGTTTTGGCAGAACTCATGAAATATTATTGTTAGACTTTTATTAAGGACTGACCTCAAGCATAACAGCCAGTCTAAAATGTTACCTACTTCAGGCTAGCAAAATGTTTAAAAAGGTTTATGTTATCAGTTCCTCTGATTAATGTTTTAAAATAAATTATTTCACTTTGTATTGAACCTAACATGGTATCATTCTACTATTAAGTTCATAAACTGAAAACTGCTCTTTCATAAACCCTCTGAAATAATTAACTACTCATAAACTGCAATGTAAAGATGAGTTCTGGATGGTACTACATGCCTGCGATCCCAGCCACTGGGGAACCTCAGGCAGGAAGAACAGAACTTGGAGGCCAGCACGCACAACTTAGTGAGATTCTCTGAAACTAAAATGGACATGTACCTCAGTGTGAAGGGCCTGAGTTCAATCAGTAATATTGCCTAATTAGTTTTTTCTGATTTTCTTAAATCTAATACCTCATCCTCAAATTTTTGGTGCCACTTCCACACGTGAGCCATAAGCTCTTAAGTAAATGACATCACTGGCAAAATCAAGTCACACTGTAATGGAGATACACATTTCAAGTTACAAATATAATTCTAATTACAAATGCTATACTATGTGTCCTTTGGGATCTGGAAGAGTGGCATTGCCAGAAAAGCAGGATTTTTTCACTTACAACTTCTCTCCTTAGCAACTCCTCTCCTCTTTTCCCACTAGTTCAGACTCCTCTACTCTGTATCACAAGGAACATCTGCGATCAAATTCTATCAGGTCTTGTGCAACTATGCTTGTCACCTGCCAAGCATTCTTGGAATAATTTATTCAAACATATAGTGATAATGCAGCTGCTCAGACAGTGGCCGATTATGAATCCCACTCTTACTGTAATAAACCTAGACTTAATCTACTCTTCATCTTCTACTGACTCTCTGCAGAGTTGTTATGATTGGGATATTTGTCTGTTAAAGGTTTGGTCCCTAGAACTCAACATGAAGGGGTGAAGGCTGAATCTTTCTGAAGTGCTCTGGTTACTGGGAGGTGTACCTGAAGGGGAGATGGGGACTTCCCAGCTCCTTGTCCTTCGTCTCTTTCCTTCCAGACATGAAGTGAATGGTCTCGTCCCTCCAAAATCTCCATGCCAATATATGCGGCTTTGCCACAGGTCAATGCAGCTTTGAAACTTTGAGCTAAAATATTTTTTTTTCTTGGAAGTGGATTTATCCAGGTATTTCTTATAGTAACAGAAAGCCCACTAACCCTGACCCTAATTACATGAACTCACTCTGAGTTTGGAGAAGGCACTAGTATTTTCCTGCCCTAGGACCTAACTTTGGCCTCTGTGGTCCTCCTCCTCCATCTGGGTACTGGCTCGTTCTCCACCTTCTTAAACATTATGAGTTAACTTATTCATTTGTCAGATTTAAACTCAAAACTACCCTAGATAATCTTTCTTCATTACTCTACTTATACTCTGTCACTTTCCTAGACCTTCAAAAGCCTTCCTTTTGAACGTCTTGTGTCTCTTTATATCTAAGCAACAAAATATCAAATGTTATCCATCACCTTTCCCTAAACTTTTCTTTGAATATCCTATATAAATTGTGATCACTGTGTTATATTGATCTGGATAATTATTATTGAAATCTATTTCTCTCAGAATTCAAACCGTAAAAACTATGATTGTATGTGAGCTTATCATTAGATCTCAACAACTAGTGCAGAGTTGAGAAACATAAATGTTTTGTGTACCAATAGATAATGTTTCAACACATGGTCTTCCCTTACCCATAGGGGGTTAGGGTCATGTACCTATTTACAATGACAAGAACAGAGGTCAAATTCTCTAGAACATTTTTTGGGCAGGTACCAGCAATGTGTTTACAGCCTGTCTTTCACATTTAGAAATCCAAAGTTCTATTCTGAATCTCATGCTCTTTTTTATCTTTCAGTATCCTCAAGATTGATTCCATGAATACCCAAGTGAACTTCTTAAATTTTGGTGCTGGAGATTGAATCAAGGCCTCCTGTATCCTAAATATATTTTATACCACTGAACTATATTCCTAACCTTGTGAAATTACTTGTGATTATTACCCGGCAAATCCTTCTCAGTGGCTCTCTGAACTGTATTTCTGTGACTCCAAGAGGACTAGAAGGAAGGAGAACACCTATGTCCTTTCATCCAGTAATGAAAGTGACACTGTAGGCTTCTCTTCTTTTCCACTTACAACGTTTACAAGCTTTGGGACTGTCAAAATCCACACCTAAAAGAGGAAGTGTTTCCACTGTCCTACGAGCCCATCTTGATTGTGTTTTTGCCAGACGATATCAGGGCCACCTAGGAGATAAGTTTCAACAGATACTTCTTTTTTTTTCTACTTAAGAAAATAGGCTATCATATTTATAAAAGTTGAATGGGTTATTCTTAATAATGAGAAAGAAGAATGCATTATTCTTAATAACAAGGAAGAAATATGCGTTTGGTTTTGTTAGTTGGTTTTGCCCACATATGTTTGCATTATGAACCTTCTCATGCTAAAATAGCACAATTAGAATACCCTGACTTTAGACACATGGGACCTATAAGGTGTTGATCCTGCACCCAACAAAACTCTCATCTTCATGAGACAACCACGTTCATTCCCATTAACAGGTCAGACCCTGGGTGTGGCCTCTTTTGTCTCTGCATTGGAAAACATCTTCCTCTGTACATTAACAAGGCACAAACTGCATAATTTAGAGATAAAAATGGCTTCAAATGTTGAATCTGTGATGAATTTAAGGGATACTACCAAGAAATGCTGAATAGTAAGACCAAAGCATGAATATGTATGGCCAGATTATGTATAAATGATATATAATCACTTGTTAACCTTTATATCCCTTTCAGAATAAGTGTCAAACGAATAAGGTTAGGAGGAATATGATATCTTTTGCCCTTTCTTTCCTTGGGGTTTTACAGTTCTACACCCTCCCTTCCCTTCCCATTTAAAACTATGATTCTAATATTCCTTCCATAATGGCTTTTACACTTTAGTATAGTTCGCATAATACTAATATAAATTTTATGTGTACCTTTCCATTGCAAATGTTCAGTTGTTGTTGTTAAAACAAGAAGTTACAGAAAAGTATAACATCCTACTGTGTCAGGTTTATCATAATCCTCACCGGAGGTGATAAAAATGGCCTCTAGACCATGTGCACTCATTTTCAGAGCCTAGAAAAAGTCATTCCAGAAGTATTTCTATATACCATCAGAGTATTTCAAAGGGAAATCAGGAAAAGAAGGAATTACTCTAGTGTAAAGAAAAGGGTCAAAGTCTCCCCATTCGGGCCCTTTGCTTCAAAGGAGTCACTCATTAAAAAAAAAAATGCCGTTGCTCGGCATAATAATCAACAATCCAATCCACCCTTGTACTTTTGAGTGCAAAAACAGATATCTAGTATATGTGGGTTACTTGCCAAGGGGAATGAAGCCTGGTTAAGATCTACATGGACATTACAGAACGCAGATCTCCTTAGTCACACCAGGGCAGGGTGCTTTTATTCATCATGTAGAAGGATGATTGGTTTTTCATACATACTCTCAAAGGTGTGGGTTTACAGTACACTTTAGCCTGGTTGAATCATATTATGCTTCTTAGAAGAGTACACAAAATGTCAAAAAGTAAAACTGTAGGATAAATTATCAGGAGAGTGTATCGGTTAACTATTTCTTCCTGCTATCTGCTCCACTCTGTGTTAGAAATGTCACACTAAATAATGAGCCAAAAAGGCACCAGTCTTTATCATATACAGCTTACAATCTAATCAGCGATGCTACTGTCAAGTAACCATCAAAATAGATATAAAATTATAACTGTGATTAAGGCAATAAAGGACTGGCACAGGCAACATAAAGGCCTATGATTTTGTCTTGTTCCAGAGCATCAGAAAGTGCACAGAGTCACCGTTTACTGAAAAATAAAATTTAAGAGAACATAATCTGTTGATATGTTATAAAATAATAGAAAACTGATTTACAGACAATTCCACAGATTTTACATAAGTTTGAATGGAGGCTTATTTCAGTATTATGGCAGAATATACTACGAGCATAATAGCTCACTATTCATAATGGAATACTGTCATAAAATAAGGAATCATCCACCTCCACAATCTTACCACAGAACAGTGCAAATACTTATTTCCATGAACATTCTTTACTGTACAATAATAACTGACCTACTGGACGCATGCAGATACTTTCTTTTCAATCACAGTAAGCTCTAACCTCTTCGTTTATACCAAAGGGCAATGTTTTCAATATAAACGAAATAGTAAAAATAAGTGTGGTTTCTATTAAATACATTATACTGGCCTAAGATTCTTTCTGTAACAGGTAACGATGTACCCAGCATTATATTTTCCATTAGTAATTGTTAGTGATCAGTGACTAGTCTTGGAAATAAACAATACTTGTATGCATTCCTGAAGGAGATACAGACAAGAGTGTAGGTCTAGGTTAAGAAGCATGGACATATTAGCAAGAAAGATCTCCCACCATGGAAATGGTTCTGTGAAAAATAAAGTTGATGAATAACAATGGACAGTTTGCTGTTTTAAAAGTCTAAGAAAAACCATTTCCCTTAAATATTTCCATTTTTAAGACTGAAAAACTAACAAAATTGCCTTATGTTGATTAATGAATATGAAGCAGTCAATATTTGTAACTGAGAGAATGTGAAGAAAAAAGTTATCACAGCAACTTACTATTGATTGACATGTTATCACAACTAGAAATTTCACTTTTTTTTTTCTTTAAAAACACTTTTTATCCCCTGGCACTGTGGTGGGTTGAACCCAGGAACTTCACACTGAACTGCACACCCGGCTCTTCTTTTGTCAATTTAAAAAATGCGAGACACGGTCTCTGTGAGTCACTAAGTTGCCCAGGCTGGCTCTAACCCTCAAGTCTTCATCACCCTCCTGTGGGTTTAGGATTATAGGTGTGTACCACCACATCCAGCTGAAAAGCATACATGAAGTTGCAAATTTATACAAAATACAAAAAGGTTCTTAATATATCAAGTATGCTGCAATAGACTTCCCCTCGTTCTTAATTTTAATATAGAAAAAATGAGAACTTGAATACAAGGAATAACATAAGGAAATGAAGGTTAAATTAAGAGGAAACCAAAACGCACTGCAAGTTAAATAATTCAGCTAATACAGTGTGTGTAAGAAGCAGGAACATACATATTATTACAAATCTTTAAAACATGTGGAGAGGAACAGAAAAAGACAGCTGGAAATCTTGTTATTTGAAATAATTTCAAAATTTAAATATTGTATTTAAAGTCCTCCCATCCTCCCCTTCTCCTGCATTTATCAGGTTTTGCCCAGGTACACCTTTATATGTTTGCCGTGTTCCCTGTACGTAGATTTCTAAAGTTACCATTTCCCACCCTTGTCTCATATTTCAGTTTTCCTTCATATAACATGAAAATGAATAACTACAAGTTAGAAACAAAAATGACGAGTCCTACTCTGTCGAATCTGACTGCTGTGTGCATAAACAAAAGGTCCTAGTTGCTCTGTGTTGATGTTGCTTCCTGGCAATGTCACCTCTGGAGACCCCTCGATAGTGAGAGACCCCTCTTGAGCCAGAAATGCTGATGCATCTTCCTGTGTCTCTCACATATTACACAGGGATGACATCCACATTGTGAAGACCATCACTGTGAAATAACAGAAGACGCTGCAGGCACATGTAAATGAAAAGAGGCAGTGACCTCAACACTCTCAGTATCCCAACTCCATTTCTATTTCTTTTTTTTTTTTTCAGCTTTAATTGAGTTTATTGGTACATTTTAGGGATACAATCCAGTTACATTCATTGTTGAAATCGTGTACTTCTACATGACAGGTCTTGGTTCTCATTTTTTCCCTTGTCCCTGCCATTTCTATTTCTTATTGTTGCTTTGAGAAGTTAAACAGAACGATGACAGCTTCACTTAAATGCCCCACCTGTGGAAAGGATCAAAATGGGTCATCTAGAATTTTCAACTGTCTCTGCTTTTCCTTGAAATATCCTCCCTCTTTCTTTTTCACTCCTATCAGTCATGAGTCAAAGAGGAAGGGGAGTCTCATTCAAAAAACTTTTCCATGTGGCTTACAAAAGCTGGAGAAAAAGTGTGGCCTATGTTTATCAATATCAGTGTTTTCTGTGTAACTAAACCCAAGTTTTCATCTTAGTTTTACTACATACTGGTGAAGGGTATTGGGTGAAAGTCAATAATATTAAGCTGATAATATTCAGAGACTAGAATAATGTAATAACTTATTTATTTCTAATGTAGGAATCCTCAAGAGTAGAGGGGCCTCTGCCCCAGATATATCCAGAGCTCTGGATTTTTACTTTTAATATCACCCTTGATTCTTGGTACCCCTAGGTAACTCAGTCATTTTTCTTCCTAGTCAGCAAGAAAGAATTTGAGAAGGACCATGATAATATTTAAGATTAAATATTTAAAGTGTTAAAATAGTATATGACACATATTATGAGCATTAGCTACTCCTAATAAATACTAGCGAATATTTGTCATTTCTATAGTACTTTGAAATTACTGAGGATTTATAAAATATAGGCTGAGATCAATCTTTGGGTACCATGGAGCTTTCGGCCCTGATGATAAAAACTTTGTTTTTGTTGTTCTTTAATACACAATAGATTTTTTAAAGTTAGTTCATGTATAATAATGCACTGATTTAGTTTCTGTTGATTATTACGATGCTGTTAAATTAAATTAGTGGTCTCTATATTGAGTTCCCAAGTCCTCTATTCCCCACCACTCAGGATCAGCAGCACTGTGAGCCCTGCTCATACCCCCTTCCCAGGGAAAAAACTCTGAAGCAAGAACCTGGGAGAAGGAAGTTCACGGGAAAGGGACTTCACTGGAGTGCTCATGGGAAAGTTAAATTGTGAAGTAATCTCTACAGATGTTTTTGCAGGTCCAAAGGAAACCGTTGGTCTATAATGGTCCTAGAGAGTCAATTCACGATGAGAATGGGCCACAGGATGCACATGTTCTTTAGAACAAAACACAGGCTAGGTGAACCAGCTCCACTCTTCTAAAGAGGACTATCCTATGAGACATGAACACCTTTGGAAAGGGAATCGCCATCTTAAAGAGAAAAACTCACCAGCACACCAGTGTTCATTGCAAGCCTAATTCTACAGCAACAAAAACAAAGGAAAAGAAGCGGCACAAGAACAAAATAAAAACCAGGTCCACGCTCATCCTACAGTTCATACAACCTGAGCTGTTTTTAGCAATTATGGTAGCAATTATGCCTGACCAAACTTTGCTGTCATCACACATGGATTTGAACTGTCTCATGATTTCTTCACGATTGGCAAACAGTTTCAGCCAGTGGTAGACATATAATCCTACTCTTATTCCTCCCAAAAGACTAATAGTGTGAGTGATCATACAATAGTGGAACTTTTGATGTTTAGGTAATATATGATTTAAAAAACACTTTAAATTGAGCATTGGGCAATGATATTTCTAAGGAGAATTACACTACTTTGGGATATTTTTCTTCATATATATTCTTGAGAATTTTAATTTTTATCTCATGAACTCCAGTATGTCCTTCTTTCCCCCTTTCATGTCAAGTTTCCTTTTTGAATGCTGAGGTGACTTCATATTCAATTCTTATACAGTTCACTCCATAAGTAGATGCTCTGATTTATAGAACTCTGTCTCAGAGTGCTTCTGCGTATCTGACAAAGCCCTAAGTAAAATGACCTGAACTTGGCAGGAGAAACTAAGATAATGTATTATCTTTGCTCAGAAAAGTTAAAGAGCAAGTCCTCTGTTGCTCAGTACATTAGTATTTAAACCTAGAATTTTGTCCTAGCTGAGGGAAGATTTGAATATTCTGCAGAGTTGTCATAAAGACTGAATGAGTCAATTTGGGTAAAATTACTAAACTGGTGTTTAGAACATGGTAAGCACAATACAAATTTTGCTGTTTTTATTACAGTTAGGTGAATCCATATTTCATGCTACTGACTAATACTCTATAATGTCTCTCGGTCAACCTCAGAACAAAGGATGCTTTGTTTTGACTCCAGAATTCTCCAAGTAATAAAATCTAACTTTCAGAATCTACTGGTTAGTGGTAACAACCAGTCAAAATTATAGTAAGATGTTAAGTCCACCCAAGAGACTCAGAAGAGGAATGAAAAGGGACCACAATTAATTTCCTGGTGATCAAGGTATATTTCACTAAATTAATCAACAGATATAGATTGTTTGATTTTTCTTAACAATAGGACCTTTAGAGATCAAGGACAGCTGTATCCACAGATGTAACTTTCAGAATTTAAAATGAACATCTTTTTAAAAATCAAATTTATCAGGATATCTCTGGGATGGTATTCATAGGTTTACAAGGCACTAACATCAGTAATATATCATCTTTGCTAAATTTTATCGGACACATAGCATTTACATGAGTATAAACAGTACACTAGTTTTGAAATACAGCTCAGTAGATATTTACATATTCAGAGCCTCACTCTAATCCAGATCTAGCATCCATTTAATGTTTAGTTAAACATCATTGTAATATAAATGCTTTGCTTTCCATTAATGCTCTCAGGCTCTCCTTCTTCTAAAATACCTTCTGCTTGTGGTAAAAAGTTTCTTCTTTCTGTGGGTGTCATCACCATGTTTTGCTTTCCTGTTATCATTGTCATCTTCACTGTAGTTGCTATTTAGTGCCTGCTTATCACATATGATACTCAGTTGACTGTGTCCACTTGAGTAAGAAATCCCCAATTAAATTGGATCAGCATAATTCTGAGTGTGGCTGAGATTTACTGGACACAGAAGACCCACTCTAGGGTGGCTTGTCACCTGAGTGGTACAAAGGAAAAATGAAGAAGAGAGGATTGCTCTGTTTCTTTAGAGGAGCTCCAATCTTCACCTTTACCATGGACATCATTTCCTGGCTTCCAGCACAGCCACTTCAAGCTTCCAGTTGAAACTCTTTATCCTTCCATGAATCTTCCGTCTCCTGATACAGACTCACACAGGACACTACAGCGAGCTGCAGCCCTTTGGCTGAATTCTTTGGGTCTCCAATGCGCAGACAGAACTTTTGCACTCTTCTGCACCTGATACTCTGGGTTGCCACTGTAAGAAATCTTGTAAATTCTTACGAATTTATGTATTTATATACCTTGCATTAAATCTGTTCTCTAGTAAGCACTGACTGATACAGACTTCGCTACCAGAGAAGTAGAGCTGTTACTCTGTATCTGACAAGTGGTTCATGAATCTTAGAAACTGACTCCTGGGAAGAGTTTAGAAAAATTTGGAGACACCAGCTGAAGAAGCAGCCCTAGATACTAAGGTGTACTTCATGGAAAATTTTAGTCAGAGCTCAGAAGACCAGAATAATGATAGAAATGCTGCCAGTAAACACCAGGCTCGGAAGGTTTCTGCTGAGAAGGACTGCATTGACTGTTGGACTCTAGGAGATCTGCATTATACCTTGTTAGAAAGTTTTTTTCTGGATTTTGCTCATGTTCAGGACTTTGACTGAAATTGAGATTAAGGGTGGCAGATTAATTAAGCTTACAGAAGAAATTTCAAGGGAGTCTAATGTTGGGACAGAGGCACAGCTACTGTTGGGACTTTTAGACAGATCTATACTGAAATTAAGAGCAGAAAGCCCATCCGAATAGTATAAAACTTGGTAAGCTTGGCCAGAAATTAAGCTCCAGTGAAGTTGTCAACCACAAAGAGTAGAGAGGAACTTGGTTGCTGACAAGGAATAGGAGAGTGGAAAAGATGGTCTGAAGATATCACAAGAAACAGCAGGACTCCATCCTTTGTAGCCTCAGAGCTACAAAGGTGAAATTATTTGCTTTACTAAGAAATCCCCAGAGCACCATATTCCAGATTGGTGGTGGCCTAGAGAATTTGTTCATTGGGATTGGGTTTAGAATGCTCAAGGAAATGGACTAAACGAGTAGGGGAGGTGGGAAGGGTAGGGGAAAGGAAAGAAGGGAAAAGAAAAAATACAAAAAAAAGGATAAATGGAAACAAAGTCTTTGAGAATAGGGAAGCAGGTTGGGCGAGGTAGGACAGAGCTATGGGGAAAAAATAAGAACCAAGTTATACCATGAAAAGGCACAAGATCCCAATGATGAATGCAACTGTATACCTAAAAAGTATCAATAAACTTAATGGAAAAAAATAATGCTCAAGTATTAAGTCTCTCAACCCCTACATCCAAGACAAAGAAGCCTGGCTGCTAGAAGACCCTGGAATCATTCATGTCATACTGGTTTTGTGCATGCAAAATTCGAGAGTTGTGGAGTTAACAAGGCTTTCATGCAGATTTTAAAAGACTGTTAGGCAGCGTGGTCCTCAGAGGGCAGTGTGTGAAGCTGTGAGAGTCAAGCTGAAGGTTGGAGAAGCCAGGAATGTGGATCATCTAAGGCAAGCTGCAAGGAGCAGAGCTGGCCCAAAAGAGAAGTCATGAGAGCTAAAATCACAGGCATTGACTCAGGGGTAAAGCCACACAAGCCCTGTAGAGTCCACATCTTACCACAGAATACCTCATATGCTGGGCATACAACAATAGGATTTAATAGTTTTCCTGATAGATTTTGGACTTGCTTTGGTCTCATTCCTTTTACGCCCTATTTGGAATAGGATTGTTTATCTTGTGCCAGTGTATTCTGCAAGTGTTTAACTTTCTTTGCATGTGTACAGGGTCTCACAGCTAAGAGTTTGGCTTAACTCTGAGGAGACTTTAGACTGGGACTTTTCAGCATTGCTAAAACTGTTAGGACTTTGGCAAATCTTAGAGCTGAACTAGATGCCCTTTACATTAAGGGATGCTCATGAGTTTTTTTGGAGCCTGAGGTGGAATGTTATGGCTTTTATCTAGATGCTCCCCACAAGGTATGATGTAGGATAAAGGGTGCCCACTCTGGGTGTGAGTCCTACAGGGGTGGCTAGCCTGCAAAGGATGTAAGGGACAGAAAGAAGGATGATGTTATCCCTTGTTGCTTTGATATTTCATTGCTTGCTACCTTCTGCTTGCCACGAACTGTTTCTCCTCTGCACTGTCCCTTTGACATGCCAGCCTGCCTTGGACTCAGACAATTATAAAGTGAAACCTCTACCAACAGTGAGTTATAATGAAACTTTCCTTCTCTAACTTTGGGCATTGGGTATTTTGTTTCATCAATGACAAAAGTAACTAAGACACAACATATCAACCTCTGTTCTACGTTCAACATTTCATTTATTGCTATACAGTACCCCTACGTCAAATATATTTTTATGGCACCTTCCTGATTAGAAGTTTGACGTTCACTGAATTAAAGCAATTTGCTCAAATTTTTAAAAAATATAAACCACAATTTTTAGAGTCAAGATAAATATATATTTTATCTGGTTTCAAAAATTTTGGTCTTAAGTACTAAGCTATATAAGAAAATGAAAAAGTTAGAAAAACAATTTGTCAGCATAAACAATGGGTAAAGTATACAGAAAAGAAGGAATAAACATCTTCACAGTGAAGTATTTAAAAAATTAGCACAGAATATTCTAAATCCACACATATTCCAATATGAAGTAGCTTAGAAATGTGTAAGAAGCAATAGCATATTTTGGGGAACAGGCTCATTGGTGAGACAGATATGAAATCCAGGAGGTAGAAATATAAACTCAGATGGCTTTTGGAAAAATTCCTCCTGAAATTAATATAAACTTCCAGTTAAGCAGATTGTGTTTTCAAGCACTTTTTAGAAATTGAAATATCCCATTTTTCAAAGAGACAGGGATCATATATAGACAAAAATTGCTACTTTTACTAGTGCCAATTACAGCATACTTAAAACACCTATTACAAAACTTTTACTTTCTTTAACATATATTGTTTTATTATTATAAACATGGATACATTACTTATAAGACATGAAATATCTCCTCTGTCTTGCTTTATTCCTCAAGGAATAATGTTAACCTCTAATCATACTACAGTTTTAGATCTACCACTATTTGTGTTTGGGAAGAAAACATAGTATACCATTTCTCAAAGTATATTTTTAAGAAACACAGAGAAAGTAAAATGATCTTTTTAGATATTGTTAAAGCATACATAATTCATATGTTTAAGGATATATTATTGTCTATAATGTTTGTTCTGTTAGGAACACTGTCACTTCAGATAAATGCACAGCAGTATAAGTTCTCCCAACAGTATTGTCAAAGTAAGGGGAGTTTAAGCTTTATAATTCTACAATTACTTACTGGTATACATTTAATTCACAATTTATTGGTGATTTTAAAATTTCCTACCTTATGTTCTTATGAAACAATCTTACTAGTCCTAACACTATACAGTGATTAGCAAATACAGTGGTGAAACTATGGTAACCATCTTTATAGTAGAGTTCAAAAGGCTTTGAGCAAAACAGACATGATGAAATCATTATACAAATGTAGGTATTTTATTCAAATTTTCTTCCAGTCTGTCACCAACTGAGGTGCAAATGCACAGCAGACCTGGTAATTCTAGATCACTAGACTAGCATCTGTATCTGGCTACGGCAAAGAAGTAAAGTTTGGTGGCAGGAACCAGATGTTGGGATGGGAGGAAATTATTTTAGCTGTCGCCAGTGGGAAATTGAAACAAGGGGGCAGCAAGGAAATGACAAATGGAAATGTACCGAGAAGAGAACTTGGAGATCAAGAGTAAAAGAAGCAATGCTATAAAACTAAATTGATTTTCAGGCCTTTGCATTGAAAAACAGAGCTTTTATCGGCAAAATCCATTGTTTAGAGTAACCTAAGTTTTTCTGGGTTTTAAAAAATCACCTTGTGAGATACAGACATGAGAATGTTTGTTGGTTGTGTATATGGCCTGAGAAATAGTGAGAAGATCGTTTTTGCTAAATAACTGCAACTGATTACCTTATGTTTTACCAACTACTTCAGATAATTTTCTACTTTCTTTTGTATGAATCCATATACATAAGTCTCTTTCAAAAGTAGCCAAATCCCTCATTGATAATCAGTTTCTAACAAATACACGGTAAAGCTCTTCATAAAAACTTACAAGAAAAAAACATGCCACGAACCAGAAATTCTTGTTCATAAGCCCTTGAAAAACATGTTTTGACCAGCACCTAATAACAGACAACTAAATAACATAAATAACTATGATTCTTTCTTAATAATCATGACTCAAATGCCATGTCGAGAATCAAGTAAACTGCTTAGGGAAAGGAAAGATAATCTTTCTAGGAGTACATTAAGCAGCTCAGGAAATGAATTTAAACTTCTTAGCAAAAATATTTAATAACATTCATGTTCCACTTAGTAGTATAGGTTATGTGGCAGGCGGATCAAGGTTTGATCCATCAATGATCCCGTTTCCCAGTATTCATTCCCTGCTCAATCTCCTCCCTTGGATGTCATCTGGGACTACTTTTTGGCCGCTAATGAACAGAATATGGCAGAAGTATGGAATAACACTTCCTGGATTAGACTACAGAAACCTGTAACACACTCACACTCCTATCCCTTTACCAAATGCTTACTCGGATGGAACAATCAGGAACAGCTTACTTGGCAGGAAACTGAGGATGACCACCTCTGGCAAACAAGCAGAGAGAAAATCAGCCCTCAGTTCAGCCACTGTCAGGGAAATGAATCCTTATGACAGTCACTTGCAGGACACTGGAAGATTCTTGCTGAGTTAAACCTTCATGTGAAAATGTAAACTTCACTGGCATTTTAATTGCAGCCTTAGGAGATACCTTGAATCACAGGTCTAAGCTGAGTCCGACCTGCAGAAACTGTAAAATAACCAATGTCTATTTTTTTAAACCACTAAAGTTTGGAGCAATGTGGAAAGAAATAATGGATACAGAATTTGGTCAGAATGTATTTCAAAATACTTGTCAAATGATCTTAGAAAAAAGTTTATCACCGTCTATTTTCTGATTTACCTGTTAAAGATACAAAACACTAAAGTCTAATCATTCTTTCTGTAAAGAACACTGTAGAGTAACTATCCAGTTTGTTCTATCACGGCATAAATCCCTTCCTGACTTCTTCAGTTTATCGAACTTGATTGACTCTATTCTCAATTTTATTTAGTTTTACTACCTTAAATCCCATTTTTATGCTCAACCTGAAATTTTCCCCCAAAGTCAAGATATATATCCTAGGACCTACTTGACATTACCACTGCAGTCTTCAGTAGGACATGTTAATCTCAGTGGATCCCTCCAACTTTGCTCTATTTAGTATCGTTTTGGCTACTTGGAATTTTTCATAGTTCCATACAAATTTTAACATTGGTTTTCCACAAAAAAAACGCTACTGGAAATAGTGATAGAAATTATGCTGAATCTATGGGTGGCTTTGGGAAGGATGGATTATTTTACAATATCAATCACTCCATACATAGACATATGACTTCTATTTGTGTTTTCTATTATTTTCACTAATGTTTTACAGTCTTTAATATACACATTTGCATTCCTTTGATCAAATTTATTCCTAAAAATTATATCCCCTTTGATATTATTATAAATGAAATTTTTTATTTCTGATAGATGGTTGTACATATAGAAAAATGACTCTTCCTCTCCCTGGAATTTACTAACTTCTTTACAGTACACTTTAAATTTTTTTAAATTATTTAATACCATCTAAACTATTACATATTTGTTTATGTACTTTGTTTTTTATTTATCTATTTTTTCTTTCCTTTAAGGGACAAAGACGGGAATGTTTGTTTTGTTGACTCATCTACACTTCGTCACTTTCTGTAAAAGCAGGTAGTACAGAAGTGCTCAGGAAACGCTGGTTAAACGACTTCATTCCTTCCCTCTCTGCTGACACAACAAACCTTACACCCCACAATTAGGGAAGGAGAGGTTTGTTTTGGCTCACATTTCAGTCCTTAGTCAGCTGGCTATGAGCGTATGGCCTGGGAAACTGGTAGAGCTGAGCTGCCAAAGGTATGGCGGACAGGAAGCGGCGAGAACGAGAGGAGGAACCGGAAACAGATACCTGTCCAGGTCACGACGCCATTGCTCAATCTCTTGCACCTAAATCCTTGCAGGGATATCTAGATCCAAACTGCAACAACGAATAAATGAAAGAAACATAAACTGATACCTCCTTAGCGTGGTTCTTCAACCCCCAGAATTATTTCTTCCAGCACTCTGCTCTTATCACATGAACATATTTTATTCTTATTGTGTTTATCTTTCTTGTCTCTGCCTTTTACCCCTACTGCCCTTTCATTGGCATTATCACACTGTCCATCCCATTCTAGGATTATCCAGGCTCTGGAGTTCCCCTCACTGGACTAAACATGAATTTGCACATACCTTAGATGCTGACTTCTGTAGGAAGTCATGTCTCAACCAATCACAATCCCGTACCCCTCCAAAAATACCTTTCACACCCACTTGTACATCCAGAAAACCCTATGCTTGTACCACATGGTATAGTATTTGCATAACAACCAATTCTGAACACACTGTTGAATGTTTTGTGGGGAAAGTTTTACGCGGTCATTATAAAATGTATGCTATAAAGGTATAGGGAAATGTTTGGTGTTTCATTCAAATGATCTTTCATATTATTTAAATTTCTGTATGCTCCACTGTACCTCTTTAATATGAGCTTGTATTCAATTACTTTCTCTCTCTCCCCTCCTCTCTCTTTCTCTTTCTCCTCTATTTCCCTTTCCTTTCCTTTTCTCTTCTTTCCTTTTTTTTTCTTTTCTTTCTGCTGTACCTTCATTTCTAATTGTTCATTACCAGCCATTTATCAAGCTATTGGAGCTACTTGGCAACCCAGACTTGTGTTAGACAATCTTGGGACTTTCTGTTCTTCAAGGAAATCCTTTTGACTGACAGCATAGAGAACCAGAGAATCTTAGAGACTTAAAATAAGATTACTCAGGTTTGCTATAAACTTTGGAGTTTCCTCAGGGTCAGGCTAGAGCAATCATCTGTAGGACTGTGTTTGAAATTTTACTCTTGTTTTCATTTTGTACCACCTTTATGCCTCCTATGAATAGGATCCCACTGAATGCGGTGTAAATGTTCAACAAATACGTGTTCAACTGTTATATGTTTATTAAACTAGAAAGATTTTACTGTAGGAATTAGAATTACCCTGGGTGACAATATTTCAAGCAGTTCAACTAAACATTAACAATTAAGTAAAGAACAAAGAAATAATGAATTTAATTGACTTGCCTGCAAAAATATAATAATTTACCTAGAAAATATATCATGTTTTACAAGCGGAGGGAATGAAGCACAGTGTGATTTGGAAATAACTGAAAAACCTTATCTTAAGATTTTCTATATTTTTTAACCTTGAGAATTCTCTAATGCACTTTGTAAAAAATTCTCATATGGTCATATAGGGAATAAGTACTTCTCTTGGACAATTTCTCTTCAGGGACAATGCAGTACATAAGGAGCATCACGTACTCAAGATGTTACGGAATAGATATATTATGCATTCTAATTATTTTCAGATTTGAAACATTTGCACACACATACACACACACACACACACACACACACACACATATATAATATATCTTTGGGATGAGATCTAAGTCCGAGCACAAAAATTCATTTAGGCATATAGCCTAAACGCAATTTTATATCTTTTAAAATAATTTTGCAAATAGAGCAAAATTTTCTTTTCCACTTGTACTATTACGTCAGCACTCAAAAAGTTACACATTTTGAAGTATCTTCGACTTCAGATTTTACATGGGCTAGTAAGTCTATTGTCTTAAGACTTAAGTGATTTATCATTTCACTGATTCTCATAAATACCCTAACTCACAGACAGAAGTAAAAATCTCCTATCATACATATAAAAGCAGAAACACAAAGAGTGTAATTAACCTGGCCAAACAAACAAACAAAAAAATACTTTGCTGATAAAGCTGGAAGTAAAAGGGGACAAAGTCAAGAGCTCTCCTAAGCAGCATTTAAGGGACGCTCCTCCCCCTCTCCACGGACAGGAAGTAATCTGTCTTCCTTCACTTCTCTGCTCTTTACCATTTACTATCCAAGTTGCAGACTGTGGATATGTATGCAGTAAAATTTTTCATTTTTCCAAAGAAAATAATATTTTCATCTATACTCCTTAAAATAATAAAATTATCTGAGACATGACAAATATGCTTTAACATATTACATGCATTTTACCAATTTATTATTTCTATACTAGGGAAAGGTTCTGTGTGCACAGCTTATGTAGTTAATACCAGAAATGCATGCGTGATTTTCAACTCTTACATAGGTATGTTAAATGATCAACTCGAATATAAAAAAAATTCACGACAGTGCCTTCTTTCAAAAAGACCTTATTTTAATTATCATTTAATATTTCAAAAATACAACTTTCTGCTTATGATAGTATCCCAAGGAATATTATTTATAATAGTAATATCCTTTTAATAGGAATTTCTAAGATATTTAAATTTCAAGTGAAATATGTCTATTTTAAAGAGTTTAATGATTAATGTTAGATTAGAAGATCTAGTGAGATAAATAATAAATATTTTTGCTTAAAAATTCCGAAAATAATGCTACTGTCCAGATTACAATGATATTTCTTGTATCAGTGGCAGTTTATTCCTCAATCCTTTGTTTAATGGCAATAACTTTAATGTTTGCCTAAGGAAAATGTTAAAATATTAATAAACCAGTAACCTATTCCTTGACAGTGAATCACTTGTTTGAACTTTCAGTTCAATCATATACCAAATAAAAAAAGGAAAGAAAGAACCCCTAAGATTTAATTTAAATATGGAAATGGAAGTAGACATGCTATAAAAAGAGAAATATCTAGACAGATTTTTTTCAGTCAGCAGTGGCAACTCCATCTGTAACGAAAATAAAGGTAGTTCTTGCAAAAATTAAATAGCAAAAGTTAAAGATGAGAAAATCTTTAGTTTAAAAACTTCAATGGGATTCAATTTGTATTCTCTGAAATAACCGTACATTTAAAATTAGTTCCTTTTAATCAAAAAGAATATAAAGCACATTTTATAACATTTCATTACTGAAATAATATATATTACTATCTGAGAGGAACATATGTAAGTCATTCAAGGCTTTTTCTGTAGAACCACTATAGATTAAGCATCATTGAAGAGAACATTAACAGTCCGTTAAGCATATACAAGTGTAAAACAGAAGTCCCATTCTTATTGACCCTTGTAATTATATAATTGATAACTTTTACATATTTTTAACATAGCAAATTAATTTAAACATCTGCTCATTGATATTTAACTGTTGCTCTTAAGTTTGTAATTTATAACACTCGTGGACAATTTAGATAACTTTTTCCTGTGCTTAAATAATCTGTATGTCAAGGACTTCTCGAAATGCTATTTTTATGAATAAAATGGTGCAATTATTTAGAGCTAAACATAAACTATTCTGACAAAAAAGCAAATGAAAGTTTGATAGAAACTTAGCTGAACACAATCTCCAGATAATATAAGCAAGGAGAAAACAGATGGACCTAAATTACCTAGCTACTTAAAGAACAATTGCTTTACTTGGACTCATTTTTAATATTGCTTTATTTCCAGACTTCATTTGGCATTTGCAAATGTTATTTGTATTTTAACACCAAGATGTTCAGTTGCTACATCAACTTATTTATGTAGATTATCTTCTACATTTACACTCATTTTAGAATTTTTTGCGTTTATTATTCGGTCCCAATAAAATTTAACTCCCTTCCAAACTGCTATAAAGGCTTGATTATTGATCACCGATCATCTCAACATGCAACTTAAAATTCACAGTCAAACTGTTAATCATATCACTGTGGCAGTACCCTATTGCTTAGAGATTTGGGGTGGTTTTCTGCTTCCTAAACATATGATACAAATATATGCTAACATATACTGCCTATAAAAATAATTAAATACCATTTGTAATGGTAATTTTATAGGCAAAAATTTGATGGCTCAAAAATTTAAATGACTTGTGTAAGTACAGAACAACAATGAGAAGAAAGAAAAGTATGTGAATTGCTAGGGTTAAAAACAACAATTCTTAGTATACATTAGATAGCATGAACAGCATAAGAAAATACTATCACAAATGATTAATGTTAACATACTCTATGTAAAGGAAACAAATTTCTTAAAAATATAACTTAGTGGACTGAGGATGTAGCCCACTAGGAGAGCATTTCTTGGCATATGCAAGGGCCTTTTTCAATCCCTTGCATCAAATCAATCAATCAGTCTTACTAAATTATATTTAAAAAATGGCATTCTGTACATCTACTAAATAAATCCACTTTTACTGAAGGTTTCTAGAAAGGCAAGACCCAGTCTAGATGTTTTACAGCAGAAATGTGACAAAAGTGCAATAGAAACAGATAAATTACCAGGCTAATACAAATTCCTTCAAGAAATAAAAGAGAAAATATATCCCAACTTATTATTTCAGGACAATCCAACCTAGATACAAACTTGACAGGGTTTTAAGGGAAAGAACATTAAAGACTAAAATGTATCATAAATAAAATATGACCAAAAGAGATATAGTACTATATAATACATATGATATATAATTTCCACTTGGAATTTATTATACAAGTTTATGATTAAGAGAATATTTAAAAATTAATCAGGGTAATTAAGCATACTAACACAAATATGAAAAACTGTAGCAACATTTCGATACATGAAGAAAACCATTAGAAATATTCAACTAAATTCCCTATTTGAAACCATATAGATATAAAAAATAAGTAAACTTCCATATTCTCTTTGAGTATTAAGATATCCTAGAGTCTCTGCATTCAAGTGTTAAATATGGAACAAATTCAAAACACTGTTACAATGAGAGTGTAAACAATCTAGGATTTCCATTCTCACACTTATATTCAACTTTATACTAAAAGGTTTATCAGTTGTACCAAGACAATTTCATAAAGAAATAAGTAAAAATGCTTCTATGTGTAGAAGTATTTATATAGAAAAGTTTAAATAATCAACATTATAGAACTAATAAGAGAATTTAGCAGTTATATTATGTAAATTTAATGTAACAAAATAAACTATATTTGAAAATCATACTATTAGAAAACATAAAAATGATTCTATTTATGATAACAACAAAAAACAAAATGTTAGAAATAAATTTAATGAAAACATTGCAGTACAAGTTACACCACAGGTGAGAAAAATTTTAGAAGACCTTGCTAAAGAAGAGCTTTACCACATTTATGGAGTAGACGGTTTGATATTAAGATTTCACATTCTCCTGAATTATTTTATCATTTCAAATAAGATCAGTCTTAATAACAGCAAACCTTTTCTGAGAAAAAGACATTTCCAAAATTTAAATTTGCTTAAGGTAATCTAAAAGTACATAAGGGAGAGGTGCCTAGGACAATTACACAATATGATTAAAGAGCAGTCTATCAGCCTCTCTACAGAAAAATCACATCCACAGAATTGGTCTTAGATAAGTACTTTGGAATGTTAGAATCTACTAAAAGCTCGTAATTTCTAGAGGAAGTCCTGCATTGTAACTTGGATTTCATTTCAGGCAATAATGTCTCCACAGGACTAGTTACCGAAATCCCAACCCTCATTCCAATGGTAGGAGTTGCACGAATATTCCTGGAGTATATCATTCAAGAGTCAGAGCAGAAAAATGATACCCAATATCTGAGACTGGTAATCAGACAAAGACACAACAGCCACTATTGCTGCAAACCCTTCATTCTGATAAAATGGTTTCCACAGGAAATAAAGGCAGTGTATCTCCTCTGCCCCTTCATTCTTCTCTCTCTTTTTCTTCTATTTTAGCTGTCAGACATTAAAGGCTAGAATAATTTAAAGAACTACATTTATAGAAGAAATTTAAAGACAACCATAGAAGACAGAAAACCAGATTTTCAGTTACTGCATTATTAAGTTCAAATATCCAGAGTTGAAAATGAAAACACAGAGCATACAGACAAAAAGTAATGCCGATCAATTAAAAGCAAAAGGTAACAAAAACTATGCCCCCCAAAAGAACTGATGGCAGATGGGCTAGAAAAAGACTTTTTAAAACACCTAATTTCAAATGTTAGGAGAACCATAGGAAGGTATGGAGAAAGTTTTAAAAAAGAAAAAAATAGAAATATCAATTAAAAATTTAAATCCTAAAAAGAAGCAAAAAATATATTTTGAGGTTGAAATGAATCTAACTGAATTGAATATTGGGAGAGAGATTCAAGGCATATTTGATGAAGCAGGAGAGTCTTAGGAACAGGGGGGAAAAAGACTGAAGAAAATGAAAAAAAAGGCTAAGGAATGTGAAAAACATGAACCTGACCAAGATAAAATTTGTGGGCCGGGGATTTAGCTCAGCGGTTCGCTGGCCTGCCTTGCAAGCGCAAGGACCCGAGTTCAATCCCCGATACCAAAAACAAAAACAAAAACAAAGAACAAGATAAAATTTGTGATCATTTCAGAAAGAAAAAAAAAGGGGGGGAGAGAAAAGGAAGAGAGACATTTTAAATAGATAATAATTCAAATTTTTCAAATATAATGTGTCCTCAGGCATACCTAAAGATTCCAATAAACTGGAAACAGGGCACACACAGAGCTGCAAACCAAGACACATTGAAAATAAAATACCAGTAAAAGTAAAGATAGAGAGAATTGTGTAAACAGCAAGAGAGACACATCTCATTACATGTAATGGTTGTTTAAAAAAGATAAAAACAAAGTTATCAAGAATTCCAAGGCCCAAAGGAAGATACATCCCAAACAGTGGGAGCATAAAAATGCCACCAAAGCATAATATATGTCAAAAATATCCTTCAAGAGTGAAAAAGAAATTCAGGCATTCCTAGGTTAATATATATATA
>NW_022900921.1:17883734-17910281 GCF_012274545.1 Fukomys damarensis | reverse complement strand
ATATATATATGAACTAGGAAACATATATATGAACTATATATATATGAAAGATATATATGAACTAGGAAAAGAATAAGATATTATACACAAAAGTAGCCAAACAAATAAAAAATGACAGAGTAGAGGTTAACAAAACAGAGAATGGAGAAATACTGCAGAAAATCCACAAAACAAAAAACTGTTTATTTGAAAAAAATAAATTCAGAAACTAGGTGCTAAAAAGAAAAAAAATTAAAAAGGTTTCTGACAGATGATTGATTATAAAACATCTTAAGGCCAAGACTGCCTTTTTCTATCTTACATAAATATGCTACATGAGGGAAAAAACAAGCTAGATGTTAAAAAAGAGAGAAGATGAAAATTACTAAAATCAGAAATCAAAATAAAGATTGCTATCATTTGTATGGAAATATAAACGATTATAAGACAGTACCACAATAAATTATATGCCAAAATTGAGACAACCCAGATGAAATGAAAAAAATCATACTTACACAACATACCATGACTGAATTTCCAAATAGAAACTTAAAATAGACATACTAAGAATGAAGAAAGAATTCCAAAAAGAAAATCGCTAGACCTGATGGATTCATTAATGAATGATAACAAATATTTTTAAAAAGAAGAAAAAAGAAAAGAAAAAAACCACCATTACTCCTCAAGCTTTAACAACAAAATTAAGACAGTGAAATGCTCTCTGACGCATTCTATGAAGCAAGAATCACCCTGACATAGAAACCAAGCAAAATGTCAAGAAAATATTAAAACAAGGAAAATACTCCCTAGGACACCGATGCAAAGATCCTCAACAACATATTTGCAAAGCAAACTTGGCAGTTTATTAAAGGCCTTTACTCCATCAAAAAGTAGGATTTATTTCCAAAATACTAAAATGGATCTTTAAATTTAGGCGGGTATGGTTATTTGAGTTCTTTTTTTTTTTCTATTTTTTTTTCAGCTTTAATTAAGTTTATTGGTACATTTTAGGGATACAGTACAGTTACATTCATTGTTGGGATCTCGTACCTCTACATGACAAGTCTTGATTCTCATTTTTTCCCCTTACCTCTGCCCTCCCTTCACCCCTTCCTCCCCTCCCCATCTACAAACACTTTATTTTCATCTTTTCATTCTCTCACATTTTTTCTTTTCCCTTTTTACTCTTCCCCTACCCATCCCAACTTTCCCACACCTTCAGCTCCTTTCTTCCCATTTCTAAATGTCAGTAATCTTATTAGGATCTTATGCATTGTTGCAGATTATTCACACCAGGGAAACTATTCAGTATTTACACATGCGTGACTTATTTATTTCACTCAGGAGTATATCTTCAATATATATCCATTTTCCTATGAACGAATCTATTTTCTCATTCTTTATGGCTGAGTAATATTCCATTTTATAGAAAAACCACATCTTCTTTATCTAGTTTCCAACGGATGGGCAAATGGGCTGTTTCCAAGATTTAGCTATTACAAACTGTGCCGCTATAAACATGGGTGCACATACTTCTCTGTGATATGATTCTTTTAGTTCTCTTGGAAAGATACCCAGCAGAGGGATGGCTGGGTCAAATGGAACCTCCAGTCCAAGCTCTTTGAGGTATCTCCATATTGATTTCCATAGTGGATGCACCAGTCTGCACTTCCACCAACCATGGAGAAGGGTTCCTTTCTCCCCACGACCCCGCCAACATTTGTTATTGTGTGATTTCTTGATAGCAGCCATTCTTTGTGGGGTGAGGTGGAATCTCAGTGTTGTTTTCATCTGCATCTCTCGAATGACCAGTGATGTGGATCATTTTTTCAAATATTTTCTTGCTGCTTTCACTTCTTTGTCTGAGAACTGTCTGTTCATTTCGGATGCCCATTTTTGAATCGGCTCTTTATATCTGGGGGGACTGATTGTTTTGAGTTCTTTATATATCCTTGATAATAGTCCTTTGTCTGAGGAACAGCTGGTAAAATTTTTTTCCCACATTATAGATTGTCTCTTAGTTCTGCTGATGGTTTCTTTTGAAGTACAGAAGCTTTTTAGTAAGATGAGATCCCAGTTGTTGATTCTATCTGTTAGTTCCCGTGCTACTGAGGATTTGTTCATAAAGTCTTTTCCTATACCAATGTCTTCCAGAGTTCTGCCTAACTTACCTTCCAGCAAGACCATATACTGGCTCACAGAACAGGTCTAAATAAATGCAAAAAAATTGAAGTCATCCCCTGTATATTATCAGATCATAGTGCAATCAAACTGGAGATCAATAGCACAAGAAACTATAGAAACTTCGCCAGCACATGGAAACTGAACAACACTCTCCTAAACAATCAATGGATTACAGAGGAAATTAAAGAAGAAATTAGACAGTTTTTACAAATAAATGAGAATGCCAATACAACATACAGGAATCTTTGGGACACAATGAAAGCAGTTCTACGTGGAAAATTCATAACATTGAATGCCCACACTAGGAAAACAGAGCGGGCTCAAATAAACAGCTTAATGATGAAACTTCGACTCCTAGAAAAACAAGAGCAAGAAAAACCCAAAGCTCGAACAAGAGAGGAAATTATAAAGATCCGAGCAGAAATCAATGCAATTGAAATTAAGAAAACGATACAAAAAATAAATGAAACAAAGAGCTGGTTTTTTGAAAGAATAAATAAAATTGACAAACCCTTAGCTAATCTTATCAAAAAAAGGAAAGAAAAGGCTCAGATCCATGCAATTAGGAATGAAAAAGGCGAAGTCACAACAGATCCGAAAGAAATCCAGAGGATCATGAACACCTACTTTGAGAACCTGTACTCTAATAAAATGGAAAACACAGAAGAAATGGACAGATTTCTAGATACTTATGAATTACCAAAGTTGAACGAAGAAGATAAAAACATTTTAAACACCCCAATCACAATCAGTGAAATTGAAAATGTAATTAAAAACTTACCAACAAAGAAAAGCCCAGGCCCTGATGGATTCACTGCTGAATTTTACAAGACATTTAGAGAAGAACTACTACCATTACTCTTCAAACTTTTCAATGAAATTGAAAGGGAAGCTATACTTCCAAATTCATTCCTGGAAACAAGTATCACTTTGATTCCCAAACCAGGGAAAGATACAACTAAAAAGGAGAACTACAGACCAATCTCCTTAATGAATATAGATGCAAAAATTTTTGAGTTCTTTATATATTTTAGATAGTAGTCCTTTGAAGAACAGCTGGTAAAAACTTTCCTACACTGTAGGTTATCTCTTCATTTTGTTGGTGGTTTCTCTCACTGTGCAAAAGCTTTTTTAATAAAATGAGATCCCAGTTGTTGACTCTCTGTGATAGTTCCTGTGTGACTGGTGTTTTGTTCAAAAAGTCCTTGCTTACAATGTCTTCAAGAGTTCTACCTAATCTATATTACACTAGATTTAATGTTTTTGTTTTAATATTTAGCTCTTCAATCCATTTCGATTTTAGTTTAGCAATGGTGAAAGATATGGATTTAGTTTGAATCAGATGAAGAAGTAAAAACAGTAAATAAATATATGAATAAATGTTCAACATCACTGATCACTAGAGAAATGCAAATTAAAACAAAGCTGATTTCCACCTCATCCCCCCAAAGAACAGCTGCTATCAAGAAATCAACAAATAACAAATGCTGGTAGCACTGTGGGGAAAAAGGAACCCGTCTCCTCTGTTGGTGGGAGTGCAGACTGGGGCAACCACTGTGGAAGTCAGGGTGGAGATTCCTCAAAAAACTAAAAATAAAGGTTCTAATTGACTCAGCTATTCTGTGTCTTGGTAAACCCCCAAAAGGAACAAAGCATCATTGCACAACCATATATGTGTACCCATGTTTATGGCAGCACAGTGTGTAATAGCTAAATCCTGGAAAAAGTGCATATGCCCAACAACCAATAAAAGGATAAGGAATACGTGTTTGTTATTTTTTTTTAACTTAATGGAGTACTTCTCGGCCATAAAGAGAAATAAACTTGAGGTATTTCTAGCTGAGTGTGCACACCTTAAGACCATACTCTTGGGTGAAATAAATTGGACACACGTGTGTAAATACTGTATTGGTTCTCTGGTGTGAAAACATGAACTTGTAAATGATGATCGAAATGTATATTCGATATTGTGAAATAGGAAGAAAATGTTCAAATGGGTAGGGGAACTATTGAAAGTGGAAAGAAAGGAAGAAAAAGGGAAAGATAAGAAAAGGATAAAATGGAAACAATGCTTTTGTAAATAAGGAGGAGTAGAAGGATTGAAGGGAGGGAAAGGTTATGGGAAAAATATATCATGAACAGGTACAAATTCTCTATATGAATGTAATCATTATGTATACCTGAAATGTACCAATAAACTTAATTTTTAAAATTCTAAAATGTTTCAGCATATGAAATGTGAGAAACGTAATCAATTTTTTTAAAAAGATAGAAAACACATTTTCAGTAATGTGCAAAATGTGCTTAACAACATTCAACATCATTTAGAGAACCCCTCAAACCAGGATTACAAAGAATTACTCCTACATTTAAAAACACTTACATGAAAAATAAAATAAAATTTAAAAAAATAAAAACACTTACATGAAAAATCCACATTGAACACTATATTTTCAGCGAAAGTTAAAGCTTATCTTCTAAGATCAAGAATAAGACAAGGCTGTTTGCATTTATCATTTCTATTCAAGAAAATATTATAAGTATAATACAACAGTTAGGCAAGAAAAAATTATGAAAAGCATCCAAACTGTAACAAAAGCAGTAACATGATCTCTGTTCATGGATGATTTAGCAAACCCTGAAGATTCCATTAAAAGACTTTATCAAATTCAGCTAACTAATAAAATATCTACTCAACACACATTTTTTTTCTTTTTGTTTTTTTGAGACAGGGTCTCACTTTGTAGTTGAAACTGACTTGGAATTCACTATGTAGCCCAGGCTGGTCTCGAACTCACAGCGATCCTCCTGCCTCAGCCTCCCATCTGCTGGGATTACAGGTATGCGCCACCACGCACAGCTAATACACAGGGTTATATTGCATTCCTATATAGTGAAATAATCCCATAAGAAAATGTACCCATAATAATATCAAAAACAATAAAATATCCAACAATAAATTTAAACAAGGTACAAAAGATTTTTGTAAACTATAAACTATTTCCAAAATTAGAGGCATAAGTAGATATTCATTCAATGCTCACAGATCAAAATAGTTAATGTTATTACTCCATCACTAACCAATGCAATCCACAGAAGCAAATGCATTTCCTGTGAGAACCCAATGGTGCGTTTGAAGAAGTAGAAAAATCGATCACAAAATTCTTGTGAGATTTCAAGTGACTGAATAGATAAAATATTTCTGAAAAAAGGAGAATAAAGCTAGAAAACTCACCTCCCTCTCCTGATTTAAAAATATGCTATAAAGCTATAGTAATCAATACAATGTGGTACTGCCAGGACACACATCATTGGAGTAGAATATGAAATAAAGAGAAAGAGCCTCATACATATATTCAAAATGCTTTTTAACAAAAATATCAATATTCACTGTGGAAAAATTCTTTTCAGCTAATAGTTCAGAAAAAACTAGATATTCTCATGTGAAATACAAAGCTGGACTTTAGCACAATACAAAATATTAACTTGAATGGATCCATGACCTACATTTAAGACCTAAAAGGACAATCATCTTCCATGAAAACAGAACAAAAACTTTACACCATTGCATGTAATATCCAATACCTACCCAACAAAACTAAACAAATTAAATTCAACTAGTACTAAACATTTTTCTACATCTAAAATTGCTATTCTCAGAACAAAAAGATAAGCCACAGAATAGGAGAAAGTATTTGCAAATGAGACACCTAATAAAGACATAATATCCAGGACACACAGAGAACTCATAAAATTCAACAACAAATAGCAGATAACCCAATTACAAAATGAATTAAAAACCCTTAGGCATTTCTCCAAATAAGGAGTAGAAATTATTACCAGTTAGGAAAATGAGGAATCAATTAGGAAAATGGAACTCATAACAGGGAATGATCAGCTTAAACCCATTAGGATGCCTAGTATGAGGAATGCTGAAAATAATGTTTGGTTATAACATAGACAATTTGAACTCTTGTCTTTTTAGGTAGGAATATTAGATGCTACTCTGGAAAAATATTATACATTTTCTAAAATAATTAAAACAGAATTACCGCATGACATAGAAATTACACTTCCAGGCACTTGAAAGAATTAAAATTACGGTCTCAAAGGTATTTATTATGTGCAACATTATTCATAATTGCAGTGTTATTCACAGTAGACAAAGCCTAAGTTTTGATTGAAAGATCAGTGGGTAAATGAAAGGTGTCTCTGTCTCTCTCTCTCTCTCTCTCTCTCTCTCTCTCTCTCTTCTCCTTCTGGTGTTTTCTCTCTGTTTGTCCTTTTGTGTTTGTCTGTCAGTCTATTATTCAGTCTTGGAAAGAAAGGCAATTCTGATATAGGCTACAATAAGAATGAACCTTGAGGACACATGCTAAGTGAAATGATCCAGTGACAAAACAGAAATAATATAATTCTACTTATATGATTGGTACCTAGTGTAGCCAAAAAATCAGAGGTAGAAAGTACAATAGTGTTCACCAAACAGTGGATGGAGGGAGGAAATGGGGAATTACTGTTGAATGAGAACTGAGGAGATATTAGTGACAATGAAAACGCTCGCAAGTGGATAGTGGTGACAGTCACACGATCGTATGAATTAATTTAAGAATACATTCTTATGTGAATTTTACCACCACAAAAATTTGGAAAAATATTAAGAGCAAAGTTGATGAACTTAGAGCTTCTGCTTATAAACCTCACTATAAACCTTTAATAATCAAAAATAAAAAAGACAAGTAAGGCAGTATGTAGGATCTCCTGTAACCTGTGCATATTTTCACTTGCTTTTTAACAGAGTAAAGAAAAGTCTAATGAAGAATGGAAATTGTTTTCAACAAATGGTACTGAAACAACTGGATATCCATGTGAGAAAATCCTCATACTCTTTGTATAAAATAATTCACATGTGGTAATAAGTCTACTTATAAAAACTTACAAAGGAACATATAGACTTAATCCTGTTCTCTCTTGGAAAGACCCTAGCTTCCCTTTCCACTTTGTGTCTATAATTTTGCCATTTTGTCCTTCAGGATACCAGGCAGAAGAGTAGAGCATATGGCCTTGGTGATTCCCTCAACTATCCACCTTCACTGTCAAAGGGATCAGTTCACTGAGGAGCATATGGCTCAAACTGCCAAATGGAATCTCACCTCCTCCAATCTCATACAAGTTCTTAACCTTGTAGAATTATAAAGATGAATCCAAGTGCCTGTATATGCGTCTTCAGGTGAAAGCAAAGACAAATGATAAGAATGAACCGAAGGCATTCTAAGCACCCATGTTCAACTAGGGCAAAATTAATTCTACATTTAACCTTCTCCTTTTATGTGTTACTTAAAGTATCTGGAAAGGTGTGTTCTTCTACTTAGCTTTGAGTGTACTGATTTATACAAACAGGGGAAGAATAGCAGTCACAGTAAAGTAGTATCAAAATAATAGACTGTGCAGGTAATGTATAGGGGATAAACAAGAGAGCTGAGAAGTTTTAAAATAAGCCTAGACAGGAAGATTGCAACACACTGTGAGAGCTCACTGGTTGCTTTGAGATTTCTGATTTGAGTAACTTGGAAAGCAGAACATAAAACACACAAATGTCAGGTAAGTTGCAAAGCATTAATGTTTATTAATCTTCCCTTTTCTCTCTTTCCTCCATGTGCACTATAGCTGTTATTATTGTGATTATTATCATTACTTTTAAAATTAGAAGCTTGTCTCTTAAAGAATTGGAATGCATTTCTGCTTGAATAAAATACACCTTTTAAAGTATAACCGTCAGTGATTTAGTATGTTTATCAAAGAGGAGACCCACCATCCCTATGCAGAACATTTTCACTATCCCCTGAAAAGCCCTGTATCTGTCAGCAGTTTATTCATTTCTCCCTCCCTCCTTCCCTAGCAACCACAAATTTATGATCACCCTCTACTGAGATGGCTATACTGGAAATTTCTTCAAAATGTAATAGTCGAATATGCACCCTCCTGTGTTCAGCTTCTTTCACGTGGAATATATTTCATGGATTATCCATACTGTGGCACATTTTAGCACTTCATTTTTTATGGGTGAATAGTTTCATGGATATACACTGTGCTATATTTTGTTTATCCATGAGTTAAACAGCACAATCAAAAAGAAACGATAGTAACGACTGTTAGCCAGGATATGTACACGTTGGCCTTCCAATATTGCTAGTGACACCATAAAATACTATATCTGATATAGAGCAGTTTGTCAGCTATTCGAAAACTTAAGGACAGTATTTGTAAATGAGCCAATGGATCTGTTCCTTATCCTCAAAACAAGTGACAGTATGTACGCACACAAAAACTCACACATGAATGTTCATATTAGCACTGTTAGTAAGAGCTGAAAAGTGCCAAAGACCCCTTGTCCGGACCTTGCAAGCACAAGGTCCCAAGTTCGATCCCGAGTACAAAAACCAAATCAAACAAAAAACCCCAATGTCCATCTGCTTTTGGGACTGCGTGATACAAATTTAAAAGGGGACATAAATGTCATTCTTTACTTTTGCAGTGCTGGGGATTAAACCCAGATACTTATATTTGTCAGACCAATGTGATACCAATATGTTTCTATCATCAGCACCTTTTTAAAGATAATTTTGTAAAAGGAAAGTCACTTGAGAGCTGCATATTATAGAATTGTATTAAAAAGAATAGAGGATGAGGGATAAGAAGAAATATTTGCACATTAAGTTTTGTGGTGAATAGGCCTTCAGTAAGGTAGAAGCAAGAGGACATTCGCTGTAATGCCGGTGCTGGTCCAGTAATGCAGTTTCCTTGAGAACCCTTTAAAGTTACTTAAGATATCTAACTTTCATTTTGAAAAACTTTAGCTTCTACCTTAAAATAAGAACAATAGTTGTGCCTGCGTCAGAGGCTGTGAGGAGGAAATGTCTGTAAAATTATTGGCAGGCATTGCTATAATAATTACATGATAAGCACTTATTAGTGTTATTTTAAATATCACAATATGAATTGTATCTCAAAGGACATATATCATAATAAAATCTCACTAAAGTATCTTTATATTGACTGTATGACGTTACAATTCAGAATGTCAAACCAGTTCTTGAATTTTATGGTATTTTCTGAATAGTCGCTTTTAGAGAAGGATAAAATATAATGTTAAGGCGAGGGTATAGAAATAGTGAAAATTTACCTGAGACAAACAAAATCCAACCCTGTGGACCCTGCCCAGTGCCCCAGAACTACTCCATCCTAGGATGCTCTAATTATCTACGAGGTTGAATGCTTATTAGGACCTCTTTGAAAAGAACATTTTGTCAACATCTGTAAGGTCATATATGAACAAGGACTTTCGGACATCTCTTATTTTGGGCATCATTATTGATTAGAAATTGTAAGAATTCCAGGAAAACGTATATTCTTTAATAACACTTACAAACTTTCATTTTAGAGCTTTGTGCAGAGAAAATAAAAACAAGTGAAAAATGACAGTGCAAGTCCCACAAATTTTTTTTTCAAATATAGTTTGAATTCATTTCAGGAAATGTCTTCTTTGTAGCCTGAACTGAAATTACTTCTCTTTTCGGGCCAATAGATAAAACTAAACCATCATTAAAACATCACTATAGTAAGCAGGTAAAACAACAGAGTAATATAGAAATTTAGCAAGAGGAAATGAATTAAGTTATGACTGCCATGTTTAATTTTATTCTTTTTTCTTTCATTTATTTTTTAATTTTTTCGGTACTGGGGATCAAACTGAGGACCTTTCACTTGCAAGGCAGGCGGTAGAACCACTGAGCTAAATCCCAGCCCTTAATTTTAGTATTTTTAGACACAATGCTATTGAAACAACAGAACAACGTATTGTAATAGCTGAAGTTCACGTTACATCTGGCATTGATATACCGCAGAAATTTTGGCTGTTTCCATCACAAAGGCCCAACTCATTCTGGTCTACAACAGAAAAATACAACTTTCATGCATTATCCTCTCAGAATATATCTTGAAGAGCCCATGGTTCTTGATTTATTATTTATCTATGAAATTCTACACTCCTTTCCTAAAACTTCGCAGTGGATAGCTTGCTCCCAAATTTCAGACAGGTATTTTATAATATTTTAATATTTTTCAGATAAAAACTAAGATTGCTTTATTTTTAACTGTTTATAAAAATTACAAAATAATATCTCTTGAATTTGTAAAATAATAGATTCCCAATTCTTTTATGTTCTGTGTACCTGGTAAGGACGAATGAACAAAAACAAGATTTCTACTGTTCACCTTTCTAGGAGAGAGCGACAGTTTCCTAGATGAGACTTTGTATTAGTTGGCACCTCCCCAATTGATTTTCCACACTATATTCAGAGTGTTAAGAGTTTTGGGAAAATGTTACTGGTAATAGTTTCTTATTTTCTTAGCAGTAAAGACAGAAATCTCTAAAGAGGTCTCCATGTACCCAGCAAGATCTCCTACTTCATTTTCTCCAAATCCTCAATTCCAGCTGACCTCTCTATCAGTACCGATGTTCTGTCCCTATCTCCCTTCCGCATATTATTTTCAAACTTCAAATACTTTGTGCATGTTCTTCTGTAGGCCTGGAATTATCTCTTCTGTCATCGATACCACTTGGTCAAGAAGACGAGGATCTCACTGAGGCTTCAGCTTCGAGTACCGTCTCTGACTCGGAGGACCAGATTGGGGTACTTTTATCATATACTCTTGTGTTATCCTGCATTTCTCCAAAGCACTTATACAAATTGTGAAGAGCAGCTCGTAGAGTGATTCATTATATATTGTGAGAGGCTGGAAACTCCAAAAAAGCAAACCATTGTGGGCCAAGGAAAATTTGCTGTGAGCTGCGAAAAGTCAACCTTCAAGGCTCTTATTTGTATCCGTAATTTCTGGGAGACCACAGCAGGGTGCGTATGTGGTCACGTGTTCTTATAAAATTAAACAAGTAAATATTTTAACCAAAAATCAGCTAATATCTGTATTATCCTTTTCTCTGACTTCCCATCTCTCATCCATACGCAATACATCACCGAAGTAACCCAAGAAAGGGGAGAGGGGAGAGGGAGCTGTGCTAGGGATACATTCAGGCTTTGTCAAGTAAAACCGACTTAAATAGTTTTCTGTCAATTCTATAGTAATTAAGGAATTTCTAACTGTTCCTGAGAAGGAGCATCTTCTCATAACAGCATTCTAAAGTGTTACGTTATTGTAATTAAAAAATACAGTTAGATATTATGTTTCAGCATGAACATGCCCTATATAATCTAGCACCTCTGCTATACCATAATGGTGCAGAACAAAGTTGGAAGAGGAAAACACCATCTTTAGAAAAATTTCCTACATCTTGGATCTTAAATGTGACAGGTTTCTCTATGTGAGTACAACCTAAATACTTATGTCCCACTGCCAATAATATGTTGTTACAAGGAAATAAATTTTTCTAAATGCAATAAGAAAAAAAAAAGCATCCTAGGTAGAACAAAGAAACTGTAGCAAAACTAAAAAATTTAATTACTATATAAAAATGACAAAAATCTGTGTTACATGCAAAGATACTCAAATTGTATTTAGTTAAAATGTACAGAAAGAACATTATAAATAATAAGCAAAAATTTAAATTTCCTTTTTTATTTCTAATACAATATTTTTGGTGATGTTAAGATTGTTTACCTTCATAAGTAACCTTTAATTGCTCTTTTTGAATGAGTGGTAACTTTTAAAAAAAATCTCATTTCGTGTTAGTATTTTAAAAGGAGTTTTCCAGAATTACACAATTCAGGAATACAATTATAGAATCCTTAATCTCTACAAAATAAAAATTTTACCTATCATCTGTTTTACTGATGCCTTTCCAAGCACAAAATATGATGCCTGTGCAATAAATAGTGAACGGAAAACCAAAGGCAATTATAGCACTTTCCTTACACACATTTATTCTGTGGTCCTCGAATTTCTTAAATATATGTCCTTAGTTTTGAGAAAGAAGACATATTTAAAAATCCTTACCTAGAATGACTGTTTTAGATAATGCGTTTATTTAACTATTTTAACTACTTGGCATGGCTTTTAAATATGTGTAATGTGTTCTTGTCATCATTTTTCATCTTAATTATTTTTTGATTCATTATTTTATGGATAACTGTACTGTTTATAATTGTTTGAAAAAAAGATAAAATACCTTTATTTTAGACTATGCAATATCTATTATAGTACTGTTTTTGGTACTGATTACGGATTGAGTAAAAACAGTACAGTGATCTTAGCAGGCACTTATACTCTTGCTTTGTGAACAGCACAACAAATAGCAATTCTGTAGCTTTAGTCAAAATGGTATTTTTACATTAGATCACCCAACCTCAGTCTTCTTTGAAGATAGAGGTGTTGCCATTGGTTATAATGAAAAAAAATATATAAAAATGATTGAGTATAGAAATTTGTATTTATTTAATATTTCCCTTTTACAGAGAATAAAATTAGTGTTCAAATCACTTATTCTTGATCTGATGAATATCAAAAATTAGTATTAAAATTCCAATTTTTTATTGCATTTTGGTGTACAGGAAAGACTAATTATCCCAAGGCTCCAGAGCCCCAAGGATGTTACTTTTATGTTATGTATTTTGGAGTCCGTTTATTGTTTATATTTTATAGTTGCTTTATTTCACATGTTCATTGCTATAGATCAATGTTTATCCTTCTTAAATAATCTTAGTATTGTAATATAGAGTGTATTAGAAAAATCTCATGCCCTACAGCAGTAACACTTTCTAAGACGACACATTTTTGGAATCTGCATTAAAGACAAAATTATAGAAACTCGGGTTTTCTCTATATTTAATATAAAATATTTTATAATACTACTAATAAGTAAGTTTTATCATAAAATTATTCTTGTTTGCACATACATTGTTTTTAAAAGACTAAAACAAGTGTGTTTCTGAGAATACTCTACGGGTAATCATATCAAAGTTAAGGAAATCTCAGTTATGTACTTTGTGAGTATTGTTTGTATTAATCAGAACTATGTAAGAAGACTGATTCTACAAAAATACATATGAATAACATTTCATACATACTAGGTCTTTCTAGAAAAGCATAATCAGAAGTCTTTGCATTACTATTTGATCTACAAAATATTAAATATGGTCTACCTAGAATGTAATAATTCAATTTAAAATAAAAAAATAAAGCTGACATAAAAAGAAAAAAAATTAAATAAGAATTAGATGTGTTTTCCACCAAAAATTTCATTCTAACAATGGACATACTATTTTCTAGTGCCACTATGAATACAGGCATGTCTAAAGTGTTAGTTTTCTTATGGCACATAGGAAAAATCTGCATCAAAGTCACATGATGGTCATGGAGGAGTGATGAATAAAATTTTTGCTTAAAAAAGGCAAGGCGAAATATACAGCATTGGTGCATTCATGGTTACGATAGTCTTATTTGCTTTTAATTACTCATCGTATAACCAAACAAAAGTCTACTACGTCAGGAATCACTGTAATCAGATTTGTCTACTGTATGTTCATTTCTGAGCTGTCATGGACATGGCCTATCTTAAATTCTCTCCCCACAAATGCTTAGAAATCCTAACAGTAGAAGAACAATCTAGATTTCTCTGCTAGTAATTTGTACTGTTACAGGTAATTGTTAGAGAGTTTCTCTAAAGGCTGTTGTATAACTTATTTCTTAGTTTTTTTTCTTTACTATTCTCATTAAGGTGCAGATTCCCAGCTGGTTTACTGGCTGAGATAAATTTTATCAGTGAGTCTATCTATACTCTGACTCCAGAGTTGCTGCTCTGCCTGCTCACTAAACATATGACATTTGTAACCACTAAAATGTCAGCCTGAAATACTAAAATAATTGACATTAATATTTTCCTTCTGTTGATGAACCAAAATCAAAATGTGAAATCATTTTTAAAAGTATAGTGGTCACTTTTGTCACCTGATGCGGAGTTTGTGAATGGAAATAAAATTTTGCGAAAGCTCATTTGTGAACTGAACTAGTTGCAAACAGAAGCATTTGAGAACTGAGGTATTAATGCATTCTTGTAAATTATTGAGTTAACTACATCTTGAGATTTCTTTGATTATAATATTACTCTTCTGCATGTCTGAGTTCCATGGTAATTTATTTCTAGAGATGCTTTATAAGTTTAATGTGATGCTACAGATGCCAGTTCAGGAAACAGGGTTTTTCTGTTTTATTTCTAAAGTGAAAACTCAACTTCTCTGAAATCAGTGCCAGTCGTTTAAGCAAACCAAGGAAGAAGACAACAATCTGAGTAAATATGAAAGCTAATTGATGGCATCAACTTTACATGAAAAAATTCTAAGGGCTGAACTCTGCATTTTGAGCATCCAATCCTTTTTGTAAAACGTGTGGAAGACCAACTGGAGACAGAAGACAACTGGGGTTTCTCTTAAAACTATTTAACATAATGTGACGTGGACCCTGGGAATATATAAGCAGGTGAAGATTATTTCTTTAATATCTATCTACTGCTAGTGGTCATCCAGAAAAACAGAACAAGGTCGCAAAATCAGGAAATAAAGAATAAATAATTTTAATGTGTTCATTCAAATACATGTTACTTCCATATCCTCAAGAGAAGGAAGAAGGAAGGAAGGGAAATTCTGGAGCCAGACTATCTGGGAAAAGATCGGCCATAAATTAATCATCCCCGCATAAAAATGTGCTCAAAATACACTTTTCAGCTTGAGATGATAAAGTTAGCTCATATTAAGCAAACAACAACAAAAAAAGCAAAAATATTGCTCACAGTCACCCAGTGATCAAAACAAATAAAATAAAAATGTATTTTGACTTATAGAAGTAAGTCCCACTTATTCATATTCCTTTAAGTCTTCCATTTGAGTAAATAACAGGCAGTTTGATAGCAATTACTGGATTCCAATATTTATAGAAAACTGACCACCATGAATACATAATTATTCTATTATGTCCACTCTAATGAATAGAAAAACTATTTATTCACTTACCATGACACAACACAAAAATCTTATTTTCTTCCTGGCCATGCAGAAATGAACACAAACACTTGGTGAAGAAATATGTGGGTAGAATATCTATCTGTATGAGGTTAATATACAGCATTTGAATGAACATATACAGAAGTGCATTATTCACTTCAGAAATAGTAATTATACTTCAGATCTAAGATATTCCCCCAAAGTCTCACACCCTCAGAAGGGTGGAATTTGGAAGGTGGTTGGACAAAGATGCACTACGCTCCACAGTGGGTTCATCCATGGATGATACGATGGCTTGGATCTATATGTAGTCACAGGTGGGGCTTTTTGGAGGAGGCCATATCTAGAAAGTGTCCTGCTGAGACCAAGGATGGATTCAATGTGCTATCCTAAGCTTAAGGTTGTGACCACTGTGGGCCCTTTGGGAGGGTGTCTTGGATACCTTACGAGAGACAGAAAGAGGGCCGTGGTAGCTGTTGCTTGTTGCTGGCTGCTCTCCACCTTTTGCCTGTCTGCTCTGCGATGTCCCTTTGCCATGCCACCCTGCCTTGGAGCTAGTCAACTGTGAACTGAAATGTCTACAAACTGAGCTGAAATAAACCTTTCCTCCTTTAACTTTGGGTGTCTCGAATACTATCTCCACCATGAGAAAAGGAGCTAAGACCAATTGAGTTCAGATTTGAATGTGCTATTAGGATGTGGGGCCGGGGTGGAAGAAGCGGGTCCCTGGGAAAGGGACCGTGATCTCCAATGGTATGTTCTCATCCCTAGCGCTTCTCTTCTCTCTGGGTGCCTCCATGAGCTAAGCAGTTTTTCCCCGTCATGCCTTTCTAAGCCAGCTGACTCTGCATGGACTGCAGCTTCTGAGACCATGAACCAACATCAACCTCTCCTCCTTTAAGTCGCAGGTATCAGGTATTTGGTTCCTGCATTGGGGAAGTGACCAATATAATGAGCAAAACAGACTACTCCTAGAGCGCAGGATTTTATTACATATCTTGATGAAAATGAATATATTTATTCTTCTAACAAGCTTCAATTTAAGGATCCTGGTGTTCCTGCCAATGTCTACTAATTACTTTATAAGGGTAATTATGTACTTCACTTGTCCTTTTTCTTTCTTCTTTGTTTGTTTGTTTCCTACTGGGGTTTGAACTCAGGACCTTGCCCTGGTGAGGCGGTACCACTGAGCTAAATCCCTGGCCCTCCCTTTTTCATTCCTGACGCAATAGAACCAGCCACTATGAATCCAATAGTCCTATCTTTTCTGTGGCTTTGCTTTCTGCTATTTCATTTACTTTGGGTTAGCAACAATTCCCAAGCACTAAATAGAAAATTCAGGGAACATTTTAAATTGCTGGCTTTTTGAGTAGTGTGATAAAATCTCCCTTCCACTCTGTCCTGCTCCTGATATGAGCCAATCTTCATCTAGCATCTCCATACCCACAGTCACCTCTTAGCCATGTTGGCTACCATAGCACTCGTGTTCATGTAACCCTATGCTACTCGCTGATGGCCCGGAAGTGTGAAAGGAATCACACAGATGATGTGGATATGCCAAAGAGAAAGAGTAAACTGCTTCCTTTAAGTGAAAAGGTAAAAGTTCTAGAATTAATAAGAAACAAATCCCACACTGAGACTGATGAAATCTAAAACACAAACTTATTTTTCCTCTATGAAACTGGAAAAAAAGTTGAAAATCAAAACAGCAGCAACAACAACAACAAAACAAATCCTTCTAGTTGTGCTACTGTACCTAGAACAGCAAAAGTTATGGGCACACTGCATGATAACTACTTAGTAGAGATGAAAAATACATTCATTTTTGTTGTTAGTAAACATGCTCCTATTCAGGGCACCATGGATAAAGCATTAAACCTGTATGGAAACATCAGAAAAAGATCCTTGCAAGGAGTGACACCAAGCCATTTAATACGAATGCAAAGTGATAGGAAAAATTGGGGGATAGGTTTTGACTAGAAAATATAGAAATCACTGACAAAGCTGTGTCTGCTAATGAAGAAGCTGCATCCATAGGCAGCAAGACATGAAGAAGAAAACTACCAAATACTTGAAATGCTATGAAACTATGCTAGTGGAAGAAAATATGCAATAGAACCCACATTCAAGATGGGTATGCTGTAAATCCAGACCTGTGGCAGGCTGAGGTAGGAGGAACACAAGATTAAGCCCAGCCTGGGCAACGTGGAAACTTAAGAATGCCCTATCTCAAGATGAAATGTAAATAAAGAGGACAGGGCATGAACCTCAGTGCATCAGTGCAACAGCTCTGTGTTCAATCCCTTGTACCAAGTGTGTTCACACTCACACCCACACAAGCACACCCACACAGCCCACCTCTGTAAAACTTCAAAGGAAGCAGGGCATAAACGTGGAAGACGTATTCATTCTGATGATTACAGTGCAGTTTGATGGGATAAGAGGGAGAAAAAGAGAGGTAGAGAGAGACCATACGTTTTAGTCACTTTCCTATTCGTGGGAATCGAATACCCAACACAAACCACTTGGAGAGGTTTATTTTGTCTGTGTGACTCTGGGTCAGAGAGGGCGTGGGAGAAGGGCCGCGTGGAGGACAGATGCTCCCCCACCAGGCCATGCAAGCAGAAGTAGGGAGAGAACAGAGGAGCCGAGGACGGAGATGCACCCTTCTGGGATAGCCCAGGTGACCACCACCGGTGCGGCCCCACATCCTAATGGCACTGGCAAGAGCACCTTGAGATCCCATCACCTCCCAAAGCCCCATCTCTAAAGTCATGTGGTTGTGAGACAGCATCCTAGATCCAAAGCAGAACAGTGCATTCATATACCTTCAACTAAAATGCTTATAATTGTTCTACTTTATTGCTAAACTTTTACCCTGTTTATTTATATACAAAACTTTATCCTTCGTATGTGAACAGAGGAAAAAAAAAAAACAGTATATGTTGGTTTAGTCCTAGGGTTTCAGGGATGCATTCAAGAACTCCCCGGGAGACTAAAGTCTCCCATCCTGAAGAGTTTGAAAATTTTAACAAAACCTGCTTTGAAATTATTTCATTAAAATGAATTCGACAAAAAAAATAATAAAAACTGCCATTTTTATATATTACTCCAAAATTAAAAGTGATGAATATTTGTAAGACAGAAAAGGAAGGCATATTTTATAAACTTTATAAATTCAGTTCGGGAATGAGTGATTTGATTATTTATTTTACTTAGTACAGAACTGTCAAGTGTAGATGTTAGAAAATCTGATTGAAATAATTCTTGCTTTTTTTTTGATATTTGGGTGACAATGCACTGATGCTCACACTGACACTGTGTGCCTGTCACTGTTATTACACACACACACACACACACACATATATATATATGTATTAGTGAATATATATATATTCACTAATATCTAAGATGTTGCCATGTTTGCTCCCACTTTCTAGTTAAGAAATCTGAGTCCTAGAGATGTCCAAAGGCTATCCAAGGCTGCACAGTTGATCAGAGATTAAATTCTGAACACTTTGTTCTAGGTTCCGAGTGTATAAATATTATAGCATTTATTGTTTCTTCTCACAGAAGACTGAAAAGGAACAATAAGAAGCCAATAAGACAGAGCAATTCCAAATGGAAAACAGACATTAAAAACCTTTCATTGTTCCACTTGCTAACAAAATTCCGTAACATGGCCTCTCCCTTCAATGCTACTATAATCCTTAGTATAAATTAAGCTTTCAAGGGCTATTAGTTATTCTATGTTATATGACATTAAATAATCTGGTGCTTCAAAAAGTGCAGTGATCTTGCCTATCGTTATATAGGAAATAAGCGCTAGAGCTCAGTTTTAAGACTGGACATGTAACACCTGTACACTATACTTTTAAAAATGATTTCACATTTTGATTTTGGTTCATCAACAGAAGGAAAATATTAATGTCAATTATTTTAGTATTTCAGGCTGACATTTTAGTGGTTACAAATGTCATATGTTTAGTGAGCAGGCAGAGCAGCAACTCTGGAGTCAGAGTATAGATAGACTCACTGATAAAATTTATCTCAGCCAGTAAACCAGCTGGGAATCTGCACCTTAATGAGAATAGTAAAGAAAAAAAACTAAGAAATAAGTTATACAACAGCCTTTTAAAATCTAAGTTTCATTCATTTCATTAGGAATTGCTGATCTTATGAGACTTACTTTCCTTAAACATAGTCATACTCAACACCTCACTGATTTCTCCTTTATTAGAAGTAACAGTAACTACAAGACTAGACTTGAACTGTTTTTGATATCTGATAGTTTGGGATCTGAAAAATTTCTACATCGTAAGTCAACTTTCTGTTGGATGTTCTTTTGCTTCTCTTTCTGTCTCTCTTTCTCAAGTCTCTTACAAACCATTATGACGTCTTAAGGTTACAAAAGAATGAAAATAAGCAAAATCCTGGAACTGCACGACAGGTCAAGTATGAGTGCCAGTTTTCCATTTTATTCCAAAGCCATATGAAATATATTGAATTCCTTAGAGAAAAACAACTGTATATAAGCAAGGGCTATTGTCTCTCTAGGCACATAATTTACCTTATAAATGTAAGCACTAACATGTTCACCATCCTATGGGAATGAACCAGAACAAGCACGTGAGGGAATTTTGTTTCTTTTCTTAGAAAAATAGAATACTGCTATGTATTGAAAATTTTCACCAAAGAAATAAAATAATACCAAATAGTCCTTGTATTCAAAGTTGCAGGAAGCATTTCAACTACACGTATTCTTTGATAAATAGTGCCAAATTCGGTTATCTGTAACAAATGGTTCATGATCTGAGATTTTGGAAAAGCTGAATTTAAAAATTCACACATTTTATTTTAAGCAATTTTATAGCCATGCACTTTCTTTAATTGTTCTCTGAATTTCTCTACAAAAACATGCATGTAAAAAAAACATGAGCTCATTTCTATTTAATATCTGGCTTAGTTTCTTTTTTAAGATAAATGCTAAAAGCTACAAAGTAATCCATTTGTTGGGTATCAATCAACACTATAGACTCAGGTATTATTAAGCAGCACAAAGTAAGGAAAGACACGCTCCTTGCTGTTTACTTAACATGATCATGTACAGTCTTGCAGATGAAAGTCAGTACTATGCAATGTTTTATAAAATATGATTAACATAGTGGTGATACTTCTGATTCACTATGATACTTTTATTCAGAAAAAATGTCCTTCAGAAGGGTAAAAACAATGAAGGCTATGAGATGTTTAAAAGAGTTTATTCTGCTTTGTCTATTGTCCATGAGTTAAATAGAACAGAATATATATTAGTATTAATAGTATCTAAACCTACTATATATGGAGGGCTTATATGCTTAGACTTTTCCTAATGCCTTTGCAAGCATAATAACTTGTAACCCTTAAAACTATCCTCCATTTAGGAAAATAACTTTGGTTTAGATAAGGCAACTTGTCTAAGGTCACATCAATTTTAATCAAAAGGTTGTGATCAAGTTTTGACGTAATCTCAAATACTATGGCTTTGTATTAGCTTGTGTCTAGTTGTCCCCTTAAAGCCTCATGTATTTAAAGGTGTGGCTTTTTAGAGGTGGCTGGATCTAGGGTGTGTGATGCTGAGATTAAGGATGCTAAATTGGTCCAATGATTGGTCTGGCACAGTTCTGAGTTTGGATAATGATAAAGCCCACTAGGATGTGGGTACTACCTGCCCTAAGGGCGTGTAGCCTGGACAGAATATAAGGGACCAAAAGAAGGCTGCTGACACTCCTTTCTTCTTGGCTATTTTGCTGCTTACTACCTTCTGTCTTCTATTTGCCTTGAACTGATGCCCCTGTACCATGTGACACCCTGACAAGGAACCAGCTCATTATCGACTGAAACCTCTATCAAGTGTGAGGTGAAGTAAAGCTTTCCTCCTTTAACTTCGAGTGTTGGATATTCTGTCTCAGCAAGGAGAACAGCAACTAAGACAGTCTTAATACATTTTATTTTAGATAGCCATGTATGAAAATTAAATAATAATTTTAATTCCCTACTAAACATACACAACTGTGATGGGAGTTACTGTCAGCAGAAATAAATATCAGGTCTTAGCTATAGTTCCTTAATTATAATACAGTTGTTTAAAAATAACTTATGATATACGATGAAATTTAAAACTGAGTGATGATCATAGTCTATGGAAACTGTAGCTGTCCCTACTTAGTTAAGAGACTCTGTCTGCCTTTACTACACAAACCATTCTTCTGATCCTGTGGTACAGTGGATTGACTCATGGTCAACTTGTAACGCCCAGCTGAACTGAGTCAGCGTGGTCTGAGCGTGCAGGATTCACACGAAGATTGTTACCAATAGCCATAAAAAGAGAACTGCAGGGGAAGATCTTGGCCTGTTGATTTTCTAGCAGAAGCTTGCTGTGGATGATTTTCCTGTTGGGAACTAGGCTATTCTTGTTGGAGGAGGAGCTCAGGACCTCGCTGTTGCTGGGAATGGCTGCTGCTTTCATCAGGGGAGCTCTGACCTTTACCGAGAGCATCACTTCCGGGCTCCAGTGTGGATCCCTCAGCTTTTATTTTAAAAGTAAACACTGAGGATAAATACAAATACCTTTCAAATAACTTGAAATGTATACCTATAGGTTATGGAGAGAGATATGGAATTGAAGAATCAGTAAAAATTAAAAGAATGAACAAATGAATAAAACAAGAGATGGGCTTTCCATAGATCACTGTTCATTGTCTCTTAGAAAATGAAGAATATGATTTATATGAATTCTCGGAATGTGAAATCCAGGAACCTCCTCTGTCTTACCCATGAAGAAATGAGAGCTTCAATCTTTCACTGAGTCAGACAGATAGATTTAGCAAATTAAACCACAAAAATGCTCTACTTAATTTTTAATTCTATGTAGACAATAAATACAAATTATTTACATAAGTATGTTCCATTCACTATTTGTTTGAGATATATAAATCACAGCAATATCAATAATAGAATAAGAATTGCCGATCCTCTGAAGTCATATTTAACTGGATATCTCATATTTTATGAGGACAGTGTATATTCCAAATCTCTGTCCATTCCATTATTAGCTTTATTAAGTATCTCCTCATCTGACTTTCTTTGTTCTCTGCTATGCTGATAAAATGTTGCAAACGATGGGAATAAACTACCACACTTTCTTTGGAGCTCAAAAAATCTTTCTTAAGGTTTTATTTTGAGTTAACTTGGCTTCGAAGTATCTTGTGGCAAAGACAGAAAAATAAACTATTATTTTTTAAATAAAGAGATTTAAGTTGAATGAGGAGTTTAAATGTTTGTAAAAGCTCAGTCTAAGACATACAGTTATATGGGTAGCAAGTCTTCACAGAATGTGCATAGAATATTATTGCAAATTCTCTTCTCAAAGTATCAAAAATCAAAGGAATGAATTGGTTTTGGATAACTTGATAGAGAATGTAATCATGCTACTAAAAGAAACTAAGAGGAGCTCTAGAAACTGACCCACTGAAATTCTGGATACACTTCACATTTCAGGCCATGCACTGCATCACTGAGGAAAGGAGAGTCCGCTTCATGCAAAACACAGGAATTCAACCGGGGATTTAGCTCAGTGACACTGCATCGGCCTTGCAAGTGGAGGGTCCTGAGTTTGATCCCCAGTACCGAAGGGCAAAACAAAAAGTAAAAACAAAATACAGCAATTCTTGTTTATCTATGTCAGGAAAAAAATGAATGAACAAAACTTCTTTTTTTTCTGGTACTGTGGATGAAACTCAGGACCTCATACTTGTGAGGCAGGCAGTGGAACCACTGAGCTAAATCCCCGGCCCAAACCAAATTTCTTATTACACAGAAAAAAAAAAAACAATTTTAATAAGTATTCTAAAATAATAAAAATCAAAACTGCAAAACTTTAAAAAATACAGAATATCTTTATACCTCAGGGAAGAAAAGCAATGTCAAAGCTTATAAAAGTATCACAAAAATAAATATATTTCAATCAGGTTAATACTAAAGCAAAAGGTAAATAAAGCCATACTGTTTCATATTCCTGAAGAGTTCCTTAAAGAAAAAAAATTACCAAATGTTGAGCTATATTTTAAGATATATACAGAAATTACAGGTAATTAGAATACAATGAGTAACCAAAATAAAAAAAAAGTAACAAAACAAAGAAACAAAAGAAGTCAAGCTCAGTAAGAAACGAAATCCTATCAACCATACATTTTTAGGAAAGTAAATGAAGAGGAAATATCTTATGGATAAGACTACCTAAATGGCAAATATTTCACAGCTGTAATAAACATTATGAAAATTGAGATCAAAACAATATACACCGCTTTTACCAATAGACGGCTAAAAATGCAGAACTATAACAAGACCAAATACTGGTCAGGTTATGTGTCAATGTAATAAGTACCTCCTGCAGAAGAGATTTTAAAAAATGCTTGAACTTTCAAAAATAATAGGCATTATTTTGAAATGCTAATGATACAACAAAACACTCAACAGTCCCATCTCAGAAATGTAAAATTTTATACTGGGCTCACTATGAACCTTATTTTCCCAGTGTGACCACTTCTTCCAAAATTAAAAGTCCAAATGCTTTGCTTGTGCTCATGTTTTCCTTATCCCTTTTTTGCTTTTATTTTGCCTACTGTTCCTTATTTCTTGATATAAAAGTAACCATCCCCTCATCTAGCAAAGAATTGTTAAGCATTATTTAGTGCACAACAGTGAATTAGGTAAACGTGCCTCTTCACTGTTTGCTTCTTGATTTCCAAAATTAACTACACGGTTGGCACATAGATAGAAAAGTAGATTCAGATTATTCTGAGGGAAGAAAGCATATGAATGAACCAGCTGTTGGTGGGTGGGGAAATCATGGAAGTAGACAGGACCCTTCATTAAACACTGAGGGTCTTTTAATTCTTTGGAGAAGATATCCAACAGAGGAATAGCTGGGTCAAACGGGACTTCTATTCCTAGTTGTTTAAGAACCAAGATACTTCATGTAAAGGTACAAGATCCCAATGATGAATGTAACAGTACTGTATACCTAAAATGCACTAATAAAAAAAAAGAAAAGAAACTATGGGTCATGAGAAGGGTACTGCAGACCACTTCCTCCTTTAAGATACTGAATTCCTAATATTAATACACGTGTAAACACACACATACAGTCTTTCATGTATGTAAGCTTCCATACAGGAGAGTCTATATTTATTCATGATTTTATCTTTCAGATCATAATCAATTTTCTTAGTGTGCTACTAATGGCACATAAAAAACACTAGGTGAATGAACATGTGTGGTAATCAGTTGTGAGTATTTTTCCTGTGTTGCTAAGACTGTGGCACTTGAAGTTGGCTCATGTAGACTTCTACTCATTCTCTTCAGGTAAACAAGCTGAACTGGTCTTTTTTTCTTTTCTCTACTGACTGATCTGTAGCACATGGACATTTGTCATGTGGAATCTCTGTGACACTTGACGTGGACCTCAAAAATTAGAAATCAAACTATAAACCAATGTGTGTGACACAGATAAAAAAGAATTCCTGTATTATGCATGGAGTTGATTCTCCTTTCTTGGGCCAAGAAGCTTACTGCCTGAAGCATTGAGACGAGCCAATTTTAGATGGTATAAATACACGAGATAACATTTCACAGTGATCATCTCTATTATATTTAATACAATTTACCTTAAGAAGCTTAGAGTAAAATTAGTTGTAGTTTGTCTCTGTAATTACTGTTTTAATATAAGCAATTTGATCATTTATACAGAAAATATTCTTATATTTGGAACAGATAGCTTGTTCCTTGTAAGAGTTCAAGATCTTGTTCATTAATAGAAACACTGGTTCTTCAGAAAGCCAGTGCTCAATTACAAACACATTGGTTGCAAAAGCGACTACCTATGTTTCCTTCCTATAAATTGAGGGTTTTCACCTTTTAAAGTGTTGGCTGTGTTGCAAGGTAAAATTGAAGAAAACAAAACCACAAATGAAAATGTGGTATTTTATGGTTTTCCTTTTTCTTGTAACTGAGGCTAACAACTTTCAGAAACTTGAAGTTGCTAAAATTTAAAATCTGTTAATGCTGACTACCTTTAAAAAGAGAGAAAATGCCATCGAGGCTTGAAAATTCCTTATTTTGTCTTAAAATTTTGTATAATGGAGAAGCACTTTCCTAGCTCATTATCTGTCATTTAATTTTGCTAACAATGTCTTTAGATGTATAAATCATTATCATTTTACTTTAAATATATTGATATTTCCTTGATGATTGTCTCTGTTGCTTAAGAAATCTTTGAAAGGATAGGTTGTTGAGGCTTAGAAGCGCAGAGATCACAGAAAAGTAATTATCTAAATTGTCATTTCAGTGCTAAAAATTTTAGATTTACATTTTCTCTACACTGACTTTCAATTAACTTACAATTTTAGTTTCTGTTTCTCTCTGGATTTTATTTTGATATATGTTGTGAAAGATGACCCAAATTATTGTCCCTTCTAAAGACAGCCAGTATTTTCAATTCTGTTTATTCTTTTGTGAAAGTTTTATGTTTCATTGTATACATATACATTTTGTAGGTATGCACTCACATACATGACTGTTTTCTAACTATCCTACCAGTTTAAATATTATCATATATACCACTTTTTATACATTATATGTTTATAATATTTCAATATTTATACCTCCACTTATTTAAAATATATTTGCAAATAAATTTTAGAATGTGCTTGCCACCAACTGAGTTATATTTCTCTTTTATCTTGTTAGTATGTTTTCAAAGAGTGGTTTGCAGAAAACTCGCAAATGGTCTTCTTAGATATTCTTGGTAAAACATTTATTGATTTAATTATTATTTAAACATTTATTGATTTAATTATCACTAATGACTGACTATAAGCAGTTGAAAGAAACCTTTGAAGTTTTTAAAGCAATGCTTATTGTCATGGTAAAATAACATGTGGTCCTAAAAATAAAATTTTCATCAACAAAAGGATCATTAAATTAAAATTTCTGTTTTTGTAGTTTAAAACTACAAATATGCCACCCTGTAATATTTTCTCAACACAGTGATGATATGAAGTGATAAGGGGAGAAGGAACAGAACAAAATGCTTAGTCTCAGAAAACCATCACTTGATTACTGCTATGAATAGTGGAGACTCAAAGAAACTAGAGAGAGCAGAAGGAAAGCAAGAGGAACTGCACAGGTGGGCATTACAAAGCAAGTGAGGGTGATGCGGGGCTGAGGATTGAGCTCAGTGGTTCCACTGCCTACCTCGCAAGCACAAGGGCATGAGTTCAATCCCCAGTACCAAAAAAAAAAAAAAAAAAAAAAAAAAAAAAAAAAAAAAAAA
>NW_022900921.1:17805776-17883384 GCF_012274545.1 Fukomys damarensis | reverse complement strand
AAAAAAAAAAAAAAGAAAGAAAGAAAGAAAAAGAAAACAAGATGCCATCTTCAGTACGATGATCTGTTTGTCCAAACTTCAGGCATCCATGCCTCAAAAGCAGGAGGAGAAAAGAATTAGGAATTTGAGCATAGAGTGCTGTTATGTAGATGTTTTATTGTAACAAGGAGTGCTGCATTTAAATATAATGCTATTTGCTTTGTGCAAAACTGAAACGGAAACATTTGTAAAGGTTTCTTTGTACTGTTTCTAATCTATAATTTAACAGATTTGTTCCACCAGAACAAACATTTGCTGAATGTCATGGAAATGGTTTTGAAAAGTCTAAGTGTCAGCAAGATCGCTTGGGAACACAGCATCGGAACAAGGCAGCACCTGTATGCTGAACACACAGACCCACCCACAAAATGGGCAACGTTTCAGATCATCAGCATCTCAGCCATGGTTCTGTTTTTCACACACTTTGCTTTTTTTCCCGTGCTTAAGACAAGCCCTCAAACTCTTGCTTACATTCTGTCCAAGCAAGGGGAATTAATCATGCCAATCCACAGGCCCATTTCTTCAGAATTGCTGCCTACGATTCATCCCTTGAATAACTTATTCTACTGACCTTTCTGATCAATAAGATGAATGATAAAGGCAAAGGACTGTGGTTTACATCTTCGTAGAAATTGCCATCTTATCTGAGCAGTTAAAATAAATAATTCCTTTAGTCTTATTCATTGCCTCCTGCAAGCGGTATTTGTATGTGCATGGGAGCGAGATATGCTGCATCTCCTTACCTTTGATGTTTGGTCTTGTTTAGGGGCTGCTCTTTTGACAAGCTTTCAAAAGCCCCCTACTATGACTGTCGAATTAAGTACCCTTATGAATATGCATGAACATAAACCTGCTATATTCATTTTGGTGGCTACTCACTGTGCTGGGTTGCCCTGGAAGCCATTCCAAATGGTTTTGATTTTGCGTTTGAGATTCTTAATGGTGGTAATTATCTGTTGCAGTCATGCAGTACCAAATATGATGCGTGTTAGAGATACTTTAAAAAATAATAATAAAAACGACCGAAGATGCTAATTCCCACATTTTAGTTCCTACAGGGCAATTAGCCCCTAGTAATGATGTTTATATTTATATGCAAATGTTTCAGGAAAAATGAATCTTAACAGAGACTTCCGTACCAATACTATTGGGAGAGGAGAGCATTCCATCTGTCTAGAAAATGCCTGCCATTAGCTCTACGTGTAGCCTATTTCTGTAATAGAAACTATTTAATCTTAAGTAATTCATTCTTCATTTTGTGTTATTTTCCATTCCTTCTGTTCTTTTATTAAGACTCTTAACTAATGTACAGTGTGTGCAGCTCTTCAGGGCCTACACTTAGGTGCCTTTGCCACATTTTCTTCTGAGTATCGTCTGCTCTTTGAATTATTACCTAATATTCTCACCACTTCTCATTTTGGAATAATAATTGAGTAACCAAAGCAGTCTTCTCAGGGGGCACTTACTGGTTAATATCTTCTGTTTACGGATGCACCAACATGCAAAAGTAGACCTATAATAAGAAGCAAAGTTTTGCATTACAGCTGTAGCTTTTGACTTGCTTTAGGCTGATAATTTTAAGAAGGAACAACAACAACAAAAAAAACCAAAGTAAAAGGATAAAAGTCCTTCTTATGCATGTAAGGAAACAAACTGAAGCTTCAAGATGTTTCCTGACTCCTAACAGAGTTTAGAATCTACCTTATACTGGAATGCTTTCCACCCCGACACAATTTTTTATAAGTAATAATTTCTTACTGCCTCCTTTTGTTTCTGCCAGACACGTTAAACTATCCATTGGCAACTGTGTTAGCTTGTGTCACTGAATGAAGTGCTCCTTTATCTTAGACATTTCTTTTGCAAAGGAATGAAGTGCACATCCATTATTTTATTTAAGGATTGGCATCAGTTACACATTTTGGAGATAAGCAAACAATTATTTCTTCTTAACTATGAGGAATAGAGAATTGCCAGTCCATGATGATGTAAATTAAAAATGTTAACTGAATACAAAATGATACAGGTCTACGCAATACTGTTAAAGTACATCACATTTCAAAATCTATTTATGATAATGGGAAAAAAGTAAAACAGAAGGATAGTGAGATTACTGTGTCATGTTTACAACAGCTCATTTTAAGAATATTAAATCATTTTAAGAATAGTATCATGTAAAGCTAAAGGGAGAACTAACGAACCTCCTGGACTTAACCAAATAGAGGTACATGATAATTACCTACGTATCTCCACAAAAAAGACCAATACAACACTCATGAAGACACCTTTTCCCCTTTAACTTGGAAGAAAGAGAGAAGCAAGGCACCCCAAACTTTCTAAATAAGAACCAAAATGCCTCAAATAGCACCATATTTCAAAACACAGATGCTCACTGTCACTCACTGTCAAAACCTGGACTGGAGGAGTCTGGGAAAGAGAGAATTTCAGCATCCTGCCAGTGGAAAATCTCATTAGAAAGTCTTGAGATTTATCTGTCACTCTGACAGGATAATTTGATTTTAAATTCCATCACTGCTAGCCCTAATTTTTAAAATTAAATTGAAAAAATGTGACTTCTTTTTCCCCTTGTAATGAATAATAGGATCATATATATCACAATCAAGTTTGGCATTAATCAGAAATTACAGAAAAAAAATTGGACGAATTTTAGGGTTTGAGGGAAACAGAACAGTTCCCTCTCCCTCACTGTCCCTGTGATGGAACTGGAATGAGATTAGTTGAAAGAGATTCCTTATGAGTTTCATTTAGTAAGTCAAAAGTTTTCTTATCAATGCAGAACTTTAATACTTTCTCAGAAATCTAGCCTGTCAAAGGAACAGTACTTAGTCAAATCATACACTGAACCCCTTTAGTGCATTACTATCATAATTCACTCTTGAACCAGAATTTTCCAGATGGGAGACAAAACACAGGAAAATGTCATAAACATGCCGTTACTTGTAGGTGTGTAAGTCTTAGAAAATCCTAGTCCTTTGTCTTTCTGAACAGACAGACAAATTTAATGTCAGTCATGATAAACTTTCAGAAGTTGATCTACTCGAAGATCTCTGCTTGATTTTTCAGTCACAATGCTGTTTAACATCTCAAACTTCAAGTGTTCTCAGTTGCAAAGTGATAATCAAACAACTCATTAAAAACAGCCGAAATACATCCAGACCAAAATGGAACAGAGTGTAATATGCTGAGAATTGCTTCTTACGTTTCTGGGTGGCACACTTTATATACTCTCCCTATATTAAAATTTCTAAAAACTGAAGACTTAATGTCAACTTGCTTGTTAAGAGAACCAGGGTCATGAGAGGTGAACAGGAGAATGTTTTAATATGAAGCTGAGAAGTCAAGGGCACCTTTACTTTTAGCTTTTTCATTTACTAGAACCAACTCTGACTCGCCTTTCACCAAGGTTCTCTCCTGGACCATTTGCATTCTCTTTAGAGGAGACAAGTTTCTAGCCACGCATCTATCAACCTTTAAACATCACTTCCAACTTTCTCAGGGCTACATTTATTCTTCCCAACAAAAGAACAAAGAAATAAACCATACCATTATTTATTAAAGCATCATTATGGTTCCTATGAAGTGAGCAAATCTGAAATAGCCACTTCCTCAACTGAGACTTAGAACCAAAAGTCTTCACACGCGAGTTCCACATTCTGAGCGTCCTGGTTCAGCTACCTTGCACATAAAGGCATTCAAATAATTTCACATATGTATGTTTTTAAAATATAGTTACACTTTGTATTTGTTAATCTAGGTTGACAAAAAATGTGGATGAAGCTTTTCAGTATTTAGTAGTAATATGTGTTTATATTCATTACAAATGTATCTATGTGTTTGCAGGCAAGTATTGTTTAAATTCTCAGAAAATGACAGTAGTTGTACAATTAAATATTAAGAAAATTTGGCTCAGAAGTTTGAATTAACATTTTCCCTATTTTTCAAGAAAAATGCAACTGATTATTTTCGATAGTCTTTTCATAATGCTCAACTTTTAGAGCAAAGCAATAAACTGCATTCTATCACTGATCACAATATCATTGTGTCCTTCTAGGAAGCAGACCAAGTACAAAATAAGACACCACTCACCTTACAACTGTGTTGCGATGCCCCTTGTGATCAGGTGATTAATGAGGATGTCTGCTTAATTTCTCAAGCAGTATGGCTTCCACAGCAATTTTCCACCTGTTACAAAATTTGAAAATGAAATTTTTAACGCAAAAGAATAAAATTCAAATAATTATTAAAGTGTACATCTATATCAGTTAACTTTCAACCTCTCAGACAAAATACACAACTTAGTGGAGAAAACATGTTTTTAAGCTGATGGCTTCAGAGGATCGAGTTCATGGTTAGCTGATTTCCAGGCAGGAACATCACGGTGAACTGGCAGAGCAGAAGAAAGCTGTTCACTGCATAGCAGCTAAGAAAAAGAACATGGGGAAGGGTATCAGCAAGTCTTATGTCTCCAAAGGCATACCACAGTGGCCTACATCCAACTGTGTTCCATCGCCTAAAAGCACACTCAGCTCTGAAAATCAGTGAACCAGACCACTGTACAGTGTCTCACGATCCAGTTGTCTCTCCAGATGTCACTTAGTTTGGACAAACTGATGATTAAGCTCAACAATCACAAGTTTCACACACTATCAATAAAATTCTAAAAAAGTGAATATGTATTTACACATCTGTGTCGTATTTATTTCACTGGTGTCTCTGGGGCAAAAGTCTCAAAGGGTAAATAAGGTTCAAATTGTATAATAGACAATGGGAAATAGGAAGAAAAGGGCTACAGGTGTAGGGGAAGTGGCAAGGGTAGGAGAAAGGAAGGAAGGAAAAGAAAAAGTATGAGAAAAGGAAAAAATGGAAACAAAATCTTTGTAAATAGGAAAGGGTAGAGGGGTGAAGGGATGGCAGGGGAATGGGGAAAAATAACAACCAAGATATACTATGTAAAGGTACAAGATCCCAATGATGAGTGTAACTTTGCTGTACACCTAAAAAGTTCCAATAAACTAAAGAAAAAAGAATACGTGAGACATTATGGTGTAAATCATTCCCCCATCTTTTCTTTCTCCTAGTTATTTGTCAAATGTAATGAAAACAGGTCATAGAAAAGCAACAAGAAAAATAATTACATAAAATATATACTCTTAAAATGCCTTCGTCAGGTATTTTGCCCTTATATTCATGAACAAACTCCTCACAGTTTTTACCTTCGCCCTCAAAGTAGCTGTGACAAGTCAGTCAAGGTCCACCGAATCCAATTAGAGCAGTTTTCTGGGGAAGGAATTATGCTTCTTGACAATATTAGGGCAAAGTACGAGCAAGCTGTTTTAACTTTAAGGGGGGCATTGGTAGCTACCATCATCTTTAGTCTGTGGCTTAAAACTCTGTCGTAAAACAGTGACAGGCACAAGATACCTGTCAAGCTCCACTGGCACCAGCCATTATTCTGTCGTACAAGGCTGTAGACTGTATATGCTCTGTTGCATAAATTCAGGAAAATGTTTAGGGTTTAGACATTTTCTGTCTTAAGAGGGAGTAGAGTTCTGTGAACCTTATGAAAAAGGCCTTTGGACAGTCTTTGCAATACAGACACCTAAATGTTACCCACATTTTCTTCATTCCAGGGAGCCCTGATGAACCACCTCCTGCATGCCTCGTTTTCTTCTCTCACTACACACATTGCACTATTATTTATCCCGTCATCTTGGTTAGGACTAGCAAAATCCTTCAATCTGGTCTCAGGACTCTGTTGTCCACATTGCCCTGTGCCAGAAGCACTTCCAAAAACACAAAGATAAACATGATCAATGTCTGGCTGATTCCTCATTCTAAGACTCTTAAGGCAGGATATCTTTCATAATAAGCTTGTGTTTTTTATAGACTCATCTGTTGAGTGCTCCATCCTTCCTGAGTTGACTTTGTGCTCTGGTAATTCTGAATATAGTCTAAAACCATGTTGTACATCCAGTATCGTGCCTGCCTTTTAATTCACTTAGAAAAGTTCCAAATATTATTCTCTGCCCTGCCCTGAGATGGTGCTTTCTCAGATGGGCTTTCTGGTTTACCTCCTGAGAGTTAATGGCTTTCTCCTCCATTTCCATTCAACAGCTGTACACAGTTGTCTCCAAATGATGAATTCTACCACCTCTTCTGCACTGTCTTATGGACCCACAAAAATGAGTATTACAGTCACAAAGCAGAGTTCTTGTACTCTTATAGTGCCATAAAAGAAATGAGAGATATTGAACTACATCTCTTAGTTTGAAGAAAGTATTTCTGTGTTTAATATTCACACCATTCAAAAGGCCATGACTGATTGACTACAATGGATAATATATTTAATAGTTCATGTAGAAAAAAGCAAACAAAAAGGAAAAGATCGTTTTATTACTGAAAGCCCAGTGGCTGCCCAATCATACACAGGCAAGGACGTTGTACAAATTTCTTCCTTTCTGGATTTAATGTTTATAGGTACTGCTAAGCAGATATTTATTCCCATTAGGTTAATATTTTCACATGTAATATTTGGTAAATAAAATCAACGAAATAGTGAGGCTCGGTTTTGTTTGTTCATGTTAGAGGAGGCCACACGGAGCGAATCATGTAATTATACCCATCCCTTCACTTGCTAACCCATGCTGGACATGAAGCTCTGATATCAATACAAACCACACTTAATCAACATGCAGGAGAAATGCAAAGGCGCTCTGCAGTTTTTGTAATGCTCTTTTCTACCTTTCAAAATTGAGTGGCTTTAAATAATCCTCCTGAAACTTCTCACTTCACACCCCTTCAAAGCCCGATGCTCGCGCACGGTAGCATTAGAGGAAGGATTATTAAAGACCCCCATTGGAACTGAGGCCTATTCATTTTCTGTGTAAACCACGGGACTCCTGTGCAGACAGTGATGTGCCAACACGAACCCAGGCAGCTGCAGCACTAAAGCTGCTCAGAGTGCAGGTGGGGAAACAGCTTGTGATATTAACAAGACTAGATCCTTCTTGTGGCTTTCTATAGCCTTCATTTAAAATACAGAAAAATGATTTCAAAGACTTATTTATAACTGTATCAAGCACAGATTGCAACACCATTATGCTGCAATGAGCACATGTGTTATTTATACTGATATTAAGTATTTTTTCCTTTTATGAAATAGCCAAAACGGAAAACACAGCGTTTCCTGATGATTTCAGATAGGAGCCACTAAAACTATATCAATGGAACTAACTTGGGTAAAAATAGCTTTGGGGGCATTTAAGAAAATCATGAAAACAAAAAGACTAAGAGTTGAGAAACTGAGACAAAAAATGAAAAATTTAAACAAAGGTTTTGATACATAACAGCTGTCATATGCATTTTTAACTCTTTCATATAAAGACCATAATTAAACTACATCAAGTGTTCCATATCACTGTGGGCTTGTGCTTTCTCTTTGTACGCTTCATTGAATCTTGACACAATCCTCCATGCTGAAAATATATTCACTGTTTGCCATGGAATTTTATGAAGTTCCTTTTGTGTACCTGATATCTGGTAATTACCACATCCAACATAAAAACACTCGAGGTATGCGGGTGGCTCTAAGGAATGCATGTCTGTGGGAAAAGGAAGAAATGATCATGAAGCATAGATGAAAATGAAAAGGGAGAAGAATAAAAATTGATATGAGAAAACTGATGCACTTTTTAGTTTACTACTACATCTGCTGTCTTCACACAAGTACTATAAGCTGAGAGTTATGGCAAATACCTATATTCCCAGCATTCTTGGAAGCAGAGGCAGGAGGGGTACAAGTCTGAGCCTAGTCTGGGAAACTTCATGATTTAGCAAGATGCTGTATGAATAATAATAATAATGATAGCGATAGTACTACCCCAGAAAGAAAGGCTACTATCAAGAAATGAACAAATTATGAATACTGGCAAGGCTGTGAGGAAAAAGGAATACTTGCTCACTGTCTGTGGGAGTGTAAACTGATACTACCACTATGGACATCAGTACTGAGATTCCTCAAAAAAACTAAAAATAGAAAGTCTATTTGATTCAACTACTCCCTTTTTAGATATTTTCCCAAAAGAAAACACCATCCCACAGTAATGCATGTGTATCCTTGTTTGCAGGAGCAAAATTCATAATAGCTGTATCTTAGAAACAGCTATTTTATTCCCATCAATGGACAAATGGATTTAGAAAATCCAATATTTATACACAATGGAGTACTACTATGCCATAAAGAAAATTAAACCTAGGGAATTCATAGAAAAATGGATGAACCATGATACTATAATGGTGAGCAAAGTAAACCAGATACACAAGCTTAAACATTACATAGTTTCCCTTTTATGAAAAAAGTTCATAGGAAAAAAAGAGGAGAAAAAAACTTACTGTATTTTAAGTATGTTTCCACTGTGAGTTTCTAGTTTGAAGTCAGTACGGTGTGAGAGATCACTTTGCAAGATTTCCATTTGTTTGGATACATTAAGGTCTTTATTCTTGCTCTGTGCATAATATATTTAACATTTTAAAAAATCTCTAGAACAGGAAAGCCTATGAAGAGGGAGAGGAGCCCAGTGGTTGCCTACATCTGGAGGTGGGGTGGGATTGGAAGATTATAGTTAGGAGGAAGAGTGATTTGTTTGGGGATAACAGAAATGATCTAAATCTGATTGTGGTGATGCTTTTACAACCTCATCAATGTGCTAAAATCAACTGAACATTACACTTTAAGTTTATAAATTGTGTGGTATGAAAATTTTAGTTCAATAAGGCTGTTAATTAAAAAATAGTAGCAATAATAATAAAATGATGGGGATATAGCTCAGTATGCCTTCACTGGTCTCATTCAATCCACAGTACAATAACATCAACGAGAGAGAGAGAGAGAGAGAGAGAGAGAAAAGAAAGAAGAAAGGAAGGAAAAGAAAGGAAAACAGAAAAGAAAGAAAAAGGAAGAAAGATGCATTTTTAAGTCTGCGTTCTGTTTACTCATTCTTATGATGAAAGCCAAACAATGACCCACCTTTCAGGGTTTTCCCAGGAATTGAAGGATAAGCAGTAATCAACACGCTTGACAAGGGTTTGATCACACAATAAACACTCAGGAATTCGTTACCATTTTTCTGTGATACTTAGTAGGAGCTGGGATAATTCTGGGATGACATTTGCAAAAGAGCTATACAGAACAGAAGTGATTTTTTTTTCTTTGCATTCAGAGTTAAAAAAAGATTTGATTTACTAATTGAAGGAGAAAGAAGGCTTTTCGCTCTGAAGAAATAGGAACTACTGCACAATATTTATGAAACAGTGAATGAATAAAATAATTACTCAGAAAGTGGTAAGTATAGGAAATACATTAAACAGAAAGAGAAGACTTTATGTAAAACCTCAATGCTACATTGGTTAGGGGCCTTTATTGCTTTTCTCTTAATTGCAATGTGGCTGTCTTAGGTTTTCAAATGTCTTCCTTACATTACACAAGTCAGTATTCATTCTTAGCTTTAATTTTCCAGGGAACTTTGACTTAGTGCTGGGAATTTATTGGTTTTAGTGCTTTGGGTGTTCACTTATTCTCCAGGTATCTCAGCTTTCACAATGTTAGAAAATTTTTCATTTTTAAATGATTCCTGCTTATCTACAAGTGGTGGTAAACATAAGAGTTAATACTTCACATCCTTAAAAGTAAAGTAAGAAAGAGTCTACATTTCATACTAAATATAAAAAAATATTTTTGAAATGGATCATTAGGTCAATAGAAATCATACCCTTAAAGAAACCTGAAATTATCATTTGAGAAATATTGACTCACTCAGTGTTTCTTAGAAAGAAAGAGTAATGAGTTGTTTCAATAAGGTAGCCAAATATTTTCAAGGTGAAAATACTCATGTCAGCAGGGGAGTGATATTTATGAAATTTCAAAAGTGAGAAAATTCTACAAGAAACTAACAATAAATACTAATCTCAAAGATGACAGTAACATGTGATCTTATCTTCTGATTACATATTTTGTTTTGCTGACTCCTTTCTAATGAGAAAAAAATAAGGATTAAAGCAAATCTCCTCAAGACAATATTAACAAACACACTTGTAATTATTACACCCTATCTTTTATTACACTCATCTGTGACTCTCTACAGGGTACTTCGGGAAATGATTAATTTCTGTTTACAGAAACCAGTTCATTTTTCCCCCTGAAGAACTAAGAAAATATGTAACAAATGTTTAATGTTTTTGCTTGAGGATTTAGGTCTAAAATTTACTTAAAGAGGTAAGAGTGAAAGTAATGAAAAATTGTCTAAGAGGGTATTATAACAAATCCCAGAAAAGAGAGAAGAGATTGTTAACAATAAAACAAAAACAAACAGATCATCTTCCGGTTATCAGTAGTTTGTTTGTCCCTTTTTAGCATATGAGTAATCTAATATAAAATGTAAGAATTGTATCACATATCAAATTAATTCAAACCATGACAGGAAGGGCAGAGAAGTGGCTGGTTGAGAAATGAATGGAGTTCATGAAGTATTTAATAAGTATTGATTCTGATTTCACCAGGGGGTAAACTACTCTCTGGTACTAAGTTAAGCATTTTTGAAAGATGCATTAACTGTAAGCTCCATAGCTCAGCCAATATCCAGTCATAAGCCATTGGCTCAATAGTCATTATGAAGTCATAGCAGGAATTCTTTCACATCCTCTTTCATTGGCTACAGAAAACATTTGGAAATTACAAAGATTATCTATTTGAAAATAAGGCACGCATGTAGTCCCATTAAAGACAGTGCTTGTATAGTGATGTGGAAATGAGCCTACAGTTTACCACTGGCACTAAGAGGCAAAAAGAATATTTTTGCAGATGTTTTAAAACCCTCAAAAAGGTCACTTAAGACACTTCATAAAACTTGATTCCATCCTGGGGTCTCTCTGTTTTAAAAACGTTCACTATTTTTTTTTTTAAAAATGTACCTTTATGGCAAGTCTTGATTCTCATTTTTTTCCCCTTACCTCTGCCCTCCCTTCACCCCCTCCTCCCCTCCCCATCTATTTAATGCAACATCATAAAGAGTAGGTACAGCTTCAGAATTAGAATGAGAAAGATCTTAGGAGCAACACTACTTTTTGCTTCATTTTTAAACTGTGTGCTTATATGTCAGTCTCTTTGGATGTCAATTTTCCATCTGGGCTTTGATGCTTATCAGGCTGAAAAGCTAGCTGAACAGGAAAAGGTGATTTAACAGCCCCTGCTTCAAAATGCTTCATAAATAGTTGCTAATATATTACCAACTACACAAGCTATCTCTTCTGCCCTTTCCTTCTTCACTCGAGATTTCTATATGGGCACATTGAAAAAGAAACTTGAAAGCCAAATTTAAATTGAATAGAGGGGAAAAGGTTCTGGGAAAATCTTCTTTTTTTCCCCCAAACTATACATTTTTCTATGAACAAAGTGACTGCTGCTTGGTAACACAGCTCTGAGTCTTGAAAAGGGATTTTCTTAATTTCAACAACGTGCCCCTCAGAAAATCAGAATAACTGTACTTATATTCCAGGATTCACACCATTTGTAGCTGTATGGAACGTTTTCCTAAGACCTTATTAAGCTGGCTGGATCTCACTATAGATTAAAAAAGAAAATAAAGTAGGTACTCGTATGAGAAAATATAAACACAGTGATAGGATGAACGGTTAAACCACTGTTACTTCCACTGATGGAGTTTATTTGCATGTTAATTTGCCTAATGCCTCAAATGCAGATTGATCAGAGTCGTAATCACCATTTTTCTTTTTAACATGGTCAAGACGAAGAACAGAAATAATCTACCATTTTCAAGAAGCAGACTTAGAACAGAGCTCCTCTGTCTCCAACTCCATCTCTATCTCCAGCCTTCAACATTCCTCACTTGAAACAAATACTGAGCACAAAACGTATTCTGCTTAACTTTCAATTTACTGTGAAACTACTTATTCATATAACCAAGAAGAAAATTAAGTTCTAAAATGCTGTCCCACAGTGATCTCTTTCCCCTAACTTATGCTACTTTATTCTTTTACTTTGATCATGATTTCCTTTGAAAGCCACTCCTATATAAGACTGAATTAGAAAAGCTCCCAGAGGGAAAATATGTACTTCACTTGCAAATGCTTTTTTTTTAATAATAACAATACTTTTCTTATTAACTGCTGGAAAATTATGAATTTTAAATATGCACAGATTTGGATTTTCTTCCTAATCTTAGAGGTCTTCTCTATTCACCTAGTCATCAGTTTTTCTTTAGCAAGTAAGATGAAAATTCCTATAAATTGCCAATTATATAGTAATGAGAAATATTGGGGTAATAAATCGGAAGTTTAATCCACCTGACATAATTCCAGCATGGTGCAGGAAACAAAATGTGTCCCTCAAATTGATGTGCACAGCTGAAGTGTTCCATTAACAATCTTAAAAAGACATCTTCTAGCAATAAAAATAAATTTAAATGAGCCCCTTGGATAATGACAAGGCAAGATTAACAAATACTTCTGATATATAAGAGCAATGGAAAGGCATTAATTTTATCATCCAATAATTTAGGCTGTGAAGCACTAGCAGGAGTATTAATATTTCCAGCTACAGATAAAAAAGTTCAGCATTTTGTCTCTAAGAAAAAATTTGAAAGCCATGTATACACCTAAGAGGAAGAAAATATTATATATAACTGATTTTGGAGAACTTTGTCAAGGAAATTACACTTACATCTCTTATGTAAACACAAACTTTTTAGATATATTTAAAACTTTTTAAATAATAACTACTAGGCAATGCAAAACAAAAAGGTTTAATGAAGAAGAAAATGAAAAGATGATATAGGAACACATCAATGGTCTTTGTGCAACATGTTGGGAAAGACCCAGGAAGATGAGGTAACACTTCAGAAATTAACTGATCATCTCTTGGAGGGTTACAGATTGTAGTATAGAATAAGCAATGACTTCAACTGAGATAGAGTGCAACTACACATTAGCAAGCTTCTTACAGGCAGATATCATGAGCTATTTTAAGGATGTGTATTACAGAGAGAAGTTTTATAGTCCCATATGATGAAAAAAAAGGGTAAATTTTTTATAATAATTACTAGGCAATGAAAAGCAAAGGGATTCTATGAAGAGGAAAAGTTAAACTAACCTAGCTGGAAGGTAATTTAAATACATTTACACCATGATTTTTTTTTAAAGAATCCACTTGACCTTTATCTCTGGGCCTTTGCAAGCCACTTAGAGGTAAGATACAAAAGAGTTATCAAATATTTCAAGATGTAAAGAGGAATGCGTATTACTAAATCCATTCCTGGAATAAACGAAGCCATTGTCTATTCCAGTCTCTTCAATCTATCAGATTACAATATATAATTTTTTTTTTCTGTTTTTTGAAACAGGGTCTCACTGTGTAGTTCAGGGCCTCAAATTTGTGCTGATCGCGCTGCTTCAGCCTCCCAAGGGCTGGAATCATAGGCGTGTACCACCACACCTGGCTATAATCTTAATTAGTATATTTTGGACAAGAAAACAGGGCTAAGGAAACACTAACCAGAAAACACATTAGTCTAAATTGAGAATGTCTGATATAGTTAGATGTTATCAGATAGAGTTAGTTTTATAAAAATAATCAAATGTATTTAACACAGATTCAGTCATGCGGGGGGGCAGGGCTAAGGAAGTAATCACACAACTGCCAAAGCTACATGCTCTTATTAACTGTTGCAGGGCTACCTGTATCATTGTGTACACATAACCAATTAATCAACCTGGAAATAAATGTCTAGGGCAAAAAGGAAATCAGCAAGGAAGGAAACAGTTTACACTAATGTATATATTTTATAAACTGATATATTTACAAACTGATATAAAACTAGGAGCAACAGAATGTATGAATTTAAAAGAATATCTCAAATAACTTGGTCAGAAGTGAAAACAAGGTGATCAGAAAAATACATAGATCACAAAATATTGGTCTTAGTGATGACAGAAGACAGTGATAGTGAAGATATACATAAGACTTTAGAACCATTATTTGAAACAAGGGAATAAAAAACAAACTACCATTTTCCAACCAATAGATTTATTTGATAATGTTATTTGAGCACATATATGGTTAATAAATTAATATTTTAGGAAGAGATTTCACTATGTTAGGTGCATTCTCAGAAGTTTATATACTAAAGTTGTAAGTTGTCTAACCTGTAACAATGAACAGTAAAAATTCTAGAAGTGAATGAGTTTATCTTATATTAGAAGACATTAAAGTCTTCTAAAATTTTAAGTGAGAAAACATAATTGAAAGATAATAAACACCGTGGCATCATCAAGTACAACATGCAGTTATATCAGAAACAATTACCTTTATGAAATAATTGTAGTGTAACAAGTAACAGGAACTGCTTGAATGTAGAAAATCAGGGTTTCAAATTTGAGAAATATTTTGGTTCATTCTGTGGAGGTATATTTCACAGGTGACTTTATAATAACATATTAAGCTATACTGCTATAATAATTTGTGCCTGAATGTTTTGCTTAAAATAAGGTCAAATTTCTGAAAGCAATAACAGAAACACTATTTCAGTGAAAATACTAATAGTAAGAACAGAAGATCTTTAAAAAGTAAGTTTGAGGAAAATAAAAACAACCCAACAATAAAGTTGGTAATATCTGTATTAAATTTCTATCATTTTATTCACATACTTGAAAATTTTTATGAGACACATTCCCCCTTAAAGAGTGAAAACATATCTTACAAATTCTAGAAGTAAATATATATTTGGAAATCCAGAGTTTTGGGAAAATTTTTTACTTTGGAGGTGAAAACTTTTTTATATTTTTCAAGCCACAAAAGAAAGTCAATTAATAAATATAACCAATAAATACAATAAATGTGGCTAAAATGGTCTGAAGGCAATATCCATTTACTCTACAAATTGCGACTAAAAGTACTCCTCATCCTTAAGAATGCTTGTAAAAATATTTGATGATCAAATTTGTTACAATTAAATATTTACAGTAGCATTTCAGAGTTGCTTAAAGTAGAAATATAAATATTAAAAATAGAGACAATTTTAAAATACACCAACTGAATGAATAGGCACCTATTAAATTATAAAGAGGTAAAATTACACCTACAATTTGTATTATATAGACACAGAATTAAAAAATATTTTGTTAGAATTTTGAAGTTTGGGAAAATAATGTTTTGATTTCCAAAAGTGTTGGTATAGTGTTGATTTCACAATTCTAATTTTAAAGCAATGTAAAGACTTATAAAGACAAAAATATATTTTAATGTATTTTGAATTTTCTATTTGCTATTATTTGTACACATACATAGTAATTTTCAAAAATACACATTTTTTGGAACTTATGTTTATCACTTGGCCATATGTCTTGAGATCTCTTCTATACTCACACTTGCATCTGCATAAGTATATGGAGGAACATTGTTTTAATTGGTTCTTAAGAATTCCTTAGCACAGATGATATTTTATTTATTCAGTAAAATGGCACAGGCATTAGAATTTTTTACATTTTAGTGCAAATATTAAGTTCCAGTACAAGTCTGAGTTTTTGGCTCTGTAGTTTAAAGCCACATATTTTCTTAGAAACATACCATAGGGTTATAAGAGAATTTACATTCAAATTCATTGATATGCAATGTCAGAAGCCTTTGTCTTTTAAAAAATAATTTCATGGGAGAACAAAAGTCTTATTACAAAACTATCCTAACATAATGATCATTATGTAATTTGTAGTGCATTATTTTTCCTAAGTTTTTCTTGCCCCAATTAAGTAATGATGTGTCTTCTTAGGTATGCATGACAACTATTAGGGGGTACAGGGCACTCCACTCATCTGTGTGGGAGCAGAATATCTAAGAATATTTCCTGGCCCTATAATTTAGTTAGAATTTGGAACAAAAATAAGTGAAGGTTAAATTGCTAAATGTATAGTACAAGCAGGAATAAACAGTCTCTGTGGATATCTTCTCCTGATGCCCAAAATATTTGGGGCTAATCTGTGACAGATTACAAACTTGGACATGTATGTCTACCAGTCGTGTATTCAACAAATGTATATAACATAACTAATTCTTGCATTCTGAACAAGTGGCTTCTCAGAATGTAGACCTTTGTTATTATTTAATGGCATCATTTATAATTCTGACTGTTTCCTCTTTAAATTAGAATTTGGAAAATATTCTGAACCTTATTTTCTTAGTATAGGCCAAAATTTGTCTACATGCTTTCCCTATTAAGACATAAAATATATTATAAGACATATTTTTAAGCAAGGTAGTTTTGAGTAGAAAGTGAAAATGTTTCAATCTGATACTCTTATTGATAAGTTCCAGGTATTTTTAAGTGGATTGTGCCACACCTGAGTTGGTTAATCTTTAGTCATCCTTTCCTGCATTATAATGGTTTATAATTCAGAAAAATGGTTTGTACAAGCAGTGAGCATTTCTCAAGTTGATAACAGCCAAGATTGACATCACGTAAGCCAAGGCTTGATTAAAATACTAACCGGTATATATAAAATCCAAATGTCAGCATGAAATTCTTGGGTGTAATTTAAAAGTATTTAAGCCTATTTCTATAGCTGAAACAAAATAATTTATTTACTTCAAATAATTTGGTTTAGCAGATATGAATTTGAAAATAAAAGTCTCTACCATATACCCTTTTCAGAATGAAGAATGTTATAATCTGTTAGAATATTTCTTTTCCTCTTAGAGTACATAAAGCAGATCATAAGAAAATCATTCAATCTATGAAATTTACTTAGCTATATCTTTACAGTAATCTCATTATATCAACTCCCACACCACTAAGGACAATTTAGGCAAGAAATCAGCTTCAATAAAAGTATTTGAAAAAAGAATATATGTATGTATATATTCTTTAAGGTAGAATAGCAATAAAAACACTATTATTTTTCATTCAAGTTTATAAATTCAAAGAGCTGCTTTGTATCTTAAAATTTAAAAACAATTTTTAACAAAGAATAAAGCACATGTAGATTTAAATCACTTGGCAATTTTGTAAGCATTACATGATTTTTATTTTGAAAGCATTCACACTAAAGTATGACATTCTATGTATAAAACTGAATCTTTACAAAAACAATTGAGGGAAAACAATTAGCTGTATTTACAAATTGGTGTAAAATCTCTACACTTTTCATAAAGATTTTGAATCTTGGTGTATAGTTACTCTCCCCAGTAGTGCCCCTGTCTGTGTTCTTAATTGACTTTAACAGTCACATAGGCAATAGTTTCAAATTCTTTTTTCTCTTTCTTGATCTCCTCCTATTAAACACTTATTCTTTACACCAGTACACTATGGTTCCCAATGGCTTTTGTTAACTAATTAGTACATTTTCTCCACTTCAAGATTTCTACTCTCCTAATTTCAACTCATGCCTTCCAAGCTCCTTCATGAATTTCCACGCTGTAAGACTTATTCTTCCTTTCTAGGCTCTAAAATCCATAAATACCAACCCACTAAACTCACCCTTTTCTTCCCCAATTCTACCAATACCTAGCATGAATCCCATGGCTAATCATCTCTTTCACATAGGCTTAAACCAAATAACTCATATCCTTTTACTTTTGATTGCTCAACTCCTAGTTTAATGTCAGTATCTAATCAGTCTAATCCTACTGCTAGACTAATGCACAAAGCTGAAGCAAACAACCATTTCAACTATATATTACTATCCAATTTCCAAATGCCTTTATCCATTGTCAAATGACAGAATCATAATAGACTATATTTTACCTCGCTGACTCGAGGACGTAACTTCAAGATGTTTTTCCCTTCCTCTGTACCATTTAATTTGCCCTCTTTGCTACATGATGCTTATAACAATACAATATTCTGTAATATTCATGACTTTTTAAACTAAAAACCTCACTCAAGGCCCCCGCTATCACCACTCACTGGCTGCAGGCCTTGCATGTCTCAGGTGGGAAGTAGGAACGGAGAAGACCGGCACAATCTGCCCTCTCCCCATTGATGCTGCCATTGCCCTGGGCCTCAAGCAATCATTGTGGGAGGCAGGAACACAAAAGACCCAAGGAACCCATCCTGTGCCATGGCTGCCATCAGGCTAGGTTGATTGTGATCCACACAGGATGCAAGAGGAGAGCAGCCAAACTACCAAATCCTAGACAGCTCTGCTTCTGCGTTCTCCATAGCACATGGCAGCAGAAGTGACAATCAAAAGGCGGACCTGACTGAAGATGAGACAAACATCCAGAATGAGCATCTCACTCCAGCACTGAAGGGTTACCTCCAACAGAGATCAGTTAAGAGACAGCCTTGGGAGATAGGCTTGGAAAGGATGAGAGCTAAACAGGAGCATGTTGAACTCCCCGGGAAGCACAGGCTCAGTCCAGGAGGATCAGAGGCCCTGCGCATAGTAGCAGAAGGCCACGTTTGCCAGGTATAATCTTTATGGGGGTAGACCTGAAGGAGATGGCATTTAGTCCAGTTGTACGCTTTAGTTCTTATAATACTGTCTACATGCAACAGAAATTAGTGGTCTAAATTAGAACAGGTCAGTATCTAGGTAGGTGGTTTAAGTATCTTCACTAAAAGCACTGACCTCTTTTTTTCTGGTTAAGGCCATTTCATAAGCAATTATTAGGGTTGTCATTATCCAGATTATATTAGATACCATTGTTGTTTGCTTGCCTTTATCACTATAGTCAAGGGGACATATATGATGCTGTTATTTGATTCTCTCTCTATGCCAATATCTGGATTAACTGGGGTTCATAATCAAGACAGTGGTTCATTCCCAAAGGTCTGTGTACTGCGCCAAAGAAGCCACACACTCCAGCACAAAAAATAAACAAATAAAAAAATGGAAGTATGAAAAGACAAGGCAATGAAATGCCTCCAAAAACTCCCAACTCCCTGAAAACTAGTTCAGGGGGCAGCAAGAAGAATAAATCATAAGCAACAGAGCAGAAAGTTCTAAAAGGGTAAAAATGGAGGTAAAACATTTCAATAAGCTGGTTGGCAAACTCAAAGAACATGTAACTAACAATATAAAGTCCTTAATGAAAGAAATGATCAATGTCTAGAGATGACACTAATAAAAATCTAGTAGCGCTAAAGAAAGAGATGCAAAACATTAATCCTTAGCATAGCATAGAATAGGATCCATAAAATACAACCAAACAGAAATCCAGAAGATTAAAAAGATGGTTGAATTTATGGGCAGCTGAAACAATCAATGAGAAGACAAAGTATCAAATCTAGGGGCTATGGCTTTGGTTAATGTTAAATTAAAGAGAGATATCTTAAAAAAAAACAAGAGAACATGAAAAATGCATCCCAATGCTAAATGAATTGAAAACAACAAGTATAAGGGTAACTGGAAATAATGAAAAATTGGGACACAGTAAAGACAACATTAAAAAAAAAACAAAAAAAATTTGTTACACAAGTAATAGCAGAAAACATTCCAGACCTGGAAAAAGAATGTAACATACAGACAAGTGAATTATAGAGAACCCTGAATAGCCATAAATAGGTGGGAAAAAGTCCATGAGACAAAATAATTTAAATTTCAGAAATCCAACACAAGAATAAAATTGTAGAGGCTGCTCAAGAAAAGCAATGAATTGCCTATAAAGCAAATTCATCAGAATTACAACAGACTTCTCAATACAAACCTTGAAGAGACCTTAAAATGAAGTATTTTAAGCCATGAAACAAAATCCAACCCATGCTGTTATTTCATCCTAAATTATCTTTAAAAAACTGAAATATAAACAGAATCCAAAGAAAACATGACTCAAACCAACACTCCAAAAAAATTCTCAAGGATATTCTACAAGAAAATTAAGCTAACAAGGCTAAAAAGGCAATACAATGAATGCATCAGGTAGAGCTAACAATTAAGTAGTAGGGAAAGAAACAAAAACAGCAAAGGCAAAATAAGATAAAAACAGGAGTAAGTCAATACCTATCAATTAGAACTATCAATGTAAATAGACCCATTTTGATAACTGAAAGACATAGATTAACAGAATGAATTTACAAACAAAATCCAGCAGTATTCTATGTACAGGAAATACATTTAATACAAAAAGAATTTCAAACTAAAAATAAAAGGATAAAAAATATTCTATGCAATAGGAACAGGAAAACAAGCAGTAGTAGCTGTCCTATTTCAGACAAATTAGACTCCAAGCTGCTAAAAAGAGTCAAATCAGGATGTGGCATATGGTTTAACAGAACTATTCAAAAGGAAGAGATAACAATAATAAATATATTCACCAAACCATGGTGCATCCAACTTCATAAACAATGAGAGACAAAAATCAGGTAAATATCAATATAAATACATTAAGAGCCCTCAATACCCTACTACCACAAATAGATCAAATAAACTATGAACAAAGAAATATCAGAGATAAACCAAGTCTTTAAAGAAATGGATTTAATAGATATATACAGAAAGTTCAACTCAAATACATAATACACATTCTTTATGGCAGCACGTAGTACTTTCTCCAAAATACACCACATACTACCTAATAAAGCATTGCTAAGTAAAGGCATAAAAATCAAAAGTTTACCAGTAATATTATCAGATCACAGTGCAATTAAACTAGAAATCAATAACAAGAAATAACAGTCAAGTGAACATATGGAAATTAAATAAGACACTCAAATGATCAATAGGTCATGGAGGAAAGGAAGAAAGAAATAAAACAGTTCCTAGAATTAAAATCAGTACACTATAACAGAAAATATGGGACACAGTGAAAGCAACCCTATGAGGGAAATCTATATCCATGAATGCCCACATCAAAAAGACAGAATGGACCCAAATAACCTGACAGTGCATCTTAAGGTCCTAGAAAAACAAGACAAACTGACATTCAGAGAGTGTGTAAGAAAGAAAATTATAAAGATCAAAGCAAAAATCAACTAAACAGAAACTGAAAAAGCAATACAAAGAATTAATGAATCAAAGAGCTGGTTCGTTCAAAGACTAAATAAAATATAAAAGCCCTTGGACAACCTTACCAAAAAAGAAAAAGAAAAAAGACATGAATCAATGTAATTAGAAATGAAAAAGCACAGATATTACCTAAGTTCAGAAAGTTATTAGTAACTATGTCAGAAACATATATGTCAAAAAAATTGGAGAAATGGGAAGAAATGGAGAGATTCTTAGATACCAGGAATTACCAAAATTTAACCAAGACAACTTTAAAATATTGAACAATATGATAACAGGTAATAGAATTGAAGGACAAAGAAGACACAATGAAGTAAGAAAAGTGCAAGACCTAATAGATTCACAGCCAAATTGTACAAGAACTTAAGGGAAGATCTAACAAAAAAACTTTTCAAAATATCAATGAAATTGAGAAAGAAGGAGTACATCCAAGTGCATTCTTGGAAGCTAACATTAACTCGATATCTAAAAGAGATAAGAGTTCAACGAAACAAGAGAATTACAGAACAATCTCTTGAATGAACATATATTCAAAATCCTTAACACAATAGTGGCAAACAGAATGCCACAAATCATCAATGCTATCATGCACCACGACATAGAAAGCTTCATCCCAGGGATGCAAGGATGGTTCACCATATGAAAATCAGTCGGTGTAATTCATCACATGAACAGAAGCAAAGAAAAAAAATCACACAATCATCTTAATAGACACAGAAAAGCCTTTGACACAATCCAACATCCATTCATGATTTAAAAAAAAAAAACCTGAAGAAAACAGGTACAGTATCTAACTAAGCAATTTATGACCAAGCAATCTATTGTCCACATCACATTACAGGGCATAAAACTGGTAAGTTTTCCACTAAAATCAGGAAAAAGACAAGGATGTCCATTACCACCACTCTTATTCAATATAGTCCTTGAAAAGTTAGCCAAAGCAATCAGATAAAAGAAAAAAATAAAGGGATACATATACCAAAGGATACATGTAAAGTATCAATGCTTGCATAAGACATGATCCTTTACTTATAAGTTCCAAAAAACTACTGAAGAAAAATCCTCCTAGAATAACCAAATTCAGTAATGCAGCAAAATATATAGCAGACACACAAAAATTGATAGCTTTCCTACACACTAATAATGGATTCATCAAAAATGAAATGAGGAAAACACCATTCACAATAGCATAAAAATTAAATATTAGAAATCAACCTACGAAAGAAGTGGAAGGCTTCTACAATGAAAATAATATCCCTCCGATAAAGGAAACTGAAAAGGATATTTGAAAAATATTTCCAGTTCCTGGACAGGGAAACCAATTTAGTAATCAAAATGTCACACTTCATCCAAAACTGATGTAGAGATTAAACACAAACCCAATCAAAATACCAGTGGCACTTCTCACAGATCTTGAGAAAACAATCCTCAACTTTATATGGAACAAGAGGAAACTAAGAAGAGTAAAAGAATTCCAACATAACAAAAGCAAATCAGGTGGCATCATAATCCCATACTTGAAGTTACTCTATAGGCCTATGGTAATTAAAACAGCATGGCACTACCAATAACAACAACAACAACAAAAAGAAAAACAAAACAAAACAAAAAACAAATGAACAACAACAAAAAACAGGTATGTGGATCAATGGAACAGTATAAAAGGAGCAGACACAATGCCAGGCAAATACAGCTATTTAATCTTTGACAAAGGGGCCAAAAACTTACTCTGACAGATAGACTTTTTAATAAAAGGTGATGAGAATATTGGACACTTACATTCACAAGAGTTTAGATCCATATATTTTATCATGCATTAAACTAAAATTAAAATTAACCAATGATCTAAATTTTAAATAGAAACACTTAATCTACTCAAGATAAAATAGATACAACTCTTGAAAGCACATGTGTAGCCAAGGACTTTTTGAACAGAACCCTAGCGGGATATGAAAAAATATGAAGAATAAACAAATAGGATCATATCAAAATAAAAAGATTCTACCCAAAGAAAAAAATCAAAAGAGTAAAAAGATAACTTACAGAATGGGGAAAAAACTTTGCCAGCATATACATATTATGTGCATAAATACAGGTATTCATATTACATGCATACCTATGTTTATGTAAAGAGTATATTTATTTCCATCAACAGGTGAATGGATAGGAAAATGTGAAATTTACACACAATGTAGCATTACGCTGACAGAAAGAATGATAAACTTGAGGGGCTTATAGGTAAATGGGTGCAACTGGAGAATATATATTAAGTAAAATACATCAGACACACAAGCTTAAGAATTACACTGCTTCTCTTATCTGAGAAACTATATAATAGAAGTTGGATAGAAGATGATAAATAGGGAGTTAGGAGAAGTTCAAATAATTCTGCATATTACTTTTTTCATTGTTTCAAAAATAGTTGACTATGCATGCTAATTTGTTTCATTTATACTATTAGTTTCTCTTAGTTAATTGAAGAGAAAGTTTTGTTCTATTATCTGTTTATTTCTTCTTTGGAAAAGTCTATTATCTATGTCTTGTACTCTGTGTAATTATTTTCAAGTAATGATACACAGTGTGTTAACTATTGTTATTCTCTCATTATTTTTATGGGATTTTGTTTTATTTTTTCACAAAATAAGCAGTAAACCTCTCTGTATACTCAAATGAAAACTATGTAGCTACACTGACAAAGATTTAAACGATCTCTTTCAAAATATAGAAATCTCTATAATATATACTCAAAAATGAAGAAAAGGAGCCTATGAAACTGTAAAGCATTGGTATAAAATTAATGACATGAAAACACACATGCACACACGCACACACACACACACACACACACAAAATCTCCTTTATGTCCTAGCATACATTTAAAGATAAATCTATACAGGAGCTAATAAAAATGGTTACTTAAAAATCAGGTAAACAGTAAATGAAGAAAGGCATAGAAGGACAAAATTTAAAGTCCAAAATGGTCATCCCACCACCTGCCTCACAAGTCAAAGGTCCTGAGTTCAATTCCCAGTACCAAAAAAAAAAAACAAAAAAAAGGTCATGTATCTTGTGTATGCCACCCAGATAGCTTATTTTTAAAAATGTAAGAATATGCATCACTTCCCTCCTTAAATTCTATTGTTAGTATCTAAAAGAGAGACCAAAACCTATGCATTAGCTCAAACCATCCACATTCTTACCTCCACCACTTCTCTGATGTTTTCTACCACTTAAAACAAAATATTGGTTTCTCTACCACTATCCTAATATATCAGAGCCGTTCTCATGTAAAGTTCATTTATTTTTCTTACTGATCCTTTTTTTTTTTAATTCTCTTGCTCTGATACTAGGAGCTCTCTTTCTTCTTGTATCTGTTCAAAAGTTGTCTTATCAGTGATACAGTACTGATTACTCTATATAATATGTAGAAAGTATTTCCTCCATGGTACATCTAGCCTCTGACACTAGATTTATTGTTATTTATCAACAAAGGAGGATGATATCATTTGGTGTAACATAATTTTGCTTATATTTCTCCATTTTCTTTAAATGGTATTTGTTTCATTCACTGGTAATTTCTCAATGCCTTCAACAGAAGGATCTAGCCCAAGTTTAGGTTAAATATAAGCTATTTCTTAGACCAATATATTCTAGATCACCCATCAAACAAAATCTTCCTATTTTTTCTACCAAACGTGTTCATTCATACTGCCCTAGAGCTCTACATATTTTACCCAGGTGTTTGGTAGGTGTAGCCCTAAGAAGGGCTTAATGAAGAACAAAAATAAATAAATGACAATATTCCTGTTGCTTTTTCTGCTTTGAACCAATGGAGCCATTTTGATCATTCCATTTTGACTGGCACATGGAAGCTCCAGGAAACCACAGAATTTTAGGAGATAAAAACCAACGATATGTGTGTGAGTAGACAGCATCTAACTTAAACCCCTTACCCTATTTTCACCTCCTAGTATACGGTCTGCCCAGCTCTCAAATAGTACACGAAGTATATGTTCAATGTATTCTGTCACGGCTTCTTTCGCTCTTACTTGGTAATATCTCGGGACCACAACTCTATAAATCTGTTGAGATCAACCTCTATAATCATTACCAACTAATACTGACAGTTGAATCTCAAATTTTTTCATGTGTATATATGAAATGATGTTAAAATGTACTAAAAGATGTGATTCATTTATGCAATTTAAGAACATATTTAGAAATTTCAATCTTCCTTATTTCTTGAGTATGAATAAGAGAGGAAAAATTTTTTCCATATCGCCATGAAGTTCCCTCTGTTAAATGGTATCTCGTCTTTAGTGAGCTTTTGCCTTAACCTGAGTAGGAATTACATGGGCCTATTTTTTTTTTCTTTCACTTGCCATTCCAAGGAACAGTGAGAATGTTTCTTAAACCACTTCTTATCTTCAGTTCTTTCTGCATAGCACTGCCCAAAACTTGCTGCTTTTTTCTCACATATTTCAGATCTCTGCTTTAAGCGAAGTCTCAAAATGTCTTTAGAAAGTGCATGTTCTGTATAAATCCCGGGACTTCTTTCACAGTCTTTCCTACAGCTTTCTGACAGACCTGGCTCCCTGCAGTTTTCCCTGGCCCTACATTTCTCGTCCATTTTTTCAACCCTTTCATTTCCCTCCTTTCTTTTCAGTCTTTGCTCTTCAATCAAGTTGGCCTGATTATGTCACAATTCGAGTTTTTCCATCTTGTCTCCCATCACCCTTACTTGCTCCTCATATCCTATTTGCCTAGTATCATCTTCATTTTCAAGACTGACTCAAAATTTCAGAGAGCTCATAAGTATGACTAGATTTGGCAAATACAGTCTGTGTCACCGGATCCAGGAAATATTAAATCTGCAAGACCTTTGAGGTTTTGAACTGTTTTTTGTTAGTGTTCCTCTTCCTTTGGGCTTGTTACTTTTTTTCTTTTACCTAAAACACTCTTGTCTCAGGGCTTTTTATTGCTCACTATTCTTCTAGTCTGCACACAAATACCATGTCTTCCAACAAGATTTTACTCACCACTCTGCTCCCAAATTAATATGTATTTGCAATTATTATTATAATAAGCAGTTTCTTTATTTTTATCTGTCTTTCCTGGTACAATGTCATTTCTTTATTTGTTTTTTTTCAATCTTCTATGGAAGAGTATCATTTCTTGGAAGACTGAGATCTTTCTTTTCTTTTTCATCGCTTTCCTCACACCCTTCAAGTTGCATTTTTAAAAAATGGGGAACAGAGCTCGGGGTGTAGCTCAGTGATGCTACCCCCTGGCTTTCAGGTGCAAGGATCTGAGTTCGATCCCTGGGACTGGGAGAAAAAAAAGAAACAAACAAAAATGGTGAACACTCAGTTAACACCAAATGATTTCACTTCTTTTTATTTCTTCATCACTACTTCATTTGAGTCATTTGAGAAATTTCACATGATAATCTTCTCTAAAGCTTATAACATTAATTATTTAAGCAATCATTTATTTTAATTTGAAAATTAATTTTGTTTTTACTCACTGATTTTTAGTCTTTTATGCACAAAAGGCAAGATTTTGCTATTAGCCTTCATTCATATATTTTCTACTCTGATTGCATCTTATTGCATAAAATGGGAGTACCTCATTTAGAACTGTAGTTTAGGTGGTATGATAATAGCAGGAAAATACAAGGACTATGGTACTCATACATTTTTTGAACATCTCCATACTTCAATGATTTTGAAAAATATGATTAAAATTATAAACTAGCTCATTATGATAAACTAATATATAATACATATTTAAATATAGGTATCACTTAAAAACAAACATTAAAATATCAAACGTTCCTGACCTTTGCGCTCTTGTATGTTGATGTCACAATGTTTTGGCATATTATAATTCTAGCTTTTAAATACTACTAAAGAAATTCAACAATGTGTTAAACACAGAGCTCTAAAGCCTTTTCTGTTACTTAAAGCTTGTTTCTTTATCATCTTACTTAAATATCGAAGAATATATACTAACTTAAAGGATAAATTATGCTTTCATGGTATATATAACACACTATATAATATTATGAGCTTAATGATATTTTCATTGTATATCTATAATTAATTCATAAGTTCATTCTATTGTTTTCATTACTAAAAACTCTTACTAATAAAGTACTAGAATTTCATTATAATGCTCAGTTCTAAGTGACTTACAATTAAATAATTTAAAATGGATCTTTGCTCCTATTTGAACATATAACCAATTTAAGACTTCTTTTGTTTTACTTTTCTTTCATTCCTAGACATTGTTTTCAAATTCAATACCTAAAAAAATTTCTTTACACTTACATGGTAGGGCACAGCTCTAATCCTAGAATTTAAGAAGACAACAAGAAGACTGTGAAGGCCAGCCAGGGCAACAGAGCAAGATATTAACTCAAAAAATGAAAACACAAAAGCAAAAAATATTTATTCTTAAAAAGATACAGATTATAATCCTAACTATATTCTCTTTAATATACAGCTAATATATACTAATTTAGGATTTGAATACAGACTATATTTATATACTATCTGACATTTCAAAACAAAAACCCCAACTAAAACACATACTAAATGTGTTAAAATTTTAGCTTTGCCATTTATTTATTATGTTTATTACATGATACTGGGAGTTTCTGTTAAAATTTAGGTACCTTTATTTCATTATCTGTTCACTGATTTCATTTCATAAAGTTTTCTGAGGAATTAAATAAGATGATGTATATAAGTCATTTGGCCCAAAGCCTGACTTGTATTATATTATAAAGTTTCAGCTATTTTACTTACTGGTAGTATTCACAAAATTACTGCTATTATTGAATCCCAGTTATTATTCCTCTCTAAGAATACCTCTTTAATAAAGAGGAGATTTCTCTATTTCTTCATAATTTCGTCCAGGTCTTTTATGGAGCTATTGTGTAACAAGAGGCTTAACTTGCTTTGTAGAATTGCTAAATGCAGTACATAGTACAGTAAACATCAATGTTTATTGTTTTCCTTTTATTTTGAATACTCAGAATTAGTATTTCAAAGGGAAATAAAGGTAATACTCCTCAATTATGCTGCTGTTCAGAGAGTATCAAATCTCACCGAAGCAGTACAATATCCTCAAATATCTACATTAGAAATGTAGTAAATAGTATCAAAGAGCAAGAAAGAAAGTAATCATTAAGTTTTCTAGTTATACACCACTGGCCAAATGGTAGAACAGACCTTTCTATTTTAAATGATTGAGTCTCATCATGGGTTGAATTATGGCCACACAAAAAGATTATATTGAAACACAGAGTATCATGTCATCTGCAAATAATGACAATTTGACTTATTTGTTTCCTATCTTTATTCCTTTTGTCTTGTCTAATTGTTCTGGCTAATATTTCCAAACTATATTGAACAGGAATGGAGATCCTTGTCTTGTTCTTGATTTAAGTGTAAAGGATTTCAGTATGCGCTCATTTAGTATGATGCTGACTATTGGATTTTCATAGATGGCTTTTATCAGGTTGAAATAAAGACCAACTATTCCAACTTTCTGTAGGATATTTATTATGAATAGATGCTGGGTTTTGTTGAACATTCTGTTGCATCTACTGAAATGGTCACATGGTTTTTGTCCGTGGCTTTGTTAATATAAGTATTACATTTACTGATTTGCATATGTTGAACCATCCCTGCATCCGGGGAATGAGGCAAACTTGGAAAGGATATATGACCTTCTAATATTCTTTGGCATTCTGTTACTGAGAATTTTTACGTTGATGTTCTCAAGGGAGACTGGTCTATAGTTCTTTTTATTTGGATCTTTCTCTGCTTTGGGGATCAAGGTGATGCTTGCTTCTAGAAAGGAATTTGGGAATAGAAATGTTGCAACCCTGCCTCGCAGTGCCTCAGGATGTGAACTTCTTTGGGTATTCTCTTTACAAAGCGGTTTTCCATACTAAAGTAATCAAATTAGAAGGACTTTAAGCTGGGATTTAATTCAAGACATCCAGTGTCCTCGCGAGAGGGGAATCTTGGACTCATACATGATATAACATGAACAGAGAGAAGAAAATGTAAAAACACAAGACGATGGACATGTCACTAAAAGGTGATACAACACAAACCAAGGAAAGGCAAAACTGCCAGCACAGAAGATAAAGAGGCAAGAAAGGATTTTCCTATAGAGTAGTCAAGAGGTAGTACATCTCTGCTGGTACCATGAATTAGGATTCTTGCCTCGAGAATTGTGAAGCCACACACTTCTGTTTTAAACCATGAAGTCTTTGGTACTTTGTTATAGCAACATGAGGAGTGCTGTCTGACAATGGAAGAATAATAAACCTATCAAGTACCAGTCAATGACTTTAAAACAAATTCTAATTGTATTTAAATCCATCTAAAGTTAAACCCTGTCCAGAATATTAACGATTTATACCAGAAATCAAAATATCTACTGGTTATCTATCTATATCATTACAACATTGTATAAATGTTAGGACTTGTAAATTTTTTCACTTAAACTGTAAAAATAACATGATCTCTTTTAAATGCACAAAAATTTATATCATTTGAAAAATTAAAAATGAGTACAGTAATGAGAATTAAAGTGATTACAAACAATATAGCCCTAGAAAATACATAAAGTAATTTGACTGCTGAAGTAGGAAATGTGTGGAAAAAATATTTAAAAATTAATTTACATCTATAATAAAATTTTTATTTACCATAATATTGACATTTTAAAAATAGTAAATTAATGGAGGCAGATAGTTTATAATACTACCTTGTTGACTTTCTCTTTAAGTATATCTACTGATCATTAGTTAAACTTGTTATTACTCAAATTTCAGAATATTTTTGTATAAAACAAAAGACAATAAAAATTTGAAAGCTCACACTCTTAAGAGAAAGACAGGATCCAAGTTTAAGTCTAGAATCATTGTAGCTTACAGAGAATGAATTTTCTGAGACTTACATATGTTGTACATTAATTATGAACCCAGTAAAGCCTCAATAAAATCAGAGAAAAATATCCAGGTAGGCAAAACTAGGAGATGCAGATTTTCTTGGCTTCTCCAATGTGCAAGAGAAGGAAACCTACACTAATTAACTAATCTGATTCAAAAAGTAATTTTAAAAATTATCTCCTAGGCTATACAGAAAGAAGAATGTCTAGTAAAATTCATTTATTTCTTTTAGTATTTCTTTTTTAAAATTTCAATCATCTCCCTAACTTCTACAGGGAATAAATTTGAAAGCAATAAATTTAATGTTTAGTGATCACCAAATTTCCAATCCCTGGTTTTTTAGATGCTCTTTTTGTGTTCACTTATATGTGCAAAATAAGGACTTCATTGAATGTGAAGATCACTTTGTGTAAGATGGATATTTTCACAACATTAATCTTACTGTTCCATGAACACTGTACAATTTTCATTTATTTATGTCCTTGTTAAATTATTTCATTGATACTTTAAAGTTTTTCAGAATACAGGAATTTCATTTTGTTAGTTAAATTTACTCCTGAGTATATTATTTTTATCTTTGCTGCTAATATAATTGGGACTTTCTTTATTTCTTTTATAATTTATTAATGTTTATAAATGCTACTGATTTTTATGTTTTACCTTGTATTCTGGAACTTTACTACATCTGCTTATCAATTTCAGTTTTGGCAGTTTTCTAAAAGAGTGGCTTTAGTTTCAAAGGTCCCCTTCAGAGTAGCGATTCTTCCTCATTTCTTAGATTTCAAGTAAGTGGAGCTGACACATTTTTGCATCTGTTTTGTTAAGCCATATGAACATATCAAGCACTACTACAAATGGCAGAGTGAAAATTAACATTAAATGGTCAAATTGTATGAAAATATTTCTTTCTGTAACTTTCCCCCTTCTTTTATCCATCTCTCAAAGGGAAATACATAGCTTAATGGTATAAAAAATGAAATCTCTACCTTATCTGGAGATTTTTCATGGTATTTAATACATAAAAATTGGCAAGGGAAAGAGAAAGTAGCAGGTTAAGTGAATTATATCAGACACACAAACTTAATATCACATTTTTTCTCTTATATGAGAGATCCAAAATATAAAGAAAGATCAAAAGACAAAATATATAATAGGAAGCAGGGATATAGATCCTTCTCAAATGGGAAGTGGATCAAAATGTGGAGAGGGGAAGGGAAAGGGACGTAAAGGAATTAAGATGTGTATCTATTGTAACAGCAGAGATACACCCTGAAGGAGGCCTTCAAATTTGTTTTTCTTTCTTTTCCTCTTATTTCTAAACTTTAATTTTTATTTTTAAAATTTCATTTATCCCACTCTTCAAATTCTTCCTTTTTTATTTCTTCTTTTTCCTATTCTCTTGCTGTCCCACATTGTTCATTACCTCTTTTGTGCCTGTTCCTACCTTAATTCAGATTTCTTCTTTCTGTTTTCTTCTCTTTCTCCTTCTTTCAATTGTCACTATTTTCAAAGAAAAGTGAGTACAATTTATAGCTTACCTATTACTGTTAAGTTGATCTATTCTTGTCTTTGTTACTGCACTTTGTCTTTCCCTCTTTTCTTCAAAAGTTTCCTAGAGTTTACGTGATCATCCTGTGTCCTCTGGCTTCACTCAAAACCTTCTCCTATCCTTCTACCTATCTATTCCTCTCCTCCCAACTCCTTCTAAGTCCCCAACCGGAAGGGGAAAGTTGCTACATTAAAGTGTTTATTCACAATAAATATATTTTCGGCTGGTCCTCAATTTGATTTAATTCACATGGTTAAAGGTGATAGATTAATAACTACCACAAATTGTCAATTTCTGAGCTGTGATTGATGCTATTGTGTTGCTGATTGTATCAACTGGACTAAAGGGTTGTGACTGATTTAATCAGTTGTCCTTTCTGATATTATGAAAACGAGAATGTCTTTGAGTCATAAGACACTCAAACCCTAAAGAGCAGCAATATCAGGAAGATCAAAGCACTAAATCAGGAAGTAGACAAAAAACAGTACCAACAACAAAAATAAAAATGAGAAGACAGTAAAGGCACAAATACAGACTTCCATCTCACCAATGGCAAATTATAGGGGAAACGAGGTGGAAAGTCTGATAATCAACCACCAGGACAGCCTGAACTTACAGCACAGGAAGTAACAAAACAAATCTACCAGGCTGTAGAAAAATTTAAAACAGAAATAATTTCCCAGATAACTGTAGAGATGGTAAGCACAACAAAAAAAGACATGATTAGAGACTCGAGAACAGAAACAGATGAAAAAATAGATGAGTTCAGGACCATGACAGAAGCCATGAATGCCCAGCATAGGAAAGAAATGGAAACCATGAAACAATCAGACATCCAGATTAAAAACTCTATATAAAGCATGTGCAGCAAAATGAATGAATGTGAAGGTAGAATTTCAGATATAGACAACAGGACCATGAAAAGAGAGATCTCTTAATAACAGTTAAGAATCATGAGAAATTGATCCAACAAATCCTAGAAGATGCAAACAAGAATACTGTAAGATCATAGAAATCCATGAAATGGCAGGAAAAAGTACAAATGACATTACAAAAACAAAACAAACACACAAAAACAAAGTGTTCACAGAACCAATGACAGAAAACTTACCAAACAGAGGGGAAGAATTTGACATACAGATAAGTGAGACATATAGGACTCCAACTAACCATGATCAAAATATCTACACCTAGACATGTATTAGTCAAGATCCTGGAAACCCAACAGAACAAAATACTTCAAGCAGTTAGAGAAAAGAAACAAATCACATGCAAAGGAAAGACCATCAGAATCACAGCAGACTTTTTAACAGAAACTGTCAAGTCAAAGAGAGCCTGGAGTGTGGTATTTCAAGCCCTAAAAGAAAACAACCACCAACCTAGACTGATGTATTCTCCAAAACTCTCTTTTAAAGTGGATAAGGAAATAAGACACTGCTATGACAAAGAATACCTGAGAAACTTCATGAATACCAAACCAGCACTCCAAACAATTCTAAACAATTTCCTAGAAAAGTACAATGGAAATCACAACACCATGAGACCCAACACAGCAAATCCATCAGTCAAGACAAGAAATCAAAGTGAGAGGGGGAAAAATTTAAAAGAGGCAACAACAGGACAACAATATGAAAATAATAAGTCAATACACATCAGTTATAACCATTAGTGTCAATGGCCTCGATTTATCTATCAAAAGAAACTGACTGACAGAATGGATTAATAAGCAAAATCAAACAATATGTTATATACAAGAAACACACTTATTAAAAAAGGAACTCATAGATTGAAAGTAAAAGGATGGAAAACAGTTCTCCATGTGTCAGGAACACAGAAAAGAAAAAGCAGAGGTAACTATCTCATTGGCAGATAAAGTAAATTTCAAACCAAAACTATTTAAGACAGACAAAAAAGGACACTACATCCTTGTAAATGAAACAACCCAAGAGAAAGAGATGACAATCATAAATACACATGCACAAAATATTAATGCCCCAAACTATATAAAACAAATATTAAAGGACATGAAAAACCAAAGAAGCACTGAGACAATTGTAGTGGGGGACCTAAATACCCCACTATCAATAAGAGATCATCTATACTAAAAATCAACAATGAAATACCAGAACTGAACCAAGCTTTTGAACAAATGGACTTGGTAGAGGTATACAGAGTGTTCCACCCTACAAAATCAGAATATACATTCTTTTTGGCTGCACATGGGTCATTATCCAAAATAGCCTATATCCTACCTCATAGAACAGGTTTAAATAAATGCAAAGGCACTGAAGTTATCCCATATGTTATCACGTATATTATGCAATTAAGCTGGAGATCAATAGCGTAGGAAACCATAAGAACTTCACAAACACATGGAAATTGAACAAACTCTCCTGAACAATCAATGGGTCACAGAGGAAATTAAAGAAGAAATTAGTCAGTGTTTACAAATAAATAATAATGTCAATACAACATACAGGTATCTATGGGACACAATGAAAGCAGTTCTACATGAAAAATTCATAGCAGTGAATGCCCAAACTAGGAAAACACAGTAAACTCAAATAAACAACCTAATGATGAATCTTAGGCTCCTAGAAAAAAAAAGAGCAAGAAAACCCCAAAGTTCATACAAGGGAGGAAATTATAAAGATCAGAGCAGAAAATGATGCAATGGAAACAGAGAATGATACAAAAAATCAATTAATGAAAGAGTTGATGTTTTGAAAGAATAAATAAAATTGATAAACCCTTAGCCAACGTTGTCAAAAAAGGAAAGGAAGGACTCAGATCCATGCAAAAAGGTGAAGTCACAACAGATCCAGCAGAAATCCAGAGGATCATCAATACCTACTTTGAGAACCTGTACTCTAGTAAAATGGAAAACACAGAAAAAATGGACAGATTTCTAGATACTTATGAAATACCAAAGTTGAATGAAGATTAATATATTCTAAACTCCCTCATTACAACCAGTGAAATTGAAAACATAATTAAAAATTCACCACCTAAGAAAAGCTCAGGTCCTGATGGCTTCACTGGTGATTTCTACAATACATTTAGAGAACTACTGCCACTACACTTTAAATTTTTCAATGAAATTGTAAGCAATACTTCCAAACTCATTCCTTAATGCAAGTGTTACTTTGATTCCAAAACCAAGGAAAGACCCAACCAATAAAGAGAACTACAGGCCAATCTGCCTAATGAACATAGATGCAAAAATCCTTAATAAGATACTGGCAAATTATAGAAGGCCACCAAGAAGATCATACACCCTGACAAAATTGGATTCATTCAAGGGATACAGGATAGTTCAACATGCGTAAATGAGTAAATGTAATACACTATATTAACAGAGTCAAGGACGATACTCATATGATCATCTCATTAGATGCAGAAAAAACATTTGACAATTACACAATTCAACACCCATTCATGAGAAAAACCTTGCAGAAAATTGGAATAGATGGTCTTTATCTCAACTTCATAAAGGCTATCTAAAAAACACCAATATCCAACATCATAATAAATGGCCAAAAACTGAAAACATTCATGCTAAAATCAGGAACAAGACAAGGATTTCCACTATCACCACTCCTGTTCCATATAGCTCTGTCAACATTAGCCACAGCAAATAGACAAGAGAAAGAAATAAAAGCAATAAACATAGGAAAGGAAGATGTTTAACTGATATTTTTTGCTAATGATGTGATGCTCTATATAGAAGACCCAAAAACAATCTGCCAAAAGACTTCTAAACTTAACACTTTCAGCAGAGTAGATGGATACAAGATCAATACTCAAAAATCAATAGCCTTCTGGTACACAAATAAGAGACTCACTGAGAGAAATTAGGGAAACAATTCCTTTCACAATAGCATCCAAAAAAGATGAAGTATCTAGGAATCAATCTAACAAAAGAAGCAAAAGACCTCTCCACTGAAAACTATAGCACTCTGAAAAAAGAGATTGAAGAGGATATAAGAAAATAGAGAGGATAATAAGATACTCCTTGCTCCTGGGTAGGAAGAATCAACATAGAGAAAATGACCATGCTACTCAAATTGCTATATAGATTCAATGCAATCCCAATTGAAATTCCAAGAGTGTATTTCACAGAACTACAGAAAATAATCCAAAATTTCATTTGGAACAAGAAGAGACCTAGAATAGCAAAAGCAATTCTAGGCAACAACACAGACATGACAAGGGGTATCACAATGCCTACCCTGAAACTATACTACAAAGAAACTGTGATTAAAAACAGCATGGTGTTGGCAAACAAAGAGACCCAAGGAACAGTGGAATAGATTGGAAAATACAGAAACAACTCCAGATATACTCAGCTACCTCACCTTTGACAAAGGAGCCAACCATCCTCAGTGAAGCAAAGATAACCTCTTTAATAAATGGTGTTGGAAAAATTGGATTTCAACATGCCAATGATTAAAACTAGACCCTTTTCTTTCACCACACACTAAACTAAAATTGAAGGGGATTAAAGATCTAAATATTAAAACACAAAACTAAACTTGCTGGAAGATAAATAAGGTAGAACTCTCTAAGACATTAACATGGAAAATAATTTATGAACATATCCTCAGTAGCACAGGGACTAGCACAAAGAACCAACAACTGGGATCTCATCTTATTAAAAAGCTTATGTGTAAAGAAACTATCAACAGAGATAAGAGACAAGGTGCAATGTGGGAAAAAAATTTTACCAGCTGCTCCTCAGACAAAGGAATATTATCTAGAATGTATGAAGAACTCAAAAAAGATCAAGCCCCCCCCAAATAAAAAGACTTGATTAAAAAATTGGCCTGTGAAATAGACATTTCTCAGACAAACAATAAAAGTAGCAAATAAATATATGAAAAAATGTTCAACATCACTGGTCATTCCAGAGATGCAGATAAAAACAACACTGAGATTCCACCTCACCACAGAAAGAAATCAATAAATAACAAATGCTGGCAGGGTTGTGGGAATAAAAGAACGCTTTTCTATTGTTGGTGGGAGTGCAGACTGGTGCAACCACTGTAGAAATCAATATGGAGATTCCTCAAACAACTAGGATTAGAGGTTCCATTTGACCGATCTATCCCTCTTCTGGGTATCTTTCCAAAAGAATTAAAAGAATACCACAGTGATTTATGAGCATGCATGTTATAGCAGTACAGTTTGTAATAGCTAAACTTTGGAGACAGCCCAATTGTCCATCAACTGGAGACTGGATAAAGAAGATGTGGATTTTCCATAAAATGGAGTACTACTCCTCCACAAAGAATGAGCAACCAGAGTCATTCATCGGAAAATGGATGCAAACTGAGGTCTTAAGTGAAACGAACAGGACACACATGTGTACACATTGAATAGTTTCTCTGGTGTGAAAAACTAAACATGTAAATAAGATTCATATTGTATAACTTATAATGTGAAATAGGAAGAAAAGGGCTTTTAAAAGTGTAGGGGAATTGGGAGGGGCAGGGAAAAGGAAATAAGGGAAAAGAAAAATACGAGAAAAGGGAAAAAATGGAAACAAAATATTTGCAAATAGGGAAAGGAGAAGGGGGTAAAGGGACGGTAGGGGTATGGGGGAAAAATGAGAACCAAGATCTCTCATATAAAGGTACAAGATCCCAAAGATGTATGTAACTCTACTGTATACCTAAAAAGTACCAATAAATTCAATGAAAAAAAAATAACTGACATAATAACCTAAGAAGTAAAAATAATAAACACCAAACACAATTTAAGTGATTTTTAAAGACTCTAATTTTTATACTGGCATCCTACATAATTACTGAGTGTAGCAATCTTGATATTTTGTGTGTGTGTGTATATATATATATATATGTATATATATACATATATATCGCAGGGATACCTCAGATCAGTAAAGTCATGGCTCAACAGAAAAAAAGTCTCATATTCTCAATGTATTATTCTACTGTTTTTATAAATTAAGTTAATATCTAACCAATTACATAGCTATTGAAGAGCAAGGAAGTATTTGTTAGGCACTAGTCTCTGCATTTGAATAACATATATATTAACATTGGTATGAATACCAGAAGGGAAATATTATTATTATTTCTTCTTTGCTTTCACTTATACAAATTTTAGGACCTTATCTATGAGGCCACACCAGCTCCACTATTTTTTTTTAAAAGAAAGACATGAATAATTTTTTTGCAAGTCTTACCCAGGGTCTTGCAGCCTGATACTAGTTTTGTGCTTATCTACCAACAGTTACCTTGGTACTTCTCACCCAGATATTTTGAGATTGTAGAAACTTAAGAAGTGTCTAAACGTGGTTGAATGTAGATGTGGACAATGCTAACCATTAGCTGTAAGCAAAAGAGAATCAGGAATAGCGGGTCAGAACAGGTCACACAAAGAGGTGAAAGATTGCCTGGAGAATCATATAAATGAACAACAATATAGAGAAAATAAGCTTTCCACTTCTGAACAATTTAAAGACACAGCTCTCTTTTAGCAAAGATTGCATGAAGTACTTCTACTCAGTGACCTCTCAAAGTCCCTTGCATGTCATGTAGTCTCTGATCCTGTAATGACTACCTCTACAAATATTAGTAGACAGACAAGAAATAGAGGAAAGGAAGGAAAGCATCTCAAACAGTGATAACAAGGTGGAATTAAGTCATTGTTTTATGAGACACTGTTTTTCGAAAGCTTCTAAGAGAAAAGAATTTTTAAAAATTTTTTAATTAGATTCCACATTGCATCGATCCATCATCTAGTATATAATGATCGTATTAGAGAAAATAATTTGTCATCCAAGATCTTGCTAACAATCTCAATAGCTATGGTCTCTTAGAAACAGATCTCAGGAAGCTGACTACTAACAGGTATGTGTTGTTGGAGAACAGAAGAATTTTTACTTCCTCTGCTAGTCTGAACAGCCACTTGATTTATTTGGGAACAAAAGCACAATCTTCAAAACCTTATAAAAGGTACCAACATAAACCCATTTAAAGCTAATATTTCCTTGGTATAATTTGAAAGATGTGTTCACATACTAAACCAGTGTATAAATCAGCCAATTTATCAGTTCATTCTGATGATTAGCTGTGAAAACTTAATGGAATAGTAGGAGGCAGAAAAAACATGAAAGTATCTGGCAGGAAGTAAAGATTTCTGGGTACAGAAATTCTATGTAACTAGTCAAGACTAGAAATCAGGAAGAATGGTATGAGGGTTTTGGAAATGAGTTACTTGTGACCCATGTACATGTATACAGGTAGGGATTGTTATTTCACCCAGAAATCGTATTCCAATATATGTAATTCAGTTGAATCATTTTGTAGTTCACAAATGTTGGAATACTGAATAATCCATATCTAAGAGTAAAACATAGCTACCACAAAGAAATACACACCCCTTATTAGTTTCAATAATTAATAATTACTTCCACGTATAATAAATTTATCATGGGATAAACAAATTCATATGTAAAATATATTTCATGACCACGGTGGCATGAAGGGGCTATATTAACCTAGGTTAGGACATTTCTATTAACGTAAAACTGTATTTTTTTTCTGAATTTAAAAGACTGATACACTTTTATGCATAGGAAGCAGGGTACCGACAGTTCCTAAAGGGGAATGTGGCTAAAGCTGCATTCATTTCCACCACATATGACCTTTAGAAAATTATACAACTCTGGGTTTAAGCTTTGTCCTCGGTAAAAGGAGAGGACAATCACAGTACCTGGTATGTGGGGTTTTGGGTTAGAAATGAATCACACTGATCCATCTTGGAAATTCAAGTGTGCCTGTAAGGACAAGGACGGGGAATGATGAGAGTAGAGAGGTGTGAGAAGGAAATCTGGCCTAAGGTTTGGGGGATGCAAAGGACTCTACAGGGGACTTAAATTCCTAAGCACACTTAGTGTTTTTTTAACTCAACGACTATCTTGCATGTATTTACATGCTGCCATCTTTCAAACACAGTTTCTCTTCAGTGAAATACAAGATCATTTAAACAGTCACTGACTTCATGCTTTTTGTTATAGCACATTTTCTCAAATAACCCTGAAAAGGCACATTTATTCTTAATGTAGGGATTTTTAAAATTGACAGTAAAAGAAGGTAATCATTGGTGTCAATGAGATAATTTGGAGGATTACAGAGTCAAAAGTTTGAAAATTTAGAACTGAAAGAGACCATAATTATTCAGTGAAAGCCACAAATTTTGCAGCTGATGTAACTGAATCTCAGAGAACTTTGCGTGATGCCACAAATTAGGATTATAATTCAAACTTCTGATTCTTCTACTCAGTGCCCCACCTCACTGAATACCAGAGAGAGGTATTCTGAGGCAGAGGTTTACAAAAGGGCCATCAATGCAGATTTGGGGATTTTAGTAGAGAGAATGAGAAGTTTGCATGAATCCAAAAATATATATTGTACCACTAATATGCTTGTTAACATCACACAGTAAAGGAAAGACAGTATGACCATTAGTGGCTTCTAGTTTATCCAACAGCATACACAGACAGAAAAGGATTAACCCAGCATTTGTACCATGGTACTCATGGCAAGTTCTACCAGTGGGAAGTACAGGGTACTAGAACAGTGAAAAGTACAAGGATATGATGTGGTATGGAAGTTCAAAAAAATACTTCCTTCAGAAGGAAATTAATAGAATAAGACCTAACGCCCTAGATAAAGAGGAAGGAGAGGGAGTTTTAGGTAGGCACAAGTGGGGAAGCATTCACGTCCTTCACAAAGTAGAGGAAACATCAGCAGGGTTGGAACCAGGTAAATGAAGTGTGTAGGAGGCAGGACAAACTGGAGCCCAGGTGAGGGCCAGCTTACATGCACATGTATTTAACACAGTAAGGATTGTGCAGTTTACTCTAAACATAATGGCTTGCCCACAAGTATCTGAGTGTAGACCAGATGCAAAATGATAGCAGATTGGGATAGGATGGTAACAGTAAAAGAGGGGCAAACAGAGAACGCATAAAAGTATTTTTAGAGACAGAATACTCAGAACCTATTTTTTTAGTTGTAAGGGCTGATGCTGATGAGGAACTAGCAAGGATGTCCCTCGCTGCCTAATACAATGCACTGGTGGGCAGTCTTTTTCTAATTTAGACTAGGATAGAAAGGAGGATTACATTTCTTTTGTTTTTTTTTCCCATGTACATTATTCCTGCTAGTTTATCCTATAAAATTTGTTTAGTAGGTTAGACAATCCAAGCAAACCTAAGATGAAACTTGAAAAAAAAAATGTAATCACGTTGATTGGTACAATACATAGCAACACTGACTTGTAGTTACTGGGTATCCATCATTTATCAGATGCTTTTCTAAGACAGCTATGTTGATATACTTGTTTTTACTCATTTCAATCTTTAGTCAACACAGAACAGATACTACTTTCATTCTTATTTTGATAGAAGAGAAAACTAAAGCAGAGGACAGAAGAATTTAAAGAAATAGTCAAGTGACAGAATCAGACCATGCGGTCATGTCCTCTTTTAAGAGATTCCTCTAGTTTAATTTTATGTAAAAAGTGTCAAGGAGTCTTGGCAACCATATTATAGTTCAAAGCTGGAAAATTTAGGGCAGAAAACCTAATGCACATTAAACAGCATTACTGTCACCACTGTCCTTTTGAGAACCAAAGAAGTAACATAGTGAGGCTACAGGTGGGAACAGAGACCCAAGAAGATTTTGATTACTATTTCTAGTTATCATAATGCATATAACCAAAGTGAGAACTTGGAAAATTTTTATTAGTCCTGAACTTTCACAATTACTTAGTCACTTTGAAATCTTGGGACAATACACATTTACGATGCACAAATTGTAAAATACAGGCATGCACTTCAGAATGAACTTACATTTTTTATGAACAAGGAAAATATACTAGTAGTAGTCATCAAAATTTTGTGAAATTTTTTATCTTGCTATAGCTTGACAGGTGGAGACCTACGATCTCCACTTTCCATTGCACAACACATTACTTTGCATAGAGGAATGATGCTATCTTTCTTTAAAAATTAAATTGAATTTATTGGTACATTCTAGGTAGACAGTACAGTTACAATCATTACTGGGATCTTGTACTTTTACATGCCAGGTCTTGGTTATTTTTTCCCCTTGTCCCCACCCTCCCTTCTCCCCCTCCTCCCTACCCCACATTCAAACACTTTAATTAGATTTTTACACTTTCTCATATTTTTTTCCTTTTCCCTTGTTCCCCTTTCCCTTTCCTTCTCACTGTCCCTACATCTTTGGTCCTTTTCTTCCTATTTCACATTGCTAATTGTCCCATTAGGATCTTGAGTACTATTTTAGTTTTTCACACCAGAGAAACTATTCAGTATTTGCATATGTGTGACTTATTTATTTCACTTAGGAGTAGGTCCTCAAAATGTACCCATTTACCTATGAATGAATCTACTTTCTCATTCTTTATGGCTGAGCAGTATTCCATTTTATAGAAAAACCACATCTTTATCTAGTTTCCAAATGATGGGCAGATGGGCTGTTTCCAAGTTTTAGCTATTACAAACTGTGCTGCTATAAAAATGGGTACGCATATATCACTGTAGTATGATTCTTTTAATTCTTTTGGAAAGATACCCGAGAGAGGGATGGCTGAGTCAAATGGAACCTCTAATACTAGTTCTTTGAGGTATCTCCATATTGACTTCCATAGTGGTTACACCAGTCTGGACTCCCACCAACAATGGAGAAGGGTTCCTTTCTCACCATAACGCCACCAACATTTGGTATTGTGTGATTTCATGATAGCAGCCATTCTTTGTGGGGTGAGGTGGAATCTCAGGGTTGTTTTCATCTGCATCTCCCGAATGACCAGTGATGTGGAACATTTTTCCATATATTTAGTTGCTGTTTTTATTTCTTTGTCTGAGAAATGTCTGTTCATTTCAGATGCCCATTTTTAAATTGGGTCTTTATATTTGAGGGGGCTGTTTGTTTTGAGTTCTTTATGTATTCTAGATAATAGTCCTTTGTCTGAGGAGCAGCTGGTAAAAAGTTTTTCCCACATTGTAGGTTGTCTTTTAGTTCTGTTGATGGTTTCTTTTGCAGTGCAGAAGCTTTTTAATAAGATGAGATCTCAGTTGTTGATTCTTTCTACTAGTTCCCGTGCTACTGAGGAATTGTTCATAAAGTCTTTTCCTATGCCAATGTCCTGTTTGGTTTTTTTTTGTTTTTGTTTTTGTTTTGTTTTTTTTTTGGTACCCGGGATTGAACTCGGGTCCTTGTGCTTGCAAGGCAGGCCACCGAACCGCTGAGCTAAATCCCTGGCCCTCCTATGCCAATGTCTTCAAGAGTGCTGCCTAACTTATCTTCCAGCAAGTTTAGTGTTTTTGTTTTTATATTTAGATCTTTAATCCACTTGGATTTTAATTCAGTGCATGGTGACAGATAAGGGTCTAGTTTTAATCTTTGGCAGGTTGAGATCCAGTTTTTCCAACACCATTTATTAAAGAGGCTATCTTTCCTCCAGTGGGGACAATCAGCTCCTTTGTCAAAGATGAGGTAGCTGAGTGCATCTGGAGCTGTTTTTGCGTCTTCCAATCTGTTCCACTGATCCTCAGGTCTGTTTCTTTGCCAGAACCATGCTGTTTTTATCACAGTGGCTTTGTACAATAGTTTCAAATTAGAAATTGTTATACCCGCTGCCATGTGTCTGTTGCCTAGGATGGCTTTTGCTATTCTAGGTCTCTTATGGTTCCAAACATATTTTTGGATTCTACTTTCTAGTTCTGTGAAGTATAGTGTTGGAATTTCAATTGGTATTGTATTGAATCTGTATAGCAGTTTTGGTAGTATGGCCATTTTCACTACATTGATTCTTCTTTCCCAGGAGCAGGGGACATCTTTCCATTTTTTTATATCCTTCTTGATCTCTTTTTTCAGAGTGCTGTAGTTTTCAGTGTAGAGATCTTTTGCTTCTTTTGTTAGATTGATTCCCAGATACTTCATTTTTTGGGGTGCTATTGTGAAAGGAATTGTTTCCCTAATTTCTTTCTCAGTGAGTCTGTTATTTGTGTACAAGAAGGCTATTGATTTTTGGGTGTTGACCTTGTATCCAGCTACTCTGCTAAAAGTGTCTATTAAGTTCAGACGTATTTTGGAGGAGTTTTTTGGGTCTTCAATGTAGAGTATCATATCATCAGCAAATAATGACAGTTTAACTTCTTCCTTTCCTATCTTTATTGCTTTAATTTCTTTCTCTTGTGTAATTGCTATGGCTAATGTTTCCAGAACTATATCAAAGAGGAGTGGTGATAGTGGGCATCCTTGTCTTGTTCCTGATTTTAATGTGAAAGTTTTCAGTTTTTAGCCATTTAATATGATGTTGGCTGTTGGTTTTTCATAGATAGCCTTTATGTGGTTGAGATATAGACCATCTATTCCAATTTTTTGCAGAGTTTTTATCATGAATGGGAGTTAAATTTTGTCAAATGCTTTTTCGGCATCTATTGAGAGGATCATGTGGTTCTTGTCCTTGACTTTGTTAATATAGTGTATTACATTTATTGATTTACGTATGTTGAACCATTCTTGCATCCCAGGAATAAATCTGACTTGCTAAGGATGTATAATCTTCTTTATGATCCTCTGTATTCTGTTTGCTAGTATCTTATTGAGGATTTTTGCATCTACATTCATTAAGGAGATTGGCCTGTAGTTCTCTTTTTTAGTTACATCTTTCCCAGGTTTGGGAATCAAAGTGATATTGGCTTCTAGGAAAGAATTTGGAAGTATTGCTTCCCTTTCAATTTCATTGAAAAGTCTGAAGAGTAATGGCAGTAGATCTTCTCTAAATGTCTTGTAAAATTCAGCAGTGAATCCATCAGGACCTGGGCTTTTCTTTGTTGGTGAGTTTTTAATTACATTTTCAATTTCACTGATTGTAATTGGTGTGTTTAAAATATTTTTATCTTCATCATTCAACATTGGTTGTTCATAAGTATCTAGAAATCTGTCCATTTCTTCTGTGTTTTCCATTTTATTAGAGTACAGCTTCTCATAGTATGTATTAATGATCTTCTGGATTTCTGTGAGATCTATTGTGACTTTGCCTTTTTCATTCCTGATTGCACGAATCTGAGCCTTTTCTTTCCTTTTTTTGATAAGGTTTGCTAAGGTTTTATCCATTTTATTTATTCTTTCAAAAAACCGACTCTTTGATTCTTTTTTTTTTGTATCGTTTTCTTAGTTTCCATTGCATTGACAGTGCTATCTTAAAGTACTAAATCATTTAGTTTTATTACCACATGAATATCATGTAATCATTTCTTAGCATAGCACTGTGCCATAATACTGTCCACGGTTCATCAACAAAATGATACTTCCACGTAGGTAAATAAGACTGTATAGCACATATGTGATGGGTAACTCTGAATCAAGTTTTAGGCAGTGGAACTAGTTAATGTTTACTGAAGAATGAAATCCACAAATTCAATTTTTAAAAGACAAGTCAGCTATCCACCTATAATATCTTACAATGATCTTACAGTTTAGTAAAATTTAAAATAAATAGGGTGTTATTATAAAAATGTACTCATGTTCAATGATGAATCCTTTGTTGCTAACTTCTTTTGATGTGGTAGCCATTCACATACAAAGCATATTATAAACAAACTCTACTTTTGATTTACATTATTTAGCTTACCTTGAGGATTATGGATGAATTTAGCTGACATGGAACAGCATATTTTAGTCAATGATGATAAAAACTCTGGTGAAACCTTACTTTTCATAGAAATTGTCTCTGAAGGACATAACCTTTTCTGTCATGATTGCAACTCTCAATGCAAAATGAGAAAATTAAATCACTTGGGAATGCTAGAAAAGACAGAAAACTTTAAACTAAATGCCACTCATAACACTAGAAAGTGGAGTAAATGATGTGTTAGCTTTGATACAAGAAAACATCTATGACATTATCTATCATTAAGTTGAAAAATCTGTCAGGTACATTTTCCTTGCAATGATTTTTTTTTTTAGCTGAGTTTGGGAGAGAGCTGTTTAAATAAGAACTGACGCATATATCAATTTAAAGAAAATTTGCAGCCCACCTATAAAATTTGGACCAAGGAGGACTTCAGAATTTTGGATCACTTACCAATATTCAGGGAGACTAAATAAATCCGCTGTTACATTTTGCAGTATGTCAAATTCTAACCTATGATAATTAACCTAGTCAAAAGGTCTGCAGTCTCCATAATAAAAAAGCAATTGCTTTTCTGATGGCAAAGCTATTGTAGGGGCAGAAGATTTAAATAAATTAAATAGGGGGAAAATAGTTGAAAGGAAAACTGATGTTTGTTATCAAATCCTGGCATTGTTTAGTGTAAACTATATAGAGAATAAAAACAAAACTGCTTCAAATTTAATGACCTTCAAATATATATTGTGGCAGTAAAATTTTCCTAGGGATATTTTTCTTTGTAAAGATAGAAATTCATATTTTCCTCATTGATGAAATATTAAAAATTATTTTCATGTGTTGAGTCTTTTGTGCTCAAGGACCTATTTATAAGGAATTTTATCTCAAATGTACTTTTACTTAGCAATATTGTTACAGTTATAATCAGAAACATGATCACAGAGTTAAGTACATAAATCAATCATTTTTTCTGTAAAATTTCATGATATCATAAGATGACCCTTTCATTTTGCTATTAATTTGTCTGCATTTTAAAATATTTTAGAATTTTATAAATTTTTCTATAGGCCTCTCTTAACAGATATTGAATATATGCTCCTTTGAAACTACCCACAATTACACTGTTTTTCTCATTTTTGTAAAGGAAACTTTTCAGTTTGGCAGCTACTCTAAATGCCAGAGCATTCCATGTTAATTGCTGGCTGTACAAAATCATCTAAATAGCCCTGCATGGCTGGGGGTTTAGCTCAGTTTTACCACACCTGCCTCACAAATGCAAGGTCCTGAATAAGCAAACAAGCAAACAAACAGACCAACCTGCAATATCACTTACTTCTACATCATGAAATCTGACTTAATGCATGATTTTTTTATGTCATTTTGTAGCTCTGTGCCTCTATATTTTGGAACACTGTCAAATTTAAAACACAAAAAACAAGATGATTTTCAAGTATTTGGTACAACAAGTAGTATATCTTCAGAAGATGATTGAATGGAGACCGATTATATATGCTTTTATGTAACTAGTAAATTTATTTGTATCATGATAGATTTTGACACCTTAACTTTTAGGGGTTAGCAAATTTATTCTGCAAGAGTTCTACCAGTAAATGTTCAGCACTTTCTTCTATTTATGTCAGACTATGTAGCACAAAAACAATCACAGACAGAACATAATGGAATGAGCTCTCTTGTGTTTTAATAAAACTTTATTTACAAACACAAGTAATACATTGGGTTTCATCAGAGGGTTCTATTTTTCTGATCTCATCTCTAATTTCATCAGATAATGATGCTCCTTTGTATTAAAAAATATATATATATAGATAGATAGATCTAGATCTAGATATAGATACAGATATCTTGGGGCCAGGAGTATAGCTCAGTGGTTCTGCCACCTGCCTCACAAGCACAAGGACCTGAGTTCAATTCCTGGTACCAAAGAGGGAAAAAAAAAAAAACCTCAGTATCTAAAGTGGAAAAACAATGTTCATCAAAGATGACCCAAATATACGCACATTTGAAATTAAGTATCATTTATGGACATTTATTAATATCTATAGAGATTATTATCAAATATTTACTTCAATCTTTTAATTGTATGATTGTAATACTTTACAGTTTATGGAGGAATTTCCTTAAATGAAAAATCTTAATATATATGTATATACTGCAGGCTTGCAACTACTTAATCCTCCCATTTTTCTTTTTATAGCTTAGGAACCCCAGTAACCTAACCCAGGTAGGCCAATGATAATCATTAGAATACAAAAGGAATGAAGCTACTCAAACTATAATGACTTCAGAATTATGGAGTAAAAGCAAATTAAGTTTATTTTAGTCAATTCTGTATAATAATTTGCCCATGCTGATATTTCTCCATTAAGATGTTTCAATTGGGAATTCTTCTATGGGTACAAGTCCTTCATCCTCAGTGGAACAATGACCTATATCTTGACCAGCTGTTGACAGTGACACTTGGGTAACAGCCACAGTACTGGGAGGTGTTTCTTGGGGAAAACAGTAATCTGAAACCTAGCTAAAGTAATTCCATCTGGTCCTAGATCACTATTTAGTTGCCTAGTGATCCCCACCACATGTCGAGGTAGCAGCACAACAAAGACATCCACTACTGTGCCTGGATGGTGCTTACTAAGATCAGCAGAGCTCCTGATATTGAGGGTAAAGGAGCAGAGCACAACTAAGTTTTCCAAATACTTTTATCTGTGGCTTCTGCTTTATTATATTTACTTTGGAACTCTATAAAACCACTAGCTCAGCAAAAGAGGATAGGCAAATTTGACAGTACTGCAGCACACAAACTGTACACTGCCCCCAAAGTAAGTAAGTGTACAAAGCTCATGTAGTGACCATGCTGAACTTGTCCAGGTCATTCCTCGGACAGTGAGGCCCTCTCAGTTTGGGACAGACATTTTCTTTTACATTTGTCCAGAAAATTTAAATAACAATGGTCTATCACATGACTTTCACACCAAGGAGACACTGGCAGGTGCCAGGTGGAGTAGAGCTAAAAGACAGATCTTTACTAAACTGAGATTTTTCAAACTCCAGTAGTCATCTTCTCAACTCTACTGAATAGGAACTAAACATTACGATGTACAACACTAATAAGTAGAAATTATAAATTGTCATCAAGACATAATTAAGAGAATAATAATTTCTTACGTTTTGTTTTATACAAACGGCAATTGTAAAATAGAATTACTTAGAAAAAATAAAAATAAAACACAAAGATTATCTGTGAGATTATAAGTGACACGCTATATGTATAATACAAATAGATACAGTAATACATCTAATCGTTATTTATCCATCTATATATGCATATATATAGATGTAAACATTTATACAGACTATATATATTTGAACTATATGTATGTGTACAGACTATATATAATCCCTGAGCATTCACTCATCCCAAGTCACAGAGCTTCTAAGTGGCAGATTCAGGATCAGAATACAGGGAGTCAGGTTCAGAATCTATACCTTTACTGTCCTTTTTCACAATTGTATCAAGTATCCCCTTCTTTTTCCAAATTCTAATACTATCAAAATGGTTAATTTTAGCCAGGTGTGGTGGACACGCCTGTAATCCCAGCACTTGGGAGGCTGAGGCAGGAGGATCGCTGTGAGTTCGATACCAGCCTGGGCTACATAGTAAACACCAGGGCAGTCTCAACTACATAATGAGACCCTGTCTCAATAGACAAAAAAAAAAAAAGTTATTTTTAAAGGCAGTATTAAAAATATACATAAATTACACTGGATACTTTCTAAATATTCACATGAAAATGTACATACGTGAAATTATGAGGAGCTCTGGGGAGAGATTTACTGTTTACAGTTTTCTATTTAACACAAATTTCTTTTCCACTTTGTCTCCTATTTGAGGTTCATGCAACACTTTCAAAAATTAAAATGAATTAAATAAGTCATTAAAACCAAATACTAATTTATCATTCACTTGCATCATGTAAATAAAATATATGTCTTTTTCAAACAACTAGCAATAAATATTCTAGAGGCAATATACCTTTCGGATTCATCATTTCTGACTTGTTTCAGTTAAACCAGTAAATTCACATAAGTAAAACAAACTTCCCCTCTATGTTTTCAATTAATAGGATTTTAATGTGTTTATAAAATATCTGGTTGAATTTAGTGAAACAGCCAATTATGAACCAGGTGCTTCTATTGTATAAATAGCCTAAGATGTGGATTGCATTAATTACAGCAAGGCTTTATCTGAGCTCCAAACCATCCTCCTAAAAGCAGAATGAAGAGTATTACCCATTTTCTCAATTTAAATCTAGATGGCGTTTTAATATCTCATTACAGTTTTAAAGGATGGAATCAAGATCTCTACAGCATGTACAGCTCCTTGGTAATTACAAATACAAGATGGCATTAATAATAAACTTTTATTTCCATTCATTTTTCTCATTAATTCATGTTTCTAAATTTTGTATATTGCAGTACTATCTTTTTTCCTCCCCCTGTTACAGATGTTTGGATTCTCTAATCCCCTAAGGTATCAGGGGCATGCATATCCCATCTGTAGTGACAAACATATCTGGTGATTAGAATTTCATATAAAGCAAAATACTAATACATCATTAAGCCTACAAAATATTTAGTCCTCCATATGTTGTTTGTGCTTCAGATTTCTCAAATATTTTGCTATAAAATACAATTCAGAATAAATAATAGATTAAAGTGAAGGAAAAGCAAAGCATATTTGGATTTTGAAAGCTTCTTTCTTTTATATTTTGTTTCTATGAAGTATGCTATTCACCTTTCAGTGTTCCTTTCTACCTAGACATGAACTCTGAATATTCACAGTCTATGAAGTTTGCAGAAAATACTGGCCAATAACACACTCGGCATCAAAAGGAGCTTATTTAACATGGGTGGGAAAAACTCATCAGAGGTTTCCTGGGTGAGTATTAATTGCCAGTAAAGAAAGTAACCCGCTTTGTGGAGTCTGTGCCAAGAAGACAAGAGACTCTCTCTCTTTCTCTCCCCGCCACCCTTTTCCCAGGAGCTTTGGTGCAACCTTATATTTCACTGCATCATTTAAGAAATAAATCAATTGTAAAGAAAATGTACATACATTTTATTGTTCATAATAACCCAGAAAAAACTCAAAGATGAAATGAATCCAAAATAAGAAGCTTGAATGCAAAAAGAGCAAAATGCTAAAAAGAAAAATATTTCACCAATAGACCCATATATATAGGATATGTTGATAACTAAACAAGTACTAGTAATAAAACTACTTTAATTGTAGAAAAAAGGACTCCAAAAATCAAGTTCAAACTTTGGACTATCTGGTAGTTAATAACAGGTAATGTATATATTTTCAGCTTTGACTCTAAAACTATTTGTTTTCCTTTGCACTGGTTTTCTTCGCCACTGCCTTTCAAATGTACTTAACTCCATTTTGTCTCTGATTACTTCAGCTAGAGAACGAGAAGATAAATACTAGAGAGGTTAAAGTCCTAGTGAAATAGTGTAAGTGATACAACATTTCATCAAGAAGCCAAAAATCAAATCCAAAACTTGCAACCTGAATATTTTAGTTTCAAATATGAGCATAAATATGACCCTTGAGAGTCAACACTTTAATATTTTTCTTATTTAATGAAGTCGTGCACCCTCCTGAGTACAAACGTTTAGAAACATTTTTTTTTTTAGACAAAACAAACCAAAAATGGGAAAGACCTTTCAGGTCAGCGAGACCAACCCCTGGAGACAATGGAGGGCAGCTGCCTAGAATAAATACACCAGTGTTTCGTCCCCTTCAGCATGAGAGCTCCGAGTGTTAGGCCAGCTTCTGACCTTTTATTTACAGTGTTATTTATTATTCATATTTTATTAAATATTTAAAATGCCACCTATTGTATTTGATGACTATTATGAGAAGAAAAGGTCCCTGTTCTTCTGATCCAGCTAGTTAATATCTTCAACTTGGCATTAATTATATGGCATTTCTTTTAAGGTCCCTGAAGCTTTATGCTTGTATTGAACAGCCGGTAGTTGAAAATCCCTTTGGTAGAAACCATATATCACCAACAAGATGGGGCACTTCAGGAATGACTTCTCTCTTGACCACTTAGTTCCTGAACAGTTGCTTCATTCCATTTATTTCCTTCAGGAACACTACTGGTAACTGCTATGAACAAGGAGATACCATAGATGAAAAAGTAGCAGAGCCTCCTAAACCAAACCAAATATGTGTAGGCCTTTCCTAGGGCTATCTTTTTTAGCATGTTAATGGCCAATGTTACATGAAATTTATTAAATCAGTACATGCTCATACCTCTCCTCTCAACCCAATGATCACTTTCATTGAGTAGAATTTAGAAGGTACACAGAGGTTAATGTCATTCTAATTATTTAACTACTTTTATGTTGTGGATCTGAACTACACCCCTAAGGCCATGTGCAGAGGGCTTGGTCACCATCCTGGAGAGCTACCCTACCTGGAAAGTGTGGAACCTTGAAGAGGGTGGACCTATGGGAGGACATTAGGAACAAAGGGCATGGCCCTTCTGCATCCTAGCCAACACGGGGCGAAGAGACTCCTCTGCCACACACTTCCTGTCATTCTTTGCTGCCTTGTCATAAGCCAAAATCAACACAGCCAAGCAACTATGAAGTTAGAGCTTATATCTAGCTGTTTAGCCAAAGCCTCATATGGTCATCGGTGGCGCTTTTCAGAAGTGGCTCAATCTAGCGTGTGTGACTGCGGATTAAGGGTGTGATACTGGGATCAAGGGTGCGCGTTGCTAAATTAGTCCACTGATTGTAATTAGCAAAGTTCTGCGTGTGGCTGAATGAATTTACTGAAGACCAAAGCTGCATCTAGAGTGGGTGGCGCCACCCACAAAGGTCTGCAGCTTGGATAGGATAAATGGGACAGGCAAGGGTGCTGCTGTTTTGTTTCCTGCCTGCCATGCCAGCAATGCCAGCCATTAGCCATCTCTCCTCTGCCATGTGGCCTGCTTTGGAGTTAGCTGACAAGGGTCTAAAAACAATGAACGGTGAGCTAAAATAAACCTTTTCTTCTTTCACTTGTGAGTATCAGGTATACTATCCAAGCAACATGGACTACAAGTCCATGAAAAAAGTTGCAAGAAAAAAACAAAAAACAAAAACACAAAAAAACTTTCTCTTCCTTGAGTTGAATTTTCTCCCACATTTTGTGACAGTGAGGAAAGGCTGATTCACATAAACACAACTTATTTCCTAGGTCTTGGATCTAGTTCTTTCTGGGGAACTCATATTCTCACATTAAAAAAATAATTTTTTTCCAAATTTTATCTTTAATCTAACCTAAGACCTACACAAGAGAAAATTCTGTAAGAAAAGACAAACATTTGAAAGGGCATTGTAACAAAAACAAAAATACAAAAGGCAATCTTAGAACTTAACTTGTGAAGCCTGAAGTTAACCTATTCTGGTTACAGAGAAACAAAGGCGTAGAGGAGAGGAATGTCTGAGAGGAATGCACGCCCCCAGGTTATGCAGACTGCAATCCAGAGGCAACGTTGATAGATAGAAGAAAGAGTGTAGTTCTGATACTACGTTTGGTGTTAACATTTTGAAATGCACACATATAAGGAATTTAATACATTTAAATGCATTCGGACACACACTCTAACTATTTCTATGAAGTTTTATTACAATGTGAGCCTGGCCGTGATTATACTGTGTGTGCTAAAGGAAACGGTCTACATAGGATAAAGGCATTTGCTACCATCACAGGTGCAAGGAGCAGTGGGAAGTTCACAAAGGTCATCCACAGCAGGACTTCTGAGGCATAGGCCTAAGTGCAGCAGCAGCACATAAAATAGGCAGCGAGCAGATGAGGTATCTAGAGAAATTTGCAGAATAATTTTCCAACCTACCCAACTCCTTATCTTAAAAAAAAAAAATTGTGCAAGATCAGTCATCATGATTTGGATTATGCTATGTCTTCTTTGGCTGCTCTGATTGCTACTTTTCATTCTTCAAATCACTTTCTACATGGCTCACAAATGTAAATTTCATTTATTTTCTTCTTTTTTCTTTTTTGTGTCACATCTCCTAACAGTTTCAAAGGATACTGACATCGGTTTTGATTTCTTAACATAAAATTTTCTACTGATTCAGAAAAGACAATGAAATTCTTTTTTTAAGAATTAAATCTGATATCATGCTAATTATTTGTGTGACCTTGGAAAACAACACATCAGAGACTCAGATTCCTCATGAATATTATGGAAATAAAAACTAGGACATACATAGATGTTTTTGATGAATAATTGAGGTTATTTGGGTAAAGCACTTGGCAGAGTGCCTAGAATACAGTCTATCAATATTAGCTGCAATTATTATTAATTATAATTAGTCAGATGACGATAAATATGTATCTCCAACCTTAGTATTTATACTCTACCCGAGCCTTTATTTCTAGCTCTTGGCTGATTATATCTTACTTTTACTGCATATTCAACATTTGTTACACAAAAATTCTCCTGTTTTTAACTTTTGAAACTGAGCTATGTCATGCTGATGTCCCAAAGTCCTTAAACACCAAGCTAGCTTTTTATCAGATTCTGTAGGTATCACCAAAATATCCAAATATTACTTTTCCTCTTTTTCCTTCCAAAGGTCACTCACTGCCTCTGCAGGAAACCTGATGCTGCTTAGTCTCAAGTTCTGAAATTGTCTTCTCACTTTTCTTTGTTTTTCTAAAACTCCTTAGTCTCTTCACTTCTAATGTTGGAGACAAATTATTATTCAACAAATACATATCTTTGTCTATAGATCTTCCAAGTTTGCAGTGGTTCTACACTTTACGTTCTTTGTAAGTTTAGGGACAGTCTTTAGCTCCAGTTTGCCTGTTTCTCTAGAAAAGCTTAGGCTCCAATGAAACACGTATTCTCTAAACATCCCACACATTTCTGTTCCTATTAGTTAATGTTTATTCTCTCTTTCCAAAAAGTACTCATTAGTAAAGTTCTGTGCAAAGTAGTAGATGCCCTTTAAGGTTTATCTGTAGTGAAATAATACATAGGTAAAGCTTTTCTCAAATCTGATATTGACTTGACCAGAGATTTCTAGCATTTTATCTTTGAATTTCTTCTCCCATTTCACTGTAACATGTAGAGTATGTTTATGTCTCCATTGTTATGCCTTTTGTCTCCATTAGCTTTGAATATTTAGGGCCAGGTTAATGCACATAAATGAATTTTGCATTTACCTTAGTTTCTACACAGTGTGCCGGGGTGACATTCAGATTTTGGAATCTTTGAGTGCCTCTCTTCACTTAAACAACCTTAATTTCTTTTATTCATATAAACCATTCAAGGTTATGGCTCAATGAAAAGGAAACAGACATTCATTACACATACAAGCTCCAGGTAGCAACTGGACCAAATTATCAAATTGTATGTCTTCAAAATATAACAATTTAGTTTAAAAAGAAATGATATTATTTCTAACAAAGCAAATATCATACAAGTAGAAACATACATATGCTTATTCTTTACTTGAAGCACAGAATTATTAAAATCCAAAGGTTCTGGTTCCAGCTGTTTATCTGGAGCCGGAGAGAACATCAGGTTACTTAGAGGCGATGACACAAATGTGCATGGTAAGGGTGGTGTGGTACAGAATCAGAGCAGCCTGCCTAAGAACAGCCTTAGTCAGCTGAGACCTGAGCTTCCCTCCTGGGAACAAATTTTTAGTTTACATTCAACCAAGGCTAACTGCCTGACAGCACCAACCAAAAAGAAATACTTCACATTTTCCAGAGAAACATCATTTCTGCACTCACAATTCTCACAAAATATAGTTAACATATAAAAAGGTAAAATCCAAAATTACCTGATCTCTGAAATACTAGGAAAATGTTATGAACTCTACAGAAAAACAAAATCATTGGCAACAACAGTTAGGACCTTGATACTGGAAATCATTAAGTACACTCAAAAGTATGAAGAGTAATTTTCTGCAGTGAATACAACCTGAGAATATTTCAACAGAGAAAGACTGTTTAAAAACAATGAAATCGAAATTCTAGAAATAAAAGAAATTTTAAGATTACTAGCTGTGTTCAACAACTTAGTAGAAGTAATAAAGAAAAAGCCAATGAATATAGGAATTAACAGAAGTTATCTTACTTGAAGAATTTAAAGAAAACATTGGTGAGGTGGGTGTGATGGTACATACCCATAATTCCAGCATTTAGGAGGCTGAGGCAGGACAGGGTGAACTCCCTGCCAGCCTGGGCTACATAGTAAGTTCAAGGCCAGCCTGTACTACAAAATGAGAAACTGTCTCAAAAAATCAAAACTAAAGTAAACTAACATATTAGAGAAAAAAGAAAACTTAAGAGACCTACAGAACAACCTTACAGCCGGTAAATATGTGTAATTTGAATTTCAAAAACACACCAGAGAAAAGAACAGGAAAATATTTTTTATTTGGTGATAGGTATGAATTGATAGATTTAATAAGTTCATTCAACTCTAAGCAAGAGAAAACGAAACAAAACAAAAACCTATGCATAGCATACTCAAACTGAAAGGGGAATTTTGCCTCCATGGCTCATGCTAGACTTACTACGGGAAAATTCCTTACTTGAAAATTCTTTGTTCAACATTTCTGGATCTATTTGGCTTCACATATATACAAGCTCAGGAATGTCTTTGTCTCTAGAAGAGTTTTGTCATTTCACCAGAATGCAAAGGAGACATAAGCCTCAGATTCTAAATTACCCTCTAAACATGTTGCCAGCATCATGTGTGAGCCAATACCATGACTGAGCCCACCTGCTAACAAATATTCAAACTCTGTAACCAATAAATGTGTGTCAGATTGCCTTATCTGTAACCCCACCCCACCCACTGCATATATCCTCCCTTGCGAGCCCTGGACTGGGCCAGTCTCCCATGTGCAGATGCACACTGGTCCACAGGTGTTAAAAAAAGTTTTACTTTCACTTTGCCTGATGTGCTTTCCATGCTCCCAGACGGTGGTGAGCTAACTCAATTAAGATGGAGACTTTGCTGTTTCAAAACCGCTAAAACTACTACAGATAAACAACATGTTAAAGCAGCCAAAGAATAACAAATCTTGCCAATGGAGAACAATTAGTCATTTTAACTTATTAACTTTTGTATATCAAAAACAATGGATAAAACTTTTAATTACTAAAAGAAAAATAAAATCTGCTAACCCATAAGTCCATATTTGATGGAAACATACATCATATATAAGGAAAAGTAAAGTTATTTTCAGATCAGAAAAAAATATTATGATGCTTCATTGCTAACAGACATGAAATACCAGAAAGGCTAAGGAAGTTCTTCAGGCTAAAAGCAGGTGAGACACATGCTTGCATATCTCCTCCCGAAGGAAGAGTAAGAATCTAGGTGAGGATAAATGACTATTTTCCCCATCTGTTAATTGTTTTAAGGAAAATATAAAATGTCCTTTTATGAGTTTTAAAAGTATGTGGTTATTATACGTATGACAACTGTAACATAAATGATGGGGGAGAGCCACAGAACATGCAAAGTTTTAACAATGCTTCATTTTGTAAGGAATTAGCACAACTTTAATCCTACAGAAACAATGAGAAGCCAAGGAATTACACTCTAACCCTACAGTAAGCACAAAATACCGAAATGTCTACTAAAAGTATGATGAGTTCAACTGAAACTCTTAAAACATACTTGAATGATCTAAGAAAAAGCAAAGAATAAAAATAACAAATTTTTAAGAATAACAGAATATGAAACCTACATTTAATCGTGTGCAAATTTACATAAAATGACAATGGAATAGATACTTCAACTAACATCATAGGTTGTGACTAGAGTAGACTTCCAGCTGGAATAGTCACAGAAGAGGAGGGAGAGAAACAGGAACTAACTAATAACTAATGCCTGTTTTCATGACCTAACTCACAGCCATTAGGCGGATAAGAGATAATTAAGAATAACTATGACAAAATATTAACAACCTAGATTTTACAAGTTCTTAAAAATACAACTCATAAAAAATAGAGATTGAAACAGAAAATACACTGTATCGTTATATGTAATTTTAAAGGTGGCAATACAACTTCATATTATCAAATTTACCAAAGGGAAATTTCAGGATGAGGCAGTCTCACTTTACAATTTTATTCAATTTTCTAGGTGAAAATAAAGATAAATTTTTAAAAGTTCTTAACATTGAGCCAGGGATTTAGCTCAGTGGTTCAGGCGCCTGCCTTGCAAGCTCAACAACCAGAGTTCAATCCCCGGTACGAAAAAAAAAGAAAAAGTTCTTAAAATTGAGAGGGAAAATATCCCCATGTTAGTGTGGTCAGCATAACTTCAATACTAAGACTAGGCAAAGTAACAAATGAGAAAATAACCCTTAGCTCTCATGAAAATAGATGAAAAATTTATTTTAAATTAAGAGAAAAATCAAATCTCCCAATATACAGTAGGATAACTATATCTGGCAGAGTCTATACTTTTCAGAAAGGCAAAAAGTTGGTTTCAATTTTGGAAAATCAGTGTAATTCATGGTAATACTAGAATGAGCTTTCAAAATGTAAGAAACAATGCAAAAATATATTGATAAAAACTTGTTATATTTTTATAGCAAAACCTGCACTGGTGCATTTTAGGTGCACATAATGGCTAACACCCATCACAGGAATTTGAATCTCTCCATGACACATCACTCCTTTTTTCCCATTCCCCCTTCCCCTCAAACTCCCCTCCCTATGTACAAAACTTTGTTTCCATTTTTTTCTATTTCCATTTTTCCTTGTCCCTTCCTTCTTTTCTCCTTCCTTCCTACTTTGTTTCCCTTTCCATGTGAACATTTTCTTCTCATTTCCTAACATCTATTATACATTTCAGTCCTTCTTTCCACTTTTGGTTTCTCACACCAGAGAAATAATTCAATATTTAAACATGTGTGTCCAGTTTATTTCACTTAAGAGAATGGTCTCAAGGTGCATACATTCAGCAGGAAAAACAAATCTACCTCAAAATTTAGTATTGTGTGATACACTATACTAATTTGGGCTTCAAATAACTGCAGGTCAACAAAAGTCTTGGATTATAATACATCTCTCTCTCTCTCTCTCTCTCTCTCTCTCTCTCTCTCTCACACACACACACACACACACACACGTAGGACCGAATCACTGTAACAGAACAAGAAAACTGTCATCATTTAAATTAAGTTTTTCCAAATGGAAACAAAGTCTTTGTAAATAAGACAGGGTGGAGGTGGGGAAGAGAGGGCAGGGGAATGGAGAAAAACAAGAACAAAGACCTGTCATGTAAAGGTACAAGATCCCACTGATGAATGTAAATGCATTGTATACCTAAAATGTACCAATAAACCTAGTGGGAAAATATAAATAAATAAAGTTTTTCTGTGCTGAAAAAATAAACCACAGCAGTCTGTCTGTGGGAGGACATAGGCAGAGGTTGTTAAGGATAGAACAGGAGGAAAATTCCTAGGAATTTTGCTACGACAACAGTCAAATTCCTTTGAGTTATTATTTCACATGTGCTTATAAAAAATGTGTGTCTATATTTAAGAATCACCGATATGTTGCATTTCATTGTATGTTAATTTTAGTTAATAAAGTAAACATTTTATATGAACCTTCTTAATATTCTGCAATTTAGTTTGAAAATAGCAGAAAGTTAAGATTAATTAATAGATGAATAATGATATAAACATATTGGTAGATACATGTTTTAAACAAAAAGCAGTTAAATGGTAATGGTAAAATTTTGGAGGTAAATGTACAGATTCACTCTAATTTTTTTCAGATTTGGTATATGTTTAAAATATTTAAATATAAAACACTAGTAAATCATATATATGCAATATATACATATATGTATTTATATACTTTTTCATTCCAGGTAGAAGAAAATTTATGTCAGCTGATTTATGTTTTAGATTCACTTTAGAGATCTGAATAAAGACAAATAAAACTTACAAGTTCTGATGGAACACACTAGAGACCAACTAATGTACTCCAGATTAGAGAAGCCATGCTTTCCAATAAAAGAAACAAAGAAGATAAAACTTCATCAATTATCCTTTTGAACGCTGCTAATTCCTTGTTGTTGTTGTTGTTATTGTTTTTTCTGAATGAGAGGCATTCAAAACAACAATTTAGAGCTGTCTGCTGTATCACAGGGACAAAAGATAAAAACAGAATTATAAATACTCTTACTAAGGAGGATATGAGGGGAAAGGCCACAATTATAGATAAAATAAAAAACTGTAGAATTTTACAGGAGTAACCCCTTCAACCTATTTGGAAATCTTGAGACAAGTGGAAAGAAATTAAGAATCAATGTGAATTAACAGGGTAAGTATGCAGGTTTCTGGGATAATGGGAATATTTCATCTATGTCTTCCCTGGAGTTATAACTACCCAAGCATATCCACATTTTCAAAAAGTCAGTGAGTTGAATAAATATGATTTCTGCAACTCTTCAGTATACACAATGTAATAAAAATATTTTTAAAATATAAAAGGAGGAATTAGCTCTGGAGCACAGTAAGATATTAATGGCAAGCAACAATCTAAGTTATATTCCAAAAGAAATTCCAATGATTCCCAGCACATAGACATGATTAGCATTTAAGGAGATGGCAATACTAACTATACTGATTTGTTCATTACATACTGTGTATATCTAATGTTATCGAATGAATGAAATATTATCGATGAATGAAAAACAAAAAAGATAAAAGTATTCAATGAGGAAACTGCATCCAAGAGTAAAACATAACTGACAGCAATCGGGGCCATCTCTTTCTTCTAGTCACAAACAAGTGGTTACTGGGAAGGTCAGGTCGGAAGAAACCTGCCTGACAAGTCAGCTCACACTTCCAAATGAGGGCTTGGAGTTAATCTCTAGAAATGCGTGCAACCTAGCAGAAGTCTTCCCCTCAAAAGACTGAAAGAATGTTAAACTATTTCAAACCCTGATGGCCTTCCCTACAATGGTCAGTGTAACAAAAATTAAAATCCCTCTGGTGAAAAATGTCAAAATCAAGAGCTTAATTTCTTCCCCCCACCCACAGGGTCCAAAAATGTATTGAAAAACATATACCACTTTCATTCAACATTGGATCAAATTTACCAGTCATATAAGATGAGGAGAAATCACGGTATAAAGATTTTAAAACAATAATAATTATTCTTTTTAGATAAAATCCTTATGAGCATAGAAAATCCAAAGAAATCTACAATTATTGGCAAGTTTACTATGGAGAGTGCTAATATGCAAAAATCAAATGTATATCCACATAATAACAAGATATAATCAGAAACTAAAACTTGCAAAATATTTATAATGAGATCACAAAACATAGAAAACAACAAAACGTCTAAGAAATGTGGAAAACATGTATAGATTTCTACAAACATAAATGAAAACACTTAGAGTAAACCAAGTTGAGCATTAGATAATTTTTAAGGTGACAACCAAATTGAGCAATTTTCACTATCAGCTATCAGCCTTGCTTTAATATAAAAAAAGCACAGTAATGATATAGTGTCATTTTTCGAAGAGTATTTTAAAAATACTCTTAATTCTATGAGCAAACCCACACAAAGTAGACCACCGCTATTGAAGTATTAGGTTAAAGAATAATCTTTTTTTAAAAGTGGTTCTAGATCCATAGGAAATTAATAACAAAGTCCCATTTATTTTCAGTGACACAAATGAATAAATTACAGATAGTTTTGACACCATGATATAAAATTGAAACAATTACATTTTCAGAAAAAATTCATTGGAAACTACCTCACCTGTGATACCTACAAATACTATTTTGTGAAACTGGAAACATAAAGCACTACTGTAAATGAAACATTGATAAACTAATTTATTAATTAGCATCTCCCCTGGGAGAACGTAGCTGCAGTCCCATCCATATACCCAATAATATTCTACATTCTAATCAGAAGATGCAAAACTTACATAAATTTAGAAAACCATGATGATAACAGTTTCAAAAAATAGATGCCAAAGATGCCCATGAAAAAGGATACGCAATATCTACCAAACAAACAGAAAAGACTGGTAGTAACCTTACTTACTGGAGAAAAATAAAACTACTGGAAACATGCAAGGCCACATAAAATGTAAGTTTGACAATATTAAGTATTGTTAAAAATATCATATCATGAAAAGCTCATGTTGTACTAGTGCAACTATTATTAAAAGCCAATTATGGTCTAAATCCTGTCCCTGAAATTTCACTTTTGAATATACACCAAACACAAATAAATACAGAATAATCCTGCAAAATCATGTTTCAGAGTTTGCAGCCCCAGGCATCGGAAGACTTTTCCTTACAACCTAACTAGTAATTGTTCACGAAAACTGCACAGAGCCTCCACAATTTTTTTTTTTTTTTAGCACCTCCAGCATTCTATAGTATGGGTGGCCATACTGCATGCAGCTATCTTGAATGTCCTTGGTATTGTCCTCCTTAAAGCCTTAAATATTGCCAAAATTCCCTATGCCTTCTAAGGCTTTATTAATACAGTATTTTATTAAATTAAATTGTGTAACTGCTGGAGTTATAGCATATTTACGGTTGAAACTATAAAAATAGTCGTTTTTAGTTTAAATTATAAATAGGCACTTTTCTGACCACATTTGAAACTCAGTTTTTCACAATTTGTGGGTGCTCTTGGAACATAACTGTCATGAATTGGGGGGGGTCTATTGTACATTTAGGAACCAGAAATCATGTACACATTAAGATACCTATAGCACTAGAATTTGTATTTGAAAAATTGATATGACCACTTAAAAATAGAAAGGCTACATAAATCATGGCATATTTATACAATGAAACACCAAAATCATATGGACATAGATTAATTTGTTATATTTACAACCTGGAAATAACTAAAGACATAGCATTAATAAAAAAGAAAGCCAAATGCAAAAGGATACTGACTACATAACCATTTAATGTTCAAAATCAGGTCAATATAATCAATACTGAAGGGTGTTGTGGGGGCCCAGTCATGGCCCACTGGAGTTTGACATTTGGAAAATAACTTCTTCCTGTATAATTAAAGCATCAACATTTGCTACTTTTCAAGGAAACTGTTTATTGAGCTTGTTTTGATTCTTTGACCCTGACATAACAGGAAACTCGTTAGCGGAAGATCTGATGTTATCTGTAAGAGTCAGGAAATCCGGTCTTTGCACAAAGATAAAAAAAGATTGCTTGGTGTTTTCTGTTGTTGTGTGCCCTTAAAAGCTTCCTGTTGATGCGAGCCTATAAAAGGAGCTGTTTCTGTGAAATAAATCAGACTTCTCTGTGTCTCCACTCGGGCTTGAATGTTCTTTCCCTTCTCCATTCTCACGCTCCGACTCAGGCATGTTCGTGTTGTGACGGCTGGACCGCCACAGGGTGTCAAAATAGTGGACAGAACATCATCAAAATTGGTAGGCCACACGAGCAGGTTTCTGGGTTTCATGGAAACATTCTTGTTTCTTCATTGGGATATAAGTTATACAGATATATCCATATTTTTTAAATTCAGGGAGCTGAATAAATACGGTTTGGACAACTTTTCAATAATTATACTTCAATTCAAAAATTTCTCTCATGAATATTAGATTGAACTATGTAGATGAATGAAAGCCACTGGAATAAAATTTCTTTCCTATTCACCAAAAGAGCTGTACTTTCATTTAAGACTGAATGCCTTGAGTGCTCTGATATTTGCATATGGACTTTCCTGTAAGGCTATAAAAAATAGATTAAAAACAAATCAGCAGATCGATTTTGGTATGTTTCTATAATCTTCCCTGTTTTTCTTGCCTCTTCCTATTTATACAACACATAAATATCTGGATTTCCTCCTGAGCACTTGGTTATTCAAAAATAAAAGGTACGGTGTTTGTATGCGGACAGAAATCATCCCAATACCTTTTTTCAATGCCCTCTCCCTCCTCCCCTTCCCACTGCATCCATCTCTTGATCCCCTTCCATTTTAAGACAAATCTATGTCTGTACTTCTTATTACCTATCTCTGGATTTTTACTTCGATTTCTTATCTAAGAGAAACCATGCTCTATTTAAGCTGTGCATTTCAGTGATTTCACTTCATGGGATGTTCTCAAGGTACATCCGTCTTCCTACAAGTGACTCCAGCTTATCTTTCTTTATGGCAGAGCAGTACCCCACTATATATAAATACATTTTCTTTAGCTATTCATTTGTGGATGGACAGATATGCTGCTCCCAAGATTTAACCATTATGCATTCTACAAGGAATATAAACATATATACAAAAAACAGATAAACAACAAGCAAGGGAATCGAGAGATAGGTGGATGAAAGAGAGAGGGACGCGAAAAGGGAGAGAAAAGAATTAAACTGTGCTGTATATGTGAACCAACTGAGGAATGCAGATATTATATACTACACACATTTACCAATATAAATAAAATAAAATAAATTCCTAGCACTTGAAAATCAGAGAAATTTTAGAGGCGTGATCTGAATGGATGTTGAAAAATGTGACTCTATAAAGGCCATAAAAATCTTTCCTGCTCCCTCTGCTCTACGGAAAACAAGTACACGGTCATTGATGTTGATATGCCCTACTTATTATTTTCATTGCTGTACACATTTTAAATCAAGGCAAGGTGATTATAGCCACATACATATTTGCATAAGTGAATTCATAAATGGTCCCAACGTAACACATTTTTGACTACACAGTAGTGCAAAATCACTATGCATTTGATTAAAAAATCTTGAATTTTGATTTAATTGGAGGCTTGCTAGCAAGATATGGTACAATGCTTTTACAATGGCCAAGTATAGGCTATGTGAGCATCTTAAGCATATTTAAGGTAGACTAAGCCAAGCTATGATGTTCATTTAATACATTAGTTATATAAAATGCACCTTCACCTCAGGGTGTTTTCAGTGTATAATGGTTTTATGAGGATATAATACCACTGTGAGCAAAAGAACATTTGTACATGTATTTTACTCATATGTGTATATATGTATTCTCTCTCTATATATGTATAATAGGTATTCTATATAAATATATATAAAATAGGTATTCTATTATTTCTTGGAACATACAGTGCCATATTATTAAAAGATAAATATATTCTAGTTTTGAGACGACACAATTTAATATACTAAAATACGGCCCCTTAATAGGCAAAGTAATATATTTCAAAATGTGGTTTCTTTATTTCACTTTTTATGAATAAAGAATTCATAAATTGTGATGCCAGCACATAAATTATTGTTATTAATTTATTTTTATTTTTATTTTGCTGATTTCAGAAAGCACTGCAATTAGGTTAACAATGATACTACCTCCAGTTTGGCATGACTGGTGATAGGCTCCTGGAGCATATTATTATTACATTTGTGATAGGATTTGTAATGAGAAAAATAAATAGCAAAAGCATATGATTATTTCTGTAATTTAACTTACATTTTCTAAAACCGGTAATAACTAGTGTAATTTAGATCTCATAAAAGAAACAGAGATGCTCTACTGAATCTAAAATCAAAGCCCATGAAAACCTTTTATACACAATGTAAACAGACATGTTTAATATAAGCATCTGCCAATCTAATCTGATAATTTTGCTCATGTTGTATTTTTTGCCCATTTGGCATGTTTTTATGCAGCAATTTATATACAACACTGTATCAGCATATATGGGGGTATACAACCAGCTGTGTCCTATTATATAATTTACAGGAAAAAAAGTTTAACAAAGAAAATTGCTTTCCAGTGAAATATGTAGGGGAAATTTTAAGATGTGAAACCTGTTGACCTATTTTCCAAGAGAGTCCAAAGGACATATCCTGTGCAGAGATTGCTGGCTACGTTGATTCCTCCTCTGAAACAGATCGGTTTGTCTCTTCCAAGGCACTACTTGCCCATTTGCTTCACAAAGAAACCTACACATTTCAAGTGAATTCTCTGAAACGATAGGAAAGAATACTGTGTGCTTGCTTCCCCCAAAGAGAGTTGCTTCTGAATTTTTTTTCCAATCTGAAAGTCATGATTAGTAGTAAACAGAGTAAGCAGTGGGGGTAAGAAACAATGTACAATCAGAAGCATACATGAGAAGAGCAGCTGCCAGCAGTTAACACAGTTTCTGTGCACTGTTTTCCAAAGCAATGGTTATATTATTTAGCAAAAAATATTCTGGGGAATACAATTGCGCAGAATGGCTCACAATCCTTTCTTCGGGGCTGTTCTGCCAGTCCTCCACCTCTACTTAATTTTTCCATGTTTATTTCATAACCTATGCCAGGGAGTATACTTTGATGGGTTCTTGGTAAGCTTAACACAGAAACACCTCCTTTTGTATCTCTTAGGTTATAGTAGTCCATTCACTTTAAATGTTTCAGATACATTAGCAAAATCACCCCTTACTGCCAAAGCATTTATTTTCCTTATTCCCTTCGCTCTTCTTGTTTCTAATTTTCTTTATTCTTGTTCAGGATTCAATTTTCTCAGTTTATTTCAGGGCCCATATCAGTACGCCTAAGACTATGGAGTTTCATCCTTCTCTAACTGCTGCCTTGGTCCGTATAGGCTGACATTAGTGAATGCACTCTGAAAGTGCTTCAAGTTGAATCGGATACACTATTTGTTTTGAGCCCTGGATTTAGGTGAGACTTTACCAATCCAATGGATTTTTTCCTAATTTCAGTCGTAATTTTCTCTCCTGGATCATTAACACAATGGCTTCCCTCTGTAAAATTAGCTTCTATCGGGTCAGATCACAGTGAGACAACGTTGATCATGGAGACACCATGGGTCATGGTTATAGATCCCACACTGAATTGATATGCTCTCTGAGGAGTGTCTCTCTGAGGGGTGCCCTGTCTCTAAATATGTAAGACTCCCAAAGAGGGTCACTCCACAGTACAATAATCTCTCAGATGAGGCCTCAGAGTTGTTGTCTTGTTCTGCTTAATCTTGTCTTATTGGAAATAACCACCATTCCATGTCACTAGCAACAGGTAAGTAGTCCATTAACCAGCCTTTCAGTTAAAACTGTCCATTGTCTGGGGAAGCTATACTTAGATCTGGGGCAAGACACACATTCATCAGATTTGTTCAGAAGGCATTTTTCATGAATACAATAATTTATATAGTTTCCTCATAGTATTGCTGCTGTCTCAGGATTATAACCATAACTTCACCACCATTACTAACAATAAATGTTTTTTTAACTAAAAGCACAATATAAATTAAGCTTTTGGACTATGCAGTATGCTTCAAGAACTTGTCTCATGCATAGCTCCATCAATTGTGTAATGCAGGCACTACTTTTCTCATTGTACAGATGAGGAAACTGAGTCACAGAAAGTTTAAACTACTCTAAGGGAGGAATATAGATAGACACTCCTTGTGAGTTCTGTGTTCTCCTCTATCACAGCACATCTAACTGGACTGCATCAGCGGCTGATATTATTATGTAAACACATCAATGAACTTCTATTTGCAAGGACGCTTTCTGATTAGGCACTGGTTTAGAAAAAGCATCATAAAAGGAAGGAATGTTTGGCACCACTGGGAGGCCAGGAAGTAATGAGCTTTACATAGAATTACTAGTAACCTTCACTCTGTATTACATTATACTGCTGCCTAATATACTCACAGCATATGCCATCAACCATATGTGGTGATTGCTGTGTAGTGAATTAAAATCCTGCTTCATCATGCCCTATAGAAAAATAACATCTGTTTTGATAACTATTATCATAGAGACCCTTCGTGCACCAGGTATCCTCCTAAACATCTTGGCTACATTTCAAGTATCGGTGTATAAAAACAATGGCCAAGAGCTCACCAATAATAGTGGTATGCGATAATCTTTGAGAATAAGGAGAAAAATCCACATGAAAAGGACATGACACATTTCTCACCAATATGTAAACAGAAAAGTCAGGAATACTTATATTTCTGAAAAAAAGAACAATTGCAGCCATACAGGATCAGAGTGTTATTACAATTTAGTAGGCAGAAATCATAGTATTACACCCTATTCTGACAAAGTTTATGACGAGGCAGAGGGGAGACAGGGTTCCTTCATCAACAAAACTTAAGCAAAATCACAACACAACTATTTAGACACTGGTAGTTCTTATATAGGAAACATTTGAAGGAGACTATGACCAGTGTCTGATCTCCTGAATAATGACCCACTTGGTACACTTCCTTGCTCAGGAGCTAATTCTGCAAGTTACCAGAGTATAAAAGCAATAAAACTAAAATATAAACAACATCTCATTTCTCATTCTAACTGATTAACGCAAGCAAACAAAATGAATTGTTTGCATATATGGTTTTCCTGTAAGAATGTTCTGGTTAGACTAAAGGGATCAGGTGGGGTGATGGACATTTGTTTTTCCTGTTGGTAGCCATCTACTTTCAGAGTTGGTATATCCATGTAGTGAAAATGGCAAAAATACAGTTGTTAACCAATAAAGTCAGTTAACCTGTAGGGCAACAATTAGTCAAAGAAAAGCAGTTTCCAAGCTGGAGCAGGAAGGCCAGCCAACATGGCTTGGAGGGTCAGTGTGCTCCAGGAAGGTGTACTGCTTAGCCATTGTCCGAGTCGGACGCTGTGGGTACCATCAGCCACGGAAGCTTCAACATGACCTTTTCCAGTGGTCCCCATACAGGGACAATCTGAAGAGTATCAGGAGTGTGGGACAAATTAGCTTCATTTTCCCAGAAGAAACTAAGACTCAGAGAGGTAATGGAACTTCTTGCTCATAAGCGAACTAGTAACTACAGAACCGAAGAGTAAATCAACACTGATCTGGCTAAAAATTCTACATTCTTCCCTCTACTCTACTGAGTGAGTTCCCGGAAAGTTACATAATATTATAAAACCATCGCCCAGGTAGGGGAGAGAGCATGCCTGAGAACAGACATAGTATGAGAATCTTAGAAACGACCAGTGGAACCAAATGAGAGAATCTAAGGAATGGGTATGATTTCACAGGGCTTTCATTCTTGTATTTCTCAGTTTGTAGGAAATAAACACAAATCTCCAAGCTGTGACATGTCAGACAGCTCTAAGACTACACACCGTCACTTCCGGTTCACACAAGCATGCTCAGTAGACTAGTTTGGCTTTTGCCTAATTCGGAAAGTATAAGCCGAACGTTACTTTCTGTAACCACCAACTCCAGTTATGCTTAGAAAAGAAGTACAAATTGACAGACAATTCACAAGACAAAATACATTTGTACAAGGAGGTTGTTCATTAAGCTAAATTTGTTTCTTCTGCAAAAAGTGAGGGAAGATGAATATCAGAATCCAAATGCTTCCCCTTCATAGAAGACACTGTTTCAGATTTTCAAGCCAAATTGAGTGTCAGTGAACCACTACAAATTTCATAACCATTAATATGACTCAGAAGCATTAGGAGCTACTTCAAGTAGAGTTTGCCTGAGGCACAGTTGCAGAATAAGTGAAATTTCTCACTTGAGTACATAGCGTTCTTTGCGGTATTGTCCTATCCATCTGGTACCTTCCTGCTGGTGTCCTTATTTTTATTATTAGAACAGTTATTAGTCATTTACACTTTAGTATGAATGTACCACCGTTTGTGTAATTTGTGTGTTTCCTTATCTAAATTAAGCTCATTATAAGAATAATCTCTAGATATGAAAGAAAAAGCTTTTAGAACATCAGGAAGAAAAGCACTCTTCCGAACGTCATTAAGGAATCCTTCATGTATTCCCTGAAATGACACCACAAAAGCAGTCATGGAAAGAAATGGGGATATGTAATTGTTGAATATCTGCAACTCCTCTTAATGAAGTATGGTTTAAAATATGGTATGAAAACTTGGAAATGAAATATAAGATGAAGGTAGGTGTAAGGAACCATTTTCTTGCAGTAACAAAATTTTAAATTATAGAGCATTATCAGTGTTTTCCATTTTGCTTCCTTCTCTTTGACCAGATGCAAGGGAGCTCTTTTTGAACCAAATTCCACAGGCAGTTTCATCTTCAAAAGCATTGCTCTGTGTCCCTCATGTGTTTTTATTTTTGCCAGTACATCTTCCCACACACATCAAGCTTTCTATGTCTCAGGGACGCTTATGCCTGTATTAGGTGATAATCTGATCAATCTGTACTTGATAAAATGTGTGTGGGTAAGAACTACTTAAGTGCTTAACCATTCAAATCCTTAAATGCACTTATTTTAAAAGTAAATTTTTTCAACCCAACATAAGATAGCCACATAATGCAGTTGATAAAAGTTTATAAACTTTAAAAACCATACCAACACCACACACAGCAAGAGGTATGAAGGCAGGCAACCTTTCTAGCTTCATACCAGCAGTAAAATCTTCAAGAGCAACAATAGCAGTAAAAACAGGCACAACGCAGACATGATGGCCCATGCCCATAATTCCATCACTTTGGTAGGCTGAGGCAGGAGGAGAACTTCAAGCCTGATTCCAGCCAGGGCAACTTAGCAAGAACTCTTCACAAAATGAAAACACCAAAAACAAAACAGAAGGTTGGGAATAGCATTTTCTGGTATAGTACTCTTGTATTTGCTCGCCAGTAGTAAAACAAAAACAGACATAATAACAGAAAAGGAAAAAAAAAATGAAGACAATCTTTGTAAACAGGGAAAGGTGGAGGAGGGGGAAGGGAAGTGAGCTAAATCCCCAGCCCTAATGATTAATGTAACTGCACCTTGTATCTAAAATGTACCAACAAAAATATTTAAAAATATAAACAAAAGCAAAAACAAAAACCAGGAGCAATCAACACAGCTAACCCCTGAAGAGGGCGAGTGAGTGGGTGACCTTCTGCCATAGGTATGGATGAAGTTAGCCCCTCCATTGGACCATGTGTCAGACACACTCAATTTCACAAGGGAGAAAAGGTGCTCTAAGAAAATTCTAAAGCACTATTTATTAAGAGTAGGAAAGCATTAGGTATTCTCAATATTAAATTGCACTACGATGATTGAATTCAACATCTAATAATTACAGTTGCTGCCTTAAGTATTGTTCTGATCACACTTTATGTCCCATTAGGGCTAAAAAGTTCTTGGAACTGTCCCTAGGATTTATTTTTCTCTTTCCAGTAGATGCACTGTTTCCCTCTTCCATAACCCAGCCATATCTAGAGTTTTATGATCTCCAGTAAAAGGATGTTTGGATTAAAATCTTTAAGCAGTTACAGAAAATAACGTGAATCCTTTCCCCATATAGGCACAACAAAAAGGAGCTGTGCGCATGCAGAAACAGTTCTCTTTCTCAGTCTCACAGATCAGGTCCCGCAACCACTGCTCTTTGATCTTCCACATGGTCTTGCTCTCACTTTGAAGCCGCATGGCTCGCTCTCTGGGTACCAGCTTATTAAATACAGGTTATTGTTAAAGGAAAATTCCAACGGAGACTGAGCTGATTCATGTATGGTCTCCCTTGTTTACTGAGAATACTTTTGACTGTAAAATATTGAAAGGAAGCCTGCTTTTCCCTTTCGAAAAGAAATTTTAACTCTCTTCTATTTGGGGAGAAAAATCTTTGAAGTAGAATTTCACCAATCACTTTCTAAATTTGCCTAATCCAAGAGCTTTTTTATGTGAAGGTATCTGAACATCACTGGCTTGGTTAAATATATGTCCTACTGTTCCGTTAACTAATATTGTCACTTTTTTGCTGGAAAACAGAAGTTTCATAATCTCACAGTCATTGAAAAGAGGAGTTTCAAGAATGCTACCTGCATTCCTTACTGGCATCTATCAACTCTTGCAAACGTATGCTTTTTCCTAAAAGTGAAATACAGAAAAGTTATATACAATTATAAGATTATCATATTTTTAAAATATAATACACATATATGAAAGACGTATGTATACACACACAATTGTGGCAGTGTGAATTACAGAGTCAAACACTTTATGACTTTCCTTCACTGTGTGGCCTTGAAGACTTTAACTTCTCTGGAACTCCATCTCTGCACATATTATAGATCTGGTAAATTTCATTTTGTGAAACTGTTGTTGGGACCAGAAACAACAGACACCTCTAGAGAAGCTGACAGTGAACAGATCCTGATAAACCATCAGGCAGTTTATAGTTGCTGATTCAGCACTCATTCACCCGCTTTGGTAAGTAAACCTCCCTACCAGTTGCTTAGGTTGCATTTGTGAGCAGCGGTACCACAGGAAGCGCACCTGCACATCTGGACATTCGCCCCTGCAGTTCTGCAACTTCCAATTTGTGGTCCCTACCTTAGGGCCTGTCATTCTGTCCTTTGTACCGAAATGACTGCAGTTTGTATCTCTCACTGATGTTGCATGCACGTCTAGAGCTGGACCTATTTCAGTGACTCCAGATGAGGCTGACGTGCTTATACCTGACGGATGCCTCACAGGTTGATTTTCATCATAACACAGAACTGTTATTTAAAATCAAAGGGTTTCAAACCTAGTTTAGATACTTTGTGAAAATCCATATAGATTCTGTGTTGAAGAATTCAACTAGAGGGGAAGAATTTTATTACCGTAATTAGATGCTGATAGTGATAATTCTCTTGCCAGATGGCCTTGGGAAAAAATGCTGCAAACCTCTAAAGCAAATACACACACACACACACACACACACACACACACACACACACACACACATTCTCTCACACCCAACTGCATAGCTTGCTCATCCATATAATTATATAGAGATTGTAAATTATTTAACATCGCATTCCACCTCCACCTTGTTCATTGATAAAAAGCTCTTAGGTTTTATCACAGAATCTACAGCTCAAACCAAGTACTGATAAAACCCTTGCTATGTGCATACCACTGGGGAATCAGGGCTACACCTCTTGGGAGGAGTCTGGTGTCAGACTGTGGATTCTCAGAGTAGAAGTCAGGCCTGGACTTGTATTCTTCATGTGCTGTCTGCTCAGTGCTGAAACTTGAACAATTTCTTGAGTTCATTTGCTTCCTACTTCTCATTTGTTTAATGAATTGACTGAACCAGATGATGTCTGAATCATATGCTGCTGTTTGATACTATGGTCCTTCTCTTTCCTCAGATATGAAGTGGGTTTTCTGAGTCAGCAAGGGAAGACACTTTGATCTAACCACAAGGAACTACATTCTTACTTGTTTCATATCCAATCTTTTATGAATTCTAATATTTTCTCCAGAGAAATCCTCCTGATCGTTACATCCTTTAGGTTCTGGGTTAAGTACAATTTGTTGTTCCACTTGGCTTTCATAATCCAGAGGGCCTCTTTCCTCTATGCTGAGTTACTTGCTACTCTTGTTTGCATAGCACCTTAAACTTTGTTGGTTATAACATTCATTGCACAGGATTCCATTCACCACTTATCTGAGTGAAATCTCTGCCCAATGGTTGGTTTCTTGCTTCAATTTCACCTCATAGCATTAGGTTCTATGCTGGATTCTGGCTCAAAGCAGATGTTCAACAATTTCATCTTTAGAGTATAGGAAATAATTCTCCAATTTGAGCCTCCCAAAGACTTTTATCTGGGGTGGACCTCATTCTATCCTCACAGGTACCCCTGTAAGATCAAGGCACTCCGACCACTGATTGCATGCAATGGGTGACCTTCCAGCCTAGTGGTTTTCCAGGCATTCATACTGGACAGGATACCGAGGCTATGTCTCTTTCCTGGTAACAGTTGCGACTGATTAAAATGGGGTGAAAAGGTCCAGCCCTCTTATCTAAATCCAAAGATTTAGTCCATCCCAGGATCAAAGTTTCCCATGGGAAAGTGTGAGCCACACATCTCTGGTGCCTGCATCCCACTTCCATTCCTCTGAGTCCCAGCAGTGTTTTCCTTATACAAATGAAAAACTCAGCAACAAACTTTCTGTCTGCAGAACTCAATCTCAGAGTTTTTCTACAGGATCTAACCTATGATACCACCAAACTTTGAATGAAATCCAACTTCCTTGAAAGGACAGCACAGCCATGAATCAGAGGGTTCTTTCCTTGCTCTTTATCATCACGCCATTTTTTTTTGAGTCATCTCTCTCTTTTCGTTTATATTATTGAATAGTTTTTCCTTATTTGATCTCTCTGTCTATGATATGCTCTTAAAATACATGGTGAATGATTTTTTTAAGTTATTAAAATAAAAGACACATTGCAATTGATTCCTCTCAAAACACTCCCCATCATTTTGAATACAGATATACAATTAATCCTGCCACTTTCTGAAGCAGTTCTGGAGCTCTTCTTTCATGTCTTTACAGACATAATAAAAAATATGCTGAATGCTGGTGCTGAGCACATCCAGGGGAAAGGCGGGCTCATTACAACATGATGGTCTGTCCCTCTCCAGCTTAGTCACTGAATCTAGAATCATATGATTTCTAATTCTCCCGTCAATTCAATATGACCATGCAAAGCAACAATCTGAATCAATGCAGGACATAAGTGCAGCTGCAAAAGTCTAACTCAAGACACGCATGAAATCAAACTTCAAGAACTGCTTCAGGAAGGGCAAGGATGATGGCAAAGTATGTTTGAGGCACAGGGTTTCCGGTTAATGACAATGTGCCTCTTACTGTGACAGACTGAAAATTTTTAACTTTCACTTTATTTTCTGACCATGCCTCATAGTATACCTACTTTGCGTACCTCATAGATGACTTGTTCCCATCTCACGGGACTCAGAAATTTTGGGTTATTTCTATAAAAAAATACCTTGCTTGACTTCTTATCCATAGTGACCACTATTTCACTCCTCTCTCACTCTAGCGATTTCCATGTTGACACTTCTCCTGCGGGGATTTTCTTGCCTAGTAATGCATCAAACACATCAACATCTAAACATTTAAAACCACAGATGAATAACAATAACAAACCAACTGGGTACAACTTGAGGGGCTTAGAATAATTATTCCATAAAGGAAGTATCATTTCTTAACTTTAAAAATGAGGAGACTGAAGAATAGAAATCCCAAATAAAGCTGTGATTTTGAACTCATTACTGTTACAAAAACCTGCTGTATTAACTCATGTCATCAGTACACACAGCAGCTTTTTAATTCATGTGTTAAACAGGAATGAGTGAAGAAAACAGCACAGAGCCTATGTTTAAAGAATCATACATAAGGGGCCAAGGATTTAGCTCAGTCATTCTACTACCTGCCTCGCAAGCTCAAGGTCCCAAGTCCAACCTCTGGTACCATAAAAAAAAAGAATCATACACAAAATTTTATACTTGTTATAGTTGTTATCTAAAATGTGCCCCCAAAGCTCATTTTATTGGGGTCCTGATTGGAAGCTGGTGGGCTACTGAAGTCACTGGCTCATGCAAATTTAAATTTCATCAATGGATTAATACATCGAGATAAAATATGATGTCACTGGGGAGCTGACGGAAGCAGGAGCTGGGGCCTAGGTGAGGGCCGAGGACCATGGGAGCACCTCCGTGGGACGGTATCAGGGCCCAAGCGCCACCTCCTCAGGCTCCTGTTCTCTCACCTTCTTTGCTCTCTGGGTGCCAGGAAGTGAGAAGCTCTCGTCTACCATTTCCTTCCACCATGAGGTGTTACCTTGGCACAGGCCGAAAAGGAATGGAGCCAAGGGGTCTCGGACTGAAATGTCCGTAATCGTGAGCCAAAATAAATCTCTCTGCCTCTAATTTGTTTTTCTAAGGTATTCTGTATAAAATGAAAAGCTAATACAAAATATAACTTTTAATATATGTCTCTTTGGAATGCAAAATAAGCATTTAGGAATTGTGTCTCACCCTGGGTGCTGAAACAGTAGTTTTGCTGCTGCTACAGAACAGAAACACGTTATACACTCATGTCAACTCTAATGCTGTCTGTAATATAGATGAGCATTTACGTTCCTAACTACCGTTTAATATGCAGGCCATTCAACTATGAATGAACTACTCAACAGAAGACATACTTAAAAACACTGCTATCGTATGAAAAATTAAAGATACTTCTAAATTGAGGGTTATATTCTCTTTTTATATCATTATACATAATACTAGCACACATTTCATTTCATGAATTCTTGGATTATGAAGTATGGTAGTGCAATATGTAAGAAGTTTAAATTTCAGTAACATTCTCCACTGCCCAAATTCAAAATTTTATGTACAGCATAATTTCTGGGAGTGAAAAATGTGGTCAGTCATCTAACTGTTTTGTCCATATTCTGTGAAATATTCTGCTGTATCACAAGGTTGAGCACTGTTTTTCATTTTTGTATCTGCAATATTTAGTAAAGGTACTAAGTCAAAGAAGTCCACTGAAATGACTATGCACTCCTCATTTTCCTCTGCCAGCTAATTTCTTAAGTACATTTAAAAAACTCAACATATTTAATATATGTAATCTGCATTAACTAAGAGAAAAGCACAGTTATAAGTTATATAATAGGCCAAATGATGATAAAGGACACAAATGTATTTATTTGTATGACAATTTTGGAAGGCATCTGGCAAGATAAAGTATTACAAAGATTACTTCTTCAAGGCATTTCCTTTCTTCTTTTTTCTGTTCTAGTTTTACTAACAAAACTGTGCATTACCTAGAAAATAATCCCTTCATAAACATGAGTACATACTTACATATTATTATCATTGAAATAGCATCACATATAAATAAACTTTCCCTTAGGATCCATACACCTAAGAGCAACTATATTGTCAATGAGAGTACAGTAGGTCAGTAATAGTAATTTTCCTCAAGAAAAATTATAATGCAACAATTATAGTTATAACATCATGTGAAGTTTATCAGTAATTAATATTTTATTTCAGTACTGGGCTTTAAATGCAGGGCATCCCCAATGAGCTACCTGCCTAGACATATAATATGTTTGATTTATAATATGTTTGATTTCTAGCACAAGACCTTGCTACATCACTAAGGTGTCCAAGCTGGACTTAAACTTGTGATCCTCTTGCTTCAAAGTTCCAGAGTTCTGGCATTATAGGTAGGCACCAACATGCCTGGCTCCTTTTAAAATCATATTTTTTGTCATTATTATACACAAACAGAAGTTGTCATGCTTTAAGTTTATACAAATATAACATTCTTTAGGATAAACATCATTAAATTTTAAGGAGCTAAGGGAGGCATTCAGTTAGTTGAAGAAACATATTTTCATGAAACTTCCAATTAAATTATGAGTTTTTAAAAAAGTCATACTTCGTTATTCAAGAACTATCTTTTATCTCCTAATGAATGTCACTGCTCAGTTCATATTGGCAGAAAAAGAGTCAGGCTGAGATAAATTCTGTGGCCTCTTAGAACTTGTGTTTGAAATAAAAACAAAAATTTAGAACCACTGGTCTGATCAGGGCATTAATTTTAGATTTTTTTCCTCTCAAAGGCAACCATTAGATTAAAAAAAATAAAGACTATCTTTTAAGACTTCAATAGTTAAAAATTTGGGAAATGTTTTACTAACTTGAAATGTTAAGCTTAACGCTATATTAACCAGAGTATTTTTTATGTAATTCTTGAAGAGTACTCTCCTAAAATAGTCAATAAGTTGTAAATAAATAATTTAACTACTCTCCATTTCAAAACCCCCTAATAATTTCATTAACGGAAGGTATACAATCAAGGATATAAATTTTATGACTTTGTAAAGCAGATTTAAAAGAAAAAAATGAAAATCGGATACTGATAATTAACGTCTTTTATTTGAAGGCCTTAAAGTCATTGGCACAACTGCTATTTCATCAGCATAATTTCTTATTATTCCTTTATAAAACGGTAGTCTGAGGTACTTATACCAATTTAACAATTCAAATGAAAAAAGTATGTAAAAAACTTAGAGCATGTGAAATCTTTAATCACTGATTTTTTTAGTTGAATTTTGATTCATTAGTCAGAAATGTGTTTAAGACTTCCAAATAGTATATTTAAACTTGTACTTCAGATATCAATAATACATGTGTATTTCAATTTAAATCTTTTAAAGTAAGAAAATATGAGCAAGCATGAACAAATAACATAGAGCAGATGGAATTCAATTAGATATAATCATTAACAGTATTGAATAAGTTAACTAAAAAATGATGGTTAAAGAGTTTTAATGTGACAACTTCAAATTATCAGTTTTGAATAATCCCCAAACTATCCTGTCTTAATTTTTTTTCTTCAGTTTTTTATACTGTAATAAAATTTAAAAATGTCATATATTTCTCATAATAATAGCATTTCCTTTGAAAAAAGCCATCTCTCT
>NW_022900921.1:17771586-17805477 GCF_012274545.1 Fukomys damarensis | reverse complement strand
GAGCTGACTAATCATTTTAAGGTAAATTGGGTATTTTGCATTAAAATTTTAAACAATTTTCAGGAATCAGTGGGGGAAAATAGCTCAATCAATTTCATGGAGTGATCATTAAATTTGGAAGACATCTCATGATGACAGTAATTATATTTCTAAGGAAAGTCCATACCACGGGTTTCTTGTCACTCATACAGTTGAGGAGAGAACAATCTTATTAGATATTTACAATCATCTCAAAGTGTTTGACAAGGTCTTAAAAATCAAATTTTAAACTGAAGCCATTTTAAATGTTCTCTTTCAACACAACACGATGCAGAACATTTCCCTCCTAGTCTTAATTAATTCAATTTCAAACGCTACACATATCACTTATGTTCTTCTCAACTTTGTATAGTACACCGATTAGTCTTCTGTAAGAGAGATCTTTAGAGTGCAATCACAGATAAGTCTGCTCACTGCATTAATACCTCACACACAAGGTAATAAAATAGACTCCAGCAATCATTTTTTTAATGTACATGAACTTTTGCCACAAAAATGGAGTACAGGAAACAGAGAAAGGATCAAGGAAAGATGTGAGACTACACACTATGAAAGTCTCAGAATTAGAACACTGGATGCTTTCTCAGTCTGGATCTCTATCTTCCCAGTGGGGGTGTCTTTATTTACCTTGAATTCCACCAGCTAACTTTGTATTTATTGGCAACAAAGTCCTCATCTTTTTGTAAGTGCTAGTACGATCTGTGATTTGATTAAAGTGTTACGGAAAGAAATGGTAAGTGACACTCACTGAAAGGCATAGAATGGAAGCAAAGTTACAAAAATTTTATTCCGTCAACGAGGGTCGGTTGCCTCTCTCTCACTTACCAATTCCTTCCTTAACAAAAACACTGATTAAGATATCTGTTCTTTGTTGTTATATATGTCCTTTCTAATCACTTTTATGAGTCTTTTCAAACTGAAGGCACATATCACACACTATGTTTATTTTTATCTATTTTTATCCAGCACAGTGACCACAGCTCTAAATATGTCTTAAATCTCAAACGTGGTGAAGTAACTTGCTGTTCTACCACCAAGGAAGCCACTAAGGAAAAGCTAGTAAACAATTTCAGTGTTTCCAGAACTAGTGATTTTTGACTGTGAGCCCTGGAGTGTCTTCAACTTTCCGAAACACAAGAGAAAGACCCCTCAAGACCTATACTAGAATCTGGTCTGTGGTCATTTCCCTTCAGTTTTCAGTTAAAGTACAAGGAGCTCCATTCATTTTTCTGAACAAAGTAGAAATTCCTCAAGTCTGGGTTTCCTGAGTGTATTTAAACTGATCTACTATGAAACTGAAGATTTGCTATTAAAGGGACGTGGAAGAGGGAGAAGCAGATACCTTGCTTAACAATCGAAGTTGTGTATTTTGGTTTTACTTGCCTCATTGTATTTAATGCACATTTACATATTTAACTTTCTTGCTTACTAGAATATTTATCATTACAGACACTTTTGGTAAAAGCCTAATTAAGATAATATCATTCTAATATCGCTACTATCAGGAGAGAAGTTAGTAATAAAAACTGTTTTCCACGTAGCCAGTTAATGGTGCTTGGTTAACAGGGAATAGTTACAAAGTAAATAGTCCACCATGAACACTTCACAGAATTTCTAGTGTGTAAGGAAAATCAGTATAGAAGTCTAGTTTTGTGAACATGTATGTGTGTGCCAACGCGTGTACCTGTGTGTATGTGTGTGTTTGTGTGTGATACTAAGGAATGACTAACCCCAGGGCCTTCCATCTGAGCTATATGGTGGGGTCTGATTGACCGATTGATTGACTGATTCAGGCTCTCAGTGTGGCACTCATTTTGCTTAGAGTTGGCCAGAACTTGCAACCCTCTTGTCTCAGCTTCCTAAAGGGCTGAGATAACAAGCATGCGCCTCTGCGCTTTCTTTAAAGGGGATATCAATTAAAATGTCTTCTAAGATATTTTTGGTAAAACTCAACAGGTGTGACATATGATTTAAAGTGAACAGTTTATTAATATATATTTTTAAATACCACCTTAAATCTATGGATAAATTAATTAGAGCTACAGCCAACCAATGGGGAGGAGGAGAGGGGCTGCGCGTGGAGAGCGCAGCAGAAAGTAGCTGTCACTGCTTAGTGGGCACCAGGGAGGTATCTCTTGTGCTGTGTCATCTCTGCTCCTGGGTAACAGCTGGCAAAGGCCCTGCCCAGAAAACAAGGTCTGAGCACCTGCATCGAGCTCCAACACTGTGAGATGTGCTTCTTTCTTTTGCTGGCCTCTGGCAGCCATTCAAATACAAGTAAAATACGTTAGCAAGGGCTTTGCAAAACAACTCTAAGCAAGAATTCCCACTGAATAGTAAAGTGGCAATTCTGCTCTTAGAATGCCTCCAGAATTAGGTTTTATTTCTGACACCTCAGATAACAATACAAAAAAATTGTCTTCATACAAAATGCTTCCCATATATTATTTATGCTTTCTTACTTCTATGAGGAGTCTGAAAAAAAAAAAAGACATGGAAAGAATCTAAAATGTACTAGTGCTCACCGATTCTATTAAGCTACACTAATAGCAGCAATGGTAATTTCTACTGTAGCTAATACTCTTGCCACTTAACACTGCTACTGATGTGCAATTTTTTCATGTGCTGAGAACTATGCAAAACATTCCATTTGTAAATTCTGATATTGTTTACAGCACTTCTAGAGGGACTCCGTCACTCCATTTTTTGGGGGATGGAGTGAAACCAGTAAATCGGTAATGTGTTCAAGAATTAACAGATACAGAGATGACAACGGACTGTCTAATGCCAAAGCCCACTTTCCCAACTACGCCACCATCATTCAATAACACGCACAATGCTTTTCATTAAAGTGAGCCATATGGTGTTCACGTGCTTCTATATATTTATGTATTACTTACAAATTTATTTCACAGACTTTATTATCATACAATGCACATAAGCCTGGTCATTGAATTTCTGATCACCATTTCGCAAATGTCAAATTACACCCCACTGACTGTTTTTAGAATCATCTAGCGACTACGGATGGGCTTATAGAGATGGCCCCAGAAATACTTCCATGTGTTTATTTATTTATTTCTCCCCCAAGAGAATGTAACTTAGGAATGTTCATTAGGAAAGAAAAAAAAAAAAAAGATTTCCTGCTTAAGCCTTTGTTCTACCCCTCCCCCACCTAGGAGAATATGAATATTCAATATAAATATATTGAATAATGGAACTATAATCTAGAGCCCCAAATATCAGACAACCTGTACACAGGTACATTGATATAATCATGTTTATATTATTATAAGCTCATTAAAAGTATTTTTTTCTTAAGCGCTTAATCAAGATATTCTAAAACCACCATATGACAGCATTATCAGGGCTCAGAATCTGCTATCTTGAATCTAAGCAAAGGACAAGAAAAAACACACATGAATCAATACCACATAGAGGGAGAAAATATCAGACTAAAGTCTTAGATAATATAGTTCAAATTCTGGCTGTGTTGAACTATACTACAAGTACATTGCAGTACTTCTCTTTACCAAATGGGAACTAATTAAGATTATGTCTAGAAGTTGCTATGAAGATGTCATGACACAACTTTAAATCTAAAACTTTTGAAACATACTTTGCCTGCTGTACTCTGAAACGTTGCAAAGCAGCCCAATATTCTAGCTCAAACAATTGCAAGTCTCACTACCAAATCATCCACAGCAATAAAATGAGAAGGAGGAGGAGGAGGAGAACGAGGAGAGGAAGAGGAAGAGGAAGAAGAAGGAGAAGAAGAGATGTTGCAAAGCCCTTAGAGACCTGGAACTCACCTGAGAAAACATCAGTCAGAACATGGCATCTTGAGTGATACCTTAACAGAACAGCAAAGACTGGAGTCAAAGGCAAGGCCACAGAAGCAGCTCAGAAAAGAAAAGTGGACCTCGTGGCTTTAGAACTCAGAACGGCATGGGGGGCAAACTTCAGAAGCAGCTTAGTGTGATGGTGAAAGAGTGAAAAGAACTAAATCAGACCAAAAGGCCTGAGCCTTTCATTTCAAAGAGAGGGACAGAAGGGGTAGGCAAGCTTATATTTCAGAAAAGCTTCTCAGAGCTTCACAATCTTTCGGAATTCCCCAGGGTATAAAGGTTCAATCAAAGAAAATTGGCTTCAAGTACTCAGCACCAAGTGCGCATCTCAAGATTAGTTAGGTAGTCCACTCTGCTGCCTTCTTAGCAGTGTGGGACAGAGTAGAGCTAAGGAATCTAAAACAAAATGAAATGGTTATTAAGGAGACAGAAAAGCATATGCATGAATTCTGTGGGCAACACTTATAATGAGATTATAAACTGAGTTTGAAAGAGTCTTCTTTTTCTCTTAAGACAAGGTTATAGGTGATTAGTGCATAGAGGAAAGAATAAAAATGAGAGAATTTATTATCTTTTGTACTTTGTTTCCAGGATTCTTAAATTTTATGTGATGCTAGGCTTATGTGACTTGTGAATACAAAAAATATAACTGTAAGCTTTATAATTATCCAGGGGATTTGGATATATATAAAAGTCAGTTTGGATAATGCCTTTCAGTATCATTAGCCATTTCTTTTCTATTTATACTTCTTGAAAGGAGTTTTATCTTAACTTGATAAACATGAAGATATTTAAAGCACGTATAAAAAAGAAAAGCACATATCTCTTGCAATGAAAAAATAGAAATTTTGAGTTCCAAGTATTTGGGGAGAGAGGAGATATCCTTAGCAGTTTGTAAATAAAAACTGAAAAATGTCATCAGTTCTAAAATACTTTTGAACATTTCAGTATGTCCAAAACCTGGATGTCTCTTAAACCATTTCTTGGGATCTGTGAGCTCTAAGTAATAAAACATTTATATACAAAGTGCAATGTTCCAGTTACTATATATTACTTTGCATATATTAAACCTTTTCATCTTCATGTGATCCTGTGGGATAAGAAAATGTATGCATACTTTACAGGTGACAGAAGTAAGCCACCGACATGGCTGTGTAAATTCCCAGAGAGTACTGGGATACTAAGCAGAGTAGTAAAGACTTAAACATACAGAGCTCAACTGCATGGTATGTGCATAAAACTATCTAGCTCCTCATGTCTTATTTACCTAAGCAGAAAATAGAATAGACAGTCTGTTGATCAGAAAACAAAAATCTTAAACTGTGCATGTTACTCATACATAGAACATTCATCTCCCTATTAAGATCTTTTTCATGGTTGGAAATTTAAATCAATCGGTATTTATACCATTAATAGTCACTTAATTTAGCCCAGGTATGTTTACACAGAGTAAAGATTTATCCAGAAATAAAGGGAAAGTGACCAGGAGATTGGGCGTAGAATCCGGGCATTATGCCACCCTTGGAAATGAGAGTCATTCCTGGTGAGACAAAGATGGGAGTAGCAGCTGAAATGATAACGACCTGCAAGCCAAAGGGCAGAGACTTGACACAGGCTCTAAAGGCAGAGGGGTTGAAATCTCTTGGTCTGGGATGTCATTAATCTCATACTTTTAGGTTCTTCAACTGTAAAATGTCAACAACAACAATAATAATAATAGCAGTTACTCAAGCTTAGTTGTACAACTATAAACATTAACTGCTATTGGTACAAGTAAAATAAGGAATTAAAAAAATGTTTAAATAAGAGATTTAATGAGTAAAATAGTATAAGAAGTTGAAAAGCATTATAATAATTGGCATGTCTCCCCCATCACAAACAAAGATATTTATGCTATGCTTTTAAATCCAACGAAGGGCAAAGGCAATTATTTCTTTTGCTAACTCTTTTACCAATCTTATTTGACTTCACTATGAAGCAGGAATATGAGAATAAGTAAGATATCATAGTTCCTTAATGGATGTACCAACTAGTCAATCTAATTTGGTTGCTGTCTGAGGAGAGATATCAGCATCTATTTGGAAAGTATCAGGTGTTTGGATACAATTACTCAATTTAATTTTTTATTTCACAACCACAATTTTATATATACATATTAATATACAAAATTAGCAATATGTATGTATGATTTTATTATGATTTTAAAAATAATAGGTTATAGTTTTTAGCTATTTTTCTCAATTTACAGTAAGTATATACTCAACATTTCTTTGTTTTTGTGTACTATTTACACAAAATGTAATCTAGAAATGCACACTGGCTTCACTCCTAGAATTGTAAGGTGTAAAAGATGTAAAACGAATCCTCTGTTGGCTGTAAAGAGAAAGATATATGCAAAAACATTTTACTAGTGTTCTTTTTATTATATCAAAATAACTTTTAAGTAACATCTTTATATTTAAAGTATTGATAATTTTTACTTTTAAACTGTTTAAGTGTACGTGCATCTTAAAAATGTATTAGAATTAATGAGTAAACTTCATAAGTGACAGATATTAGAGAAATACTGGAAAGTAACAAGCATCTAAACTTTAAGTAGATCTACCACCTTCCCAATTTGCTTAAAAGTAATGTTTGTTTTGGTCACATATTTTTCTACTTGTCTGATGAATTTATAAAAACACAATAACCGCTAACTTAACAAAATACTTCTGCTCCCCATTCTTTAGAATGTAAGCAAAAATGGCCTGGGTATGAAGTTTTCTAGGCAGGTACCTTCACTCTGTGTTCTTCCATGCCATTATTTAAAGAGACCCAGACACCGTGTGCAATCTAATAATTTTAAAATTGCAGACTATGTATGCTTTTCTATTTTCCCTCTTCATTTACAAGAAACCACGACAGAGCTGAGAAAGATGGGAAGTGGAACCAACAGGGCTTTACCTTTGGAGTTCAAAACATTTGACCTCTTATTCCAGGGCTGCTCTTGCCCATAGATATTTCCACACCAAAGTCTGCACACACACTCAGTTACACCAACACTTGGAACACCACCTTGCACCCAACATTTCCACAGTTCTAATTAAAAGCTACATTTTGTTAAGCAAATTAGAAGTTCCAATAAAGTGGAGGGAGCATGTGAAATGAATAATTAACACTGTATAGACTTCAGCATCCTAATTAAGATTAAATGCTGCATATATTCAAACTAGATTAGCACAGCCATTGAAAGCAGCAAAGTGCTCAGTGGGAGAGTATGACTTTGCTAAATAATGTTCTATGAAGACTCTAAAACATTAAGCATAAGGTTGTCATATATAAAATGATTAAAGTTTTATACAAAAGCTGTGATTCTGGTAAATGAAATAATCTCATTATCTCACTGCAGAAACATACTGTTTTTACACCTTTAGAAACATACTGTGAATGGAAAGTAACTATGTGATATCTTACTAAACTGAGTATGGACCCCCTTGTTTTTTAAGTTAATGTATCCCTATACTTTGGTTTTCTCTTCAGATCATATAAATTATTTGCCTTTCACATAGATTTGGGGTAACAGATATTTTCAGGTGTTTAACCTTACCAATGCTTTTTTTTAACTTCTTAGAAACATTAATTTTACTATATTTCTTGTTTACTATATCTCCCAATCTGGCAAGCAAGTTATCTGTTGTGCATTACTGAGAATCAACATTTATTTAACGCATCTTTAAATAAGTTCTTTCTTGTGCTTTACATTAATTGCTAAAACTCTTGGAGTTAGAAATAAATATTCATATAGTTTCATACTATAACCACACTGACAGCTAGGAGCTTTCAGTCTAAAACTCAGCTTGATTTTGCCCATGTTTACTTAATATTCTCCCGTGCTTTCCTGAGAAATATTGAAAAATTGAGACTTTCTAAATAAAACCAAAGCAAAATGTGATTTTTAAGCTACTTAATAGTATTGACCCTAACATTTCCCTCACTAGCCTTTTCACTTATTTGCTATTGACCAGAAACAGTTAAAAAAAATCTTAAGTCGTTCGTTCTGCCTGCTCCACAATCAGCACCCAGTGGAAGGCGGAGGTCTGGGACATCCATTCTCCCTCTGGCCTGCATAGGTCCAATTGGTGAGGACTAGATTGCTGCACAGGCACCCCTGCAACACTCCCATCCTTGACACAACCCCCCCCCTCAGGCCTCCTGATTGTGCAAGTCCTTGGACCCACTCTGCAGAGGCACAGGTGGTCATAAAGGGTATTTTTCTGAGTTCTCCAGACTTTGAACATCTTTAAAGAAAGGGCAGAGGGAACTCTTAGTAGAACTTTGTGGAGTTTAACCCTGCAGGAGGTCAGGGAACTCAATTTGGGCCTTGCAGCCCAAAATCACTCTGAATCTCAGGGATCTGCGATCAGCTAGCTGAGATCAGAGGACTTAGTTCTGCACATGGCTATGCACGTTGTATATTATGATAGCAGAGACAGTCTGAAAGAGGCCCTTCAAATTCTCTTTTTCTGTCTTTTCCTTATTGCATTCTGCAAATTCTTTTTTCTGTCCTCTTTTTCCAACTCAGTCTCTTGCTCCACCATATTATTCCTTATCTCCTTTGCTGTTCCTGTTCCACTCTAACTTGGATTTATTCTTTTATCATTTTTTCCTTTTTTCTTGATGTTCTTTTCTTCTCTCATTTTACTTCACTCAAGGGTTAATCATTTCAAAGGAAAGTGAGCCCCTACGGATGTTAAATTGTAATATTCTTGTCTTTATTCTTGCATTCTGTCTTTCCCTTTAGACTTTACCAGATCCCTAAAGATTGCATGGTCATTCTATGTCCTTTGGCTTCACCTGAAACCTTCTCCAATTCTTTTACTTATCTACTCCAATCATCCTAACTCTGTGTAAGCCCTCATCCTAAATGGTACAGATACTATACTGAAGAGTTTATTTACTGCAAACATATTTTGGGCTATGTGTTGATTTTAATTTAATTCACATGGTTTAAAGGTGGTAGATTAATGACTTCCACAAGTGGTCCATTTGTAAATTGTGCTTGAACCTATTGTGTTGCTGATTGCATTAACTGGGCTAAAGGATTGTGATTAATTTAATGAGTTGTCTTTTCTGATATTATGAAAGTGAGAATGTCTATGAGTCATTAGAGACTCAAAAGGTAAGCGCAACTATATCAGGAAGCTTCAAGTAATAACCCAGGAATTAAAACAAGGACAACCCAACAGCAAAAATAAAAATGAAAAAACACTTAAGCAAGACACAAAGACAGACATCCAGTTTACTAATGGCAAATAGTAGGGCAAATGATTATGAAAGTCTGATAGTGAACCACCCAGACACCCTGAATTTAGCACAGGAAGTAACAAAACAGATCAATCAGGCTCTAGAAAAATTCAAAACAGAAATAATTTCCTGGATAATCACAGAGATGGTGAGAAAAATAATTCACAATTTGATACTCTAGAACACAAACTGACAAAAAAACAGACGAGCTCAGGACAATGCTAGAAGCCATGAAGGGCCAGCATAAAAAAGAAATGGAAATGATGAATGCCCAACATAGGAAAGAAATGGAATCCATAAAACAGATTCAAACAGATATCCAGGAGGTTAAAAACTCTATTGTAAGTGCTCACAGCAGAATAAAAAAATGCAAAGATAGAATCTCAGATATAGAAGATGGGTTTGCAGTCAGTAACCGTGAAAAGAGAGGTATCTTAAAATTAGTAAAGGATCATGAGAAATCAATCAAGCAACTCCTAGATGATACAAAGAAGAATAACACAAGACTGATAGGAATCCATGAAGTAGCAGGAGAAAATTAAAATGACTTAAAAGAGCTGTTCACAAAATTAATGACAGAAAACTTCCCAAACAGATGGGAAGAATTTGACATACAGATAATTGAGGCACAGAGGACTCCAAATAGCCATGATCAAAAAAAAAACAAAAAAACAAAAAAACAAAAAAACAAAACAAACAAAAAAAAAAACGAAAAATGAAAAAAAAAAACACTACACCTAGACATATAATAATCAAGATCCTAGAAACCCAACAAAAGAACAAAATACTACAAGCAGTAAGAGAAAAGAAACAAATCACATGCAAAGGAAAGCCCATCAGACTCACAGCAGACTTTTCTACACAAACTCTCAGGCTAAGGAGAGCCTGGAGTGATGTGTTTCAAGTCCTAAAAGAAAACAGCCTCCAATCAAGACTGACATATCCTGCAAAACTCTCTTTCAAAATGGATGGGGAAATAAGATACTTCCATAACTGCTAGCATGTAAGAAACATCACGAATACCAAACCAGCACTACAAAGAATTCTAAACAATATCCTAGAGAAAGATAATGAGGTCACTACACCATGAGGCCCAAGAGAGCAAATCAAATAGGTAAGGCAAGAAACTAAAAGGAGAAGTCAAAAAATTAAAAAGAGTCAACAAAAGGACAAAAACATGACAATAATAAGTCAGTATATATCATTTATAACCATCAATGTCAATGGCCTCAACTCACCAATCAAGAGAAATAGACTGGCAGAATGGATTAAGAAGCAAAATCCAACAATATGTTGTATACAAAAAACACACCTAGTGCAAAAAGAAGCCCATAGACTAAAAGTGAAAGGATGGAAAAACAATTCTCCATGGGACAGGACTCCAGAAAAAAGCAGGGGTAACTATCTTATTCACAGATGAAGTAAATTTCAAACCAAAACTGATTAAGAGAGACAAAGAAGACCACTACATCCTTATAAAGGGAACAATTCAAGAGGAAGAGATGGCAACCATAAACATATGCACCAAATGTTAATGTTCCCAATTATATAAAGCAAACATTAAGTAACATGAAAAACCAAATAAGATCTGATACAATTGTATTGGGGGATCTAAATATCATACTATCACAAATAGATCATCTAGGCAAAAAATCAACAACAAAATACTAGAACTGAACCAAGCAAGATTTTGAACATATGGACTTAATACACATTTATAGAGTGTTCCACCCCACAAAATCAGAATATACATTCTTTTCTGCTGCATATGGGTCATTCTCCAAGATAGACCACATATAAACTCATAGAACAGGTTTGAATAAATGCAAAGGTATCGAAGTTATCCCCTGTATATTATCAGATCATAGTGCAATCAACCTGGAGATCAATAGCATAAGAAAAAATAGGAACGTCATAAACACATGGAGATTGAACAACACTATCTTGAACAATCAATGAGTCAGGGAGGAAATTAAAGAAGAAATTAGACAGATTTTACAAATAAATGATAATATCAATACAACATGCAGGAATCTGTGGTATACAATGAAAGCATTTCTATATGGAAAATTCATAGCACTGAATGCCCACATTAGGAAAACAGGGCGAGCTTAAGTAAACAACCTAATGATAAATCTTAAACTCCTAGAAAAGGAAGAGCAAGAAAAACCAAAGCTCACACAAGACAGGAAATTATAAAGATTAGAGCAGAAATCAATGCAATGGAAACTAAGAAAATGATACAAGAAAATCAATGCATCAAACAGTTAGATTTTTGAAAGAATAAATAAAATCGATCAACCCTTAGCTAACCTAATCAAAAGAAAACAAAACAAAAGGAATGAAAAGGCTCAGATTCATGCAATTAGGAATGAAAAAGGTGAAGTCACAACAGATCTAACAGAAATCCAGAGGATTGTCCAAACCTACTTTGAGAACCTGCACTCTAATAAAATGGAAAACACAGAAGAAATGGACAGATTTCTAGATACTTATGAATTACCAAAGTTGAACAAAGAAGATTTAAAAAAAAATTTAAACAACCATTTACAATCAGTGAAATTGAAAATGTAATTAAAGGTTTACCGACGAAGAAAAGGCCCATCAGTTGGAGACTGGATAAAGATGTGGTTTTTCTATAAAATGCAATACTACTCAGCCATAAACAATGAGAAATTAGAGTCATTCATAGGAAAATGGATACATATTGAGGATATACTCCTAAGTGAAATAAATAAGTCACACATGTATAAATACTGAATAGTTACTCTGGTGTGAAAAACTATAATGGTATATAAGATACCAATGATATAAGTGACAATGTGAAATAGGAAGAAATGGGAAATGGAAAGGGTGAGTGAAAGGTAATAAGGGAAAAGGAAAAAAATATTAGAAAATGTAAAAATGGAAATAAAGTATTTGTAAATAGGGAGGGAGGAGGGGGTAACAGGAGGGCAGGGACAAGGGGAAGAAATGAGAACCAAGACCTATCATGTAAAGGCACATGATTGCAATGATGAATGTAACTGTACTGCATACCTAAAATGTACCACTAAACTCAATGGGCAAAAAAAAAGCTTAAGTCATTTCCATTTATAACAGTTATAATCATCCAACTAAAAGAGAATCACTTAGGAAAAATATGAAAATTTTAAATTATCTATTTTCATTGGATTTTGTGTGCAAAAATTTATTTTGGAATTATTTCATTTATAGACAGAACCTGCAAAATGATTGAGTTAGGGTGGTTAAAACTGAATTAATAAACTAAATTATCAGTGGAATATGTAGCATGGTTTTTAACGATTCAATTGTTTTAAAATGTCTTCTTGTTGTTAAAAAAAACTTTTTCTTTTTGGTATCAGGGATTGAACTCAGTCCTTGCGCTTGCAAGGCAGGCCACCGAACCGCTGAGCTAAATCCCCAAAAAAACTTTCCTAAAATTAATATAAAAATTTAAAAACTGCACTACTGGGGCATATTTTTTCCAAAGTAAGAAATAATCCAGAGCTCTGGATTTAGCTCAGTGGTTCCACCACTTGCCTCACAAGAATAAGGACCCAAGTTCAATCCCTGGTATCAAAAAAAGAAAAAAGAAATAATCCTCTTGTTGTTGAGGAGTAGTATCTGTTTCCCTCTCTATAGTTACATAACAAACACATTATAACAAATATTTCACACGACGTTTGGAAATTAACATTTCAGAGATTGTATTTCTTTCATTAAGTCTCTTTTTGGGATGAAGAAAAAACTTAATTCGGGTTTTTTACAAGTTTGATCTCTAGAGGAGTTATTCTTTCACAAAATATATGAGATTTTCATTCACTTTATTCAAATAGTTGCCTTTATCAGAATCATGCTATGATTTTGGATCCAGGGTAGGATAGCTTATATACTCAAGAATATGCTTAGTAAAAAAAAAGTATTATTTTTTTGATTATCTACATATTATTTTGTAGAAATCCATTCAACACTCCCCCAAAACAAAACAAAACAAAAAAAACAAAAAGAGAAAAAAAAAAAAACTATGAAAAGCTGACAACAGGCTGAACTACATTCCAGACAATTCCAGAGTAATTTCAAAAACATTATCTATTAAATAATTATGAGATACTGGCCCTGCAAAAAATCATGAAGACTTATGTTAAGGATTTCTAAACCAATCAGTTTGTTTTTTCAAAGTCAATTTTAACAGAAAAATTTTAGAAACAATTTTAACATTAACAGAAGGAATAAGCAAGAAAAAAATTAAGCCTGAGAAGGGGAAAATGCCTTTATTATCTTGACTAAAGAAATCCTTTTTAAAAAACTACATTAATCTTAGGTTTTGGTTTACACAGCATGATTATTTTATGGATTCAAACTTCAAGATGCAAGTTAGATACTATTACTGTAACTATAAATTATATATATAGCAATATAATTGCAAGTCCTACAAGTTGGTAACACTAATAGTCTTATGAATTACAGTGTCATAAACATTGTTTATGGCTGCATAAATATAGATATTAGTGTAATCAAAAATCAATAGTAGTTGCTCAAAGTGCCATGCAAAATATAACCAACCTGTTGGATGAAATATTTAACTTTAAGCCTGTATAGATTACACATCACCACCCAGGAAAACCTTGAGTGTCTAACTTCCCTAATCAAGTTAACATATTGCTTCAAGATGAAAAGGAAAAGCTGTATTCAGTGGGCATTTTAGTTATGGCAAATGTTTTCATTATAAAATGCAAAATGTTTTTGTTAAAAAATTCTACTTTAGCAAAACATTTGTGTAAATGATCTATACAGCAAACATGATTCTAGACTTCCAAATCATATCAACCCCAAACACAATATCCTAGTTTACTTCTGAAAAAAATGCCATTAAATATTATTAACAGCAATAAACACCAGAAAAATACCACAAAAAGTTATCATTATGGTACCTCTGGCATGACACCATCTCATCGTCACATTCTTGATACCAGAATTCTAAGATTCTGTCCCTTAGTGTCCATACCTGATATAATTCCTTGTCCCTATCTATGGGTATATTTGACATAATAAATTTAGTCTTTTTTATATTGTTTTTACTTTTGAGATAAGGCCTTGCTGTGTAGCTCATGCTGGCCTTGAACTCACTATGTAGCTCAGGCTGGCCTCAAATTTTGGCAGTCCTGCCTCTACCTAGCAAATGCAGGTGTGTGCCACCATGTGCAGCAAGGTGAGCCTTCTTAAAAATGGTCCTAACCAGGGTTGATGGCTCATGCTCTTAATCCCACTATTCTAGAAGGCTCAGGGAAGAGGATCACATGTTCAAACCCATCCTGGGCTAGTTGTGTCTAAATGGACTCTGTCTCAAAATAAAAGCTTAAGAAAAGAATAAAGGCAGACAGAGGATAAAGCTCAGTGCTAGAGCCTTGAGTTCACTTCACAGTACACAATACACACACAACACAAACAAAACATCAACTCTGTGAGCCGATGAGAGCTATGTAAGAGACTCCAAGATGCTGTAGAGACTCAAAGATGAGCTCCTATGGCCTTAAAAGCAAACCATTTTAGAAAGGCTCACAAGGTACAGAATGCTGCATCATGTTTAGCAGTGCAAAACAACCAGCCAGAAGTGGAGCTGTCACTGGTTCACTTGAAAGGAATTCAAATCTGTCAACATGCTCTACGAGGGGATTCTGAGACCCAATAAACATGGGAGCTCAGTCAGTATATTAAGCGCAGTGAGCTAGAATTTTGGGCAGGGATATATCCATCGTGTACTAGGACTTCCGGTTTACAGAATGTATAATAATAAATAAGAATTCTTTTAAGTCTTCAAATGTCTTCAGGTCTACAGTGATTTTTAAATAGAACTGAAACTAATATACTTACGTTAACCTGTGTGCAAAAATCTACTTTGCTTATCACTTCTAAATTCAAAGCAGCTGAAAAGTTAGGAATGATAAACTATCATTTTCATCTTGATTTTCCAAACTGGTGTCAACTCACAATGAATGTCTAAGACTTCAGGCTTCACATCTGAAATGTAGGTGTACAAGCTGATTTCTTTAGAAGGGTATTTATGTCCTCCTATAGAAAGCATGTGTGCAAAAATGTGAAATTCTTTGGTTTGCGCCATATAGCTGTTTAGCTCTGAAATATTATAGTGTAAAACCTGTAATAATTTTAAATTCACATCTAAACTACAAGAATGAGCCAACTGTGTGTCACTTTATTAGTCAATAATAGGCTCATTGAATTTGTTTGGTCCATGTTTAGAGTTGGCTCCTGCAAAGTTTCTATTTTAAGTCAGAATAGACATAATAGTTCATGTATTCCCCAATTTCCCGCAAAGATTCACAATGTCTGGAAGCAAGGGAAGAAGAGAAACACATTCATCATAAATGTTTTTTACCAATTACTTACTCTTTCCTTGACATAGTGCTTATTTCAGTATGTTTGTGGCATTTCATAAGTACTAACAAACTCTCATTTTAGCAGACAAACTAACTTCATGACACTTTGTTATGAAATAGTTTATCTAGAAATAACATGAAAGGCACCAATGTCACATTCTTCCAATAGGCAGTCTCCAAAAATGAAGAATTTTATTTGATTGTACTGAACAACAGTTAGTCAATTAATTATTCAGAAATCAGAGAAGAGTTGAGAAAATTTTCTCGATGCAATGGAACAGTTTCATAAATGCTACAATTCTCTGAGCACATTCCCTGCGGTTGCATACTCTGAATTGCCATCTGCTTTAGGGAATTGCTATGAATTTTTTTCTTTTTGTTTTGAAGTGGACAATTTAATGTAATTTCCGTATCTCATTGCTGCAATTTAGGGAACTTCCTTTGCCATTCGGCGGATTGAGTTCTAATTATTACTAGAATGACTTTTCACCCCCATTTTTAATGACTAAATAATTGATATGTTGGTGAGTACTCAATGAACATAATTTTAAAACGTTAAATATAAAAGAAAAGAACATTCTAATTACCCATGGACACAATTTGAAAAAGCATATTTTTCAATATAATAAGTGTTAAAAGTGCAGGAAAGTTAAATACCAGTTACTAACAATCACATAATTTATGCTAGATCCATCGTTAGGGTTAAGTACTGTAGCAAAAGCACTTGTTCACCTTGGAGATTATGCTTCATTTCCAACATAATCCTCAAATTAAAAGGACATACATGTTGCCAGCAGCCCTGTTTCTTATGCACAGTAGTTTCCATTCTGCTAAAGTGTCCCCTTGGGTCATCTTGCTATGGAAGCAGTTAATGCCCCCCCCACATTTGTAACCTAAAACTGCATAATTGCAAATCAGTAAACAGCTACGCATACTTACTATGTCTAATTAAAAGTTCAAAAATTGTGGAGGAATTGAGGTTAAAAAGTTTCACTGAAGAAACCATTAACTTGACAAACCAGAGTCCTTTTAGTTGAAGTACTCCAAGAGTTTGCATAATTTATATACATGGAAATTTGAAAATAGATATCGATACATCAGGCCCACATGATACACATATGAAAATAGTGGGTTTGTTTTTTTTGCTAAGATTCCCAGACTGGGGACATGTCAACTCTTTTTTACCACAATCTATAGGGAATTTTAACCTTCGTATTCCCTTGAACATCCAGCGGTACCCAGGCTGTCAAGAAAGGTAGGAGAAACACTGCTAATAAAGTATTTAGGAAGACTATTTACATAAACTGTCTTCTTTAAACTCAGCTTTAAAAATCATATTGTTGTTCAAAGCCAAACTAGTAAGCAATTAAGGTCCAGACTCCAAATTCCCCTTGCTAATATTCTGTAAAGAAGGGCCCCGCAGTTGTCTTCAATTGTTCTTCCTGTGTTCCACATGAGAACGACTGAAATTGTACGCCCAGCATATCAGTGGGGATTTGTGATGAAGATAACAAATATAAGGTCTGTATTTTTGAGTTCTTAGGTCTGCCATAATATAGCATACCATGGACAGCATAGGCAAACAGATACTGGGTTTAGACTTTTTTTGTTGTTGTTTTGGTACTGGGGATTGAACTCGTGTCCCTGCACTTGCAAGGCTAGCGGTGGAACCACTGAGCTAAATCTCCAGCCCGGCACACAGAAATTGATTTTTCTCCTAGTGCTACAGGCTGGAAGTCTGAGGTAAACTGTCAGCAGGTGAGACTGTTTTTTTCTGTGGCCTCTCCTTGTCTTACCGATGGCCACCTTCTCCTTATTTCTTCACATGCTGATACCTCTGCACAAGTCTATGTCCTAATCTTCTTTAAGGAAGACAATAGCATATTGGATTTGGGTTCACCCTGAAAAACCATTTTATCTTAATTCCCTGCAAACAGCCTGTCTTCAAATACTGTCACTTCTGATGACCCAGCATTAAGACTGGAGCATGTGCGTCATGGAGAGATGTAGTTCAGTCTGTAATATCCTGAAGAGCGGACTGCAGCAATTGCATATTAAAATTCAAAGATTTTTACTCTGATGATAGTATTTACAACTTAATTTTGGTTTTGTTCCTACTTTACCTCATTATCAAGTAATACTATATATAAAGTGCTTTCTACTTAAAAGAAATCAACTCATAGCTTGGATTCTCTTCCCACTTCCCTTTAACATTATGTCATTTGTAATAGCCTGTTAAGATCTTTTAAACAAGCTCCTCAAGGCAGAAACCTCTTAGGAGGCAACCAAGTCACTGCCTTTCAGTTCGAACTCCAGATTTCACTTCCAGACTCCAGAAGTACTCGGTGGTATCAATAACCGAGACAGAGAAAAGGTGCCACTATAAGCATTTTGTTCAGCAGTCAATCTCGTTCTTGGCGTAGATGTTTAATACTGCCCAGAGAATAAAATCGGTCTTTACCTGATACATAAAGAGAGACGTTTGACTCCAAGGGCACTGAGTTAATTGGCAACCTGTAGAAACCTTTTCCTACATGCCAGAGACCTCAAGGGTATGTACTAACTAGTGGACAGAAGACATACAGGTCAGAAACTCCAGAAACTTTGTGAAGAATATTAATTATGAAACACAAATATTGGGTAAAAATGATAAATATGCAAGCTACTGTCATTCCTCTTTCTCCATACCCTTTTGTTATAGTGGCATGCTTTATTTTATATGACTACAGTTAATGATCAACTTGCTATTTGTGTTACAAAAGACAAATGAAGTTAAATCATATTTAGATGATTTAATAGATAATTATATATTTTTAAATTATTAATGCAAACATAATACTAGGAAAATGTAAATAATTAATGATGCACTTATAAATAATTTCTATTAGTGAAATAGATTAAGAAATGATTTGTCCTTACCAGTGGACTCATAAATATTTAACAATAACTACGACTGACGTATTTCAGATTAACCTTAAAACCCTAAGATGTAAACCTCTTTTATTGTAATGTAGAATGCATTTTTAAGTGGGAACTAAAGGCATCGAAGTGTGCCTATGAATGAACTTTATTTTTTTTTCATATTTGAAAACATTTCAAGTGGCTGGAGTATAAACATCTGATTCATATTCATAAAGATCAAGGTTTTATTTTCTTTTAAATAGTAAATCTGAAAGTTGTCAAAGTATGCTTTTATTTAAACAAGTTAATCTTATCATTACAATCTAAGGCTTTCCAAACTTTCATATACTCTAATTTTCTGTACTGTTGTGGAAAACAAAATTAAGTATGTTGAAGAAACTTCTTTATAGAGTTGCTTTTGTTGCATTTTCATTGCATAAATTCCAAAACTGGCCAAGTGATGGGAATAAAAGGCTTATTCAGGTAATTCCAGTCCTCCCAGTTTTGAAGCACAGCAGGGATTTGATGTTATAGAAGGCATTACAGTGCAGTGAAACAACGGGCTGTCATATGGTAGCTTCTCTAGAACAGGTTTGGATGGAAGAGGTTGACAAAGACCAGCATCTTAAACTCCCAGTCTCCCTGTGCAGTGTATGCCACCATGATGGTGCCCACGCCCCTCTGTTTTGAGATAACAGTTTTTGAGTCTTGTATAATGTCCTATTGTAAGTACAGATAAACCACAAAGTTATGAATCATAAACTCCCCATTGTAATCATTACCTGTGTTTATTTCAAAATGATGCAATATTCCTTTACCCACTGGAAAAAGCTGATGCTACAAACCCAATGATAATTAATCACCTTTTAGATATCTTTGAATTTTCTACTGTAATCCATGATTTATTTATCTCAATTCTGATTCATAAACTCCTCATCTTTGTTCAGACGTAGTATATTTTGATTTAATATTGTACTCATATTTTGCTTTCTGGGAACAATGTTTATTTCAGGTGTTTTCTTTGGGGGAGGGGAGGGAGAGTCAGCTCCACTGTTTATGAAAATAGGATCTAGTGTGCTGCGACTGGGAAACTTGTTTCTTTTTCTTTCACTTAATCTGACTAATGTCTGGAAGCATTGCTAGTTACTGCTATGCATGGCATTATTTTTATAGCACTTCCCTGATCTTTGTAATATAATTAGGTAGGGATCCACCTGCTTCAGTGGGGTTACAAGGAGACTGAGCATTCATCAACGCAGGACTTTTATTACAAACATAGTGCTACCTCTTCTTTGTAAGAAAATAAAAATCCAGTTAAGGTTTGTTACAAACTATCAAAAAAGTACAGATTTCAAAGCAAAACAAAATAAAATTAGAAACAAGTCAAAATCCATTAACAAAATCCATACAACCTCAATAGTGATTATAAAACTATAGTTATGGAAGCTGTAAGGATGTTAAGATTTAAAAAAAAAAACACTGATAGTAGTAAATTAGGAAATTTTAACATACCACTCAACACAGGACAAATCAGGTGGACACAAAAGGATATAACAAAAATGAGATGATAAACCTAAAGAATATAGTTACTAAAATGTATCTTCTGAGTACATTTTGAAATTTATATCTGTATAATTTATATCTTTAAAAAGAATACTTTTTCCCCAAGAAATGAGAATGGCTATAACAATGACCATATACTAGCACACTGAATACATTTCTGTGCTCCACAAGATAAAAATATGAACTATTTGACTGTAAGGCAATGAAGCTAGCAAGCATTAACAAGAGGAAACAAAGTACCTTATTTGAAACTAACTATAAAACAAAGCCTCTATTAAATTACTTTTTAGTAAAATGTGAAAAATACAGTAAATTTTCAGAATTTTTCTACCTTGAAATAGACTACCTAAAAGTATGAAATCCACATGGTAAAATCTATGGGTCCATTTAAAGCATGATAAAAGGAAAATTCATAGAACTAAACAATTAAAAACAATTATCAGTCCAAGTAAAGGAATCAAAACTAAACAAAATACCTTTTCAAAGAAAACTCAACAATTAAAGAACACTACAGCAAAGGAACATACAAATAAAGGGAATAAAAATAAGAGCTACGAGTAATAAAGGAATAGAAAGACCATAACAAAATAGGACAGAATTTAAGTAATTAACAAACCTACAAGTCACTAAAAGTAAAGAGAAATACTTACCTGAAGAAAAGAGTGAAATAATCATTGAAAAATTAATATTTCAAAAATTCAAAGACACTATTTTGCAGAAAACAGAAAGATAAAAGAAAAACCTCGGTGAAATCCCTAATTTCCAAAGTAAAAACACATGTAAAAATGATCCCATTATAAATAGAAAATCTAAAAGCCTAAACAGACTCATTCTATTTTTTAAAAATAGAGACTTTTCTTAAGGAGTTACAGCATGAAGGGAATTAACCTGAAAGCAACAAACATCAGATTCAGATGGGTTCTCAGAGAAATTTTACCAAACATCTACATATTACACAGAACCAATGTTTTCTTGTTCCAGAGCACTGCAAGTAAACAAAAAGTTTCTAAAGTTTTATGAAGCTGATATAATAGTAACAGCTAAGTCTTACGAGGACATTATGTAAGTGAAACTATCACCTTTGAGTGACAATGCAAAAATAGTAAAGAAAACAGGGAATACAATCTTCATAACATTAAAAACATAGTATTGCATGACCAAGTAGGAATTTCTGTAGAAGTATAAAATCAGTGTAACATTGTGAAATCCTTTAATACAGGGTATAGTAAGATATTTTGAGAAGTATACCTCCACAGATATTCTAAAGGCTCTTTGAAAAAACATCAATAATCCTTATATTAGAAACACCTCCAAAAAGGCTTAGTGTTGTGTTGCACACCTGCAATCTCATCTACTCAGGAGTATAGGTGAGGGGAATGCAAGTTAGAGGCCATTATGGGCAACTCAGGAAGACCTCATATCAAAAGCAAAAATTCTAAAAGAAGTCTGAGGGTGAACCTCAATGATACACAGAAGCACAAAAGCAGAAGGCTTTAGATTCAATCCTCAGACCGAACAATGAATAAGTACCAGGATAGCACTCCAATGCTATTTCTTAACCTGGGATCACATTTATCTAGTCACACGGGCATCTCCGTAAAGATCAGGAAAAAGTGAAAAAGTTCAATGATTGATACCACTAACAAAAGGGGTTATAGGAATATTAGTCACTTCCATTAGAAGAGAGCTATTACACAGTGGTATGAAAATGTGTGGGAAAGGATCTGGGGTTGGGAGAGACAGGAGGATGGACAGAAAAAGAGAAAATGAATACGAAAAAAATGTTTAGAAAAATTTCATAATAAGAAGTCAAATAACAACTAAAATAGCAAGTTAATTTTATTTTTAGACATCCTCATATATCAGGAAATCAAAACTCAAGGTGGCAAAATAATACAAGATTAATGTACAGAAATGATTTTCACTTATACATACAGTAACCAGTTAAATGGTAGAGGAAACAATTCACAAGGAATAGTATACACTAAGGAACTAATTTAAAATGAATAAAAAATTTTAAGAAAAATTAATATAAAAGGAAGAAAGTTACGAAAAGAAGTCAAACCATCGTTTGCAGATGACATGATACTCTATATAGAAGACCCCAAGAACATCACTGAAAGTCTTCTAAACTTAATAACAAAATTCAACAAAGTAGCTGGATAAAAGAACAACACACAAAATCAAAAGCTTTCCTGTACATGAAAAACAGACTCACTGAGAGAGAAATGGCACAAACAATTCCTTTTGCAATAGCATCCAAAAAAATTGAAATACCAAGGAATCAATCTAACAAAAAAAATCAAAGACCTCTACTCTGAAAACTATAGCACTCTAAAAAAAGAGATTGAAAAGGATATTAGAAAATGGAACAACATTCCTTGCTCCTGGGTACAAAAACTCAACATAGTGAAAATGGCCATAATTCCCAAACTGCTATATAGATTCAATGCAATCCCAATTGAAATCCTAGCAGGATACTTCACAGGCCTTGACAAAACAATTCAAAAATTCATTTGGAACAAGAAGAGACCTAGAATAGCAAAAACAATTCTAGGCAATAAAGACAATGTAGGGGATATCACAATCCCCAACTTGAAACTATACTACAAAGCTACTGTGATACAAACAGCTTGATACTGTCAAAGAAACAGACCTCAGGAACAGTGGAACAGATTAGAAGAAGGAGAAACAACTCCAGACACATTCAGCTACCTTGTCTTTGACAAAGGAGTCAAATGCCCTACTTAAGGAAAGATAGCCTCTTTAATAAACAATGCTGGTAAAACTGGCTTTCAACTTGCCAAAGATTAAAACTAGACCTATATCTCTCACCATGCACTAAACTAAAATAAAAATGGATAAAATATCTAAATACTAAAACAGAAACACTAAACTGGCTGGAAGAGAGGTTAGGTAGAACTCATAAACATTAGCCTAGGAAGAGATTTCACGAACAAAATCTCAATTGCCCGTGAACTACCACAAACAATTAACAAGTGAGATCCCTTCTTATTAAAGAGCTTCTGCCTAGAAAGAGAAAGGAACAACAGTGGGAAGAGACAACTCACAATGTTGGTAAAACTTTTCATCAGCTGTTCCTCAGACAAAGTTCCACTATCAGGAATATATAAAGAACTTAAAAAATACAAACCTCCCAAATTTAAAGACCCATTCCAAAAATGGGCATCTGAAATGAACAGACATTTCTCAAAGAAGAATAAATAGCAAATAAACATATGAAAAAATGTTCAACATCACTGCTCATTGGAGAGATGCAGATGAAAACAACACTGAGATTCCACCTCACACAGAAAGTTTGGCTGCTATGATGAAATCAACCAATAACAAACGCTGGCACCGATGTGGGGCAAAAGGAACCCTGCTCCACTCCTGCTGGGAGTGTAGGCTGGTGTAACCACTGTGGAAATCAGTATGGAGATACCTCAAAGAACTGGCATTGGAAGTTTCATTTGACCCAGCTATCCCTCTGCTGGGTATCTTTACCAGATAATTAGAAGAATCATACCACAGTGATATATGCACACCCATGTTCATAGCAACACAATTTGTGACAGCTAAAACTTGGAAGCAGCCCAGGTGTCCATCAACAGGAGAATGGAATGAGAAACTAGAGACATTTCTGGATAAATGGATGCACATCGGGGCAATACTCTTAAGTGAAATAAATAGGAAACGTGTAAATACCAAAGAGTTTCACTAGTGTGAGAAACTGAAAGCATAAATAAGGACAAAAAGGTATAATATATAATGTGAAACAGGAAGAAAAGGTGCAAAGGGGGAGAGGAAGTGGGAAGGGTAGGGGAAAAGAAAGAAGGGCATTCATCATTATGCTAAAAAATAAAAAATGGAAACAAAGTCTGTAGATAGGGAGGGAGGGAGGACAGGGGACGGGGAAAAAATAAGAACCAAGACGGATTATGCAAAGGTTCAAAATTGCAATGATAAATGTCATTATATTGCATACCAAAAATATACCAATAAAATTAATTAAAAAGAAAAATTAATATATTCCTGAAGAAGAAAAATGATAGGTCTGAAAAATGACATTCCCTATTCTGAAAAACAATGGTTTAATGCATGTTTGCCCTAGTTTGAATCTGTAATTTTTACTCCATCACAACAAAAATATCAAAGTAACACTTACTATGTTATATTAAAGCTCATGTAGTATAAAAGCAAACTTGCATAAAAAGAAAAGAATAAAAAACTACACCAGGGGACTAATGCTATACTATAAAGACAATGTACTACTGGTACATAAACCAGTACATGAGTGATATCAAGAAATCCAGGTACAGAGCCAACTAGAAACATGATAGTTTGAATAAAAATGGACCTTCAGCCAGCCGTGGTAGTGCATGTCTCCAACCCCAAAACTAAGGAGCTGAAGATGGGAGGATCATAAGTTCATGCCAAGCTGGGGCAACTTAGCAACTCAGTGTACCCTATGTCAGAAATAAAGAGTAAATAAAAAAATGGAAATACAGTATTTCTAAATAGGGAAGGGAGGAGGGGGTGCAGAGAGGTCAAGGGTAAGTGAAAAAAATGAAAACCAAGACCTGTCACGTAAAGGTGCAAGGTCCCAATGATGAATGTAACTGTACTGTATACCTAAAATGTACCGATAAAAATGAGGAAAAAAAAATAAGTAAAACAAAGGCTGCAGTGTAGATTAATGTGAAGGTCCTCAATTTAATGCACAGTACCACACACTTACACACACACACACACACACACACACACACACACAATCTCAAATTATCTCTGGAGCAAAGAATTCTCTAAAAAGTATTACAGAGGCAGCTGAGTACTTTTGCCAAAACAATGTAAATAACACTAGGCATAATTTATAAGAAGATAATATTAAGCTCCTCTCATACATCATATGCAGGAAACAGATTGAAATAAATCAGGTTCTTAAATGCAAAAATTAAAGTAAACTTGTATGAGAAGAAACCTATGGAAAAATTCTTCTTTAACACCTGCATAAGAAAACTTTTCAAATTATGACCTAGAAATCGAAAGGAAATGAGAGAGCAAACTGTTACATAAGACTGCATAAAACTAAGTATGTTGCATTACAGAAATACCATGAAAAAATCCAGAAGGTAACTGATAACATAGGAGAAAATATTTGCCATATATATCCAAAAGAAAATGTTACTATTTCTAATGTGCAAAAAATTCTTAATATTTGATAAGTTCATCAGAAACTCAACTAGGAAAATCCAAATGAGAAAAATATACAAACAATTGGCTAAACAGTTAAAAAATGACCACAAGCCTTATAAAAATATATTGAAATCCACCTACAGAGTCACCCCAATGAAACAAACACTGAGATACTATTTCCCAACTCTAGAAAGGGGCTTTTCACATGTAAAGATATCTGTGGAATGACAATACAATCAGGCATTCACATGCACTGTTTTGTGTGGTTCGGAATTGATATATAAACCAAAACTCATGTGGCAAAAGGCTGTTTGACAGCTAACAGGCTTTCAGGAGCATGATAAGATCATAAGCGCCCTAACTTTATCCATTGGGTCAAGGACTGATGAGATCATACTCTGATGGCCTCACTGCTAAGTGACAGCAGCAGGAAGTAGGGCTGAGATAAGGGAGTAGATATGGGGGTGTAATTTTGGGAATGTTTTTGGTTCCCCAGCCTCTGTCTCCGAGGCCCTTTTTCTTTCTCTTTATTTCCTGCTATTGGCAAATAACTTTGTATCACCACACTCTTCCCCAAGTCCTTTCTGACTTATCACGATCCTGAAAGGAATGTAGACAGCAAATCATGGCCTGAAAGTTCCATAACTTTCCTCTGAATGATTCAGAGGGCATATTTAAAAAGGCAAAATGAAAATATGTCTATAGAATAATTACTTTTGTGTTGGCAGGCAAGAGAAAATATGTATCTCCTAATTATTATAAAAATAATGGAAGTTTAACCAGAATCATTTATCCTTTTCTAAAATATATGCTTCATTAGAGATCAACGTAGGACTAAGTTTTCTGTCTATATAGATCATGTGTACGTAGGCAAGTCGTTTAACCCTGGCAATTTCTTGGTCAAGTGTACTCTATTATAACCTGGCTATAAAATTAATTTATTTGTTTTTATTTTGGTGCTGGGGATAGAACTTGGGTCCTTGCACTTGTGAGGCAGGCAACCGAACAGCTAAGCTAAACCCCTGGCTCCTATAAAATTAATTTAATACTTAAAATCCCCTCATTATATTTTAATCATTTCTTCCTATAATACAGAATTATGGTCATGAGCATCAATTGAGACAATAACCCTGAAAGTATTTAGTAAAGAAGGAACTGTTTCATCAGTCATTGAAGTATAGACTGAGTATTCCACACAGCAATCTAGTATGCTTATTCTAAAAAATAAAAATACTTCTAACAATTCTTTTCCTGGAAACATTCTCATAAATGGGAAGAGTAGAATAAGACCCCCCCCAATTTCATAATAAACATATGATAAAAACGAATACACATGTAACTGTATATCAAGTAATGATTTTATCCATACAATAGAAAAATACTATATTTTAAACTATTGAAAATACCCAATCAACATAAAGAAATCCCGAGGTATATTTGCTTATATAAACTTCATTTACCCCTTATATTTATAATAGTGCATTTACTATTATAGACATTTTAAGAATCAGTAATGGTCTCCAGATACTTTCTTTTCTATTAGACAGAAGGAGGCTGAGCTAGTCTAACAAAATTCAGTCACATTTCTTCCTTAACAATATGGGAGATTTTCATGTCAACAGGTCTAGAGACTGCTCACTATATTTGGAGGTGAAAATACACCACTGACTCTTGGATGGCAACACACAAGCTGCGCAAAGATCGTGGTAAGAATGAGCTTTCCCCGCATAACCAGCTCGATTCCTCTCCATTATCCTCCTCTCTCTCTACTCAGCATGTCACTGCCACTCAGAACAACCCACACATTTCAAAGAGGGTTAGTTGGTTGTTGACAAAGGAAATATGAGGCTTGTTTTCTTAGGTACAAACATAGCACTCAGAATATAGTACTACTCCCTACTGATACTATGTTCCTATTTTTTCCCCAATGATTCCCTGGGAAGAAAATGCATGCATTTTTACGTGAAACCCACAGGAATCCAAGTAACACTTATTTACTAACAATACAAAGTTATTTAGTCATTAATGAAATCATGACCATCAGCTATGTGCTAGGCATAGATCTACCTTGGTCATTAAAAAAACAGTCCCAACTCTAAGTGAAATGATGGGGTAATAAATAAAAGCAAACAACCTAAGCCCATCAGTGCTTAAGTACAATCTGAAGAGGACAAAAATACTCATAAGGCAAAGAATGTGTTGTTGTCACAGGGCATAGTCTGGCCAGTAAAAGGTTGCTGAGAAATCATAAGGAAGAGAGAACAGCAGGTCCTACCATGTAATAGATGGGAACTGTTTTCCAGGTCAAGACAACAGCGTAGAAGACTCCTCTGGAAAATGGTTAAGGAGTAAAGGTGGGATTGAAATGGAAAGCAGGATTCATAGAAAGAGGAGTTTTGTATATGGCTGGGATGATTGGGGGTGCCAAATAATTAGCCATGGCACAGAGCATTTTTGTTTTTTTATTTTATCCTCCACAAGCAAAATGAAGAAAATGGTAGATTTTAAGTAATGCACCATTGTGGTCCACTTTATGATTAAAATGCTGGCTGTATATGGAGCATGGATTAAACAAAACAAATAATGGAAACTGAAACAACAGTCTAGGTGAGGGGTAGATAATGTTGACCCAGAATAGGCTGGACATAGCAAAAAATGTAGGGAAGAATAACATCCCAAGAAACTTCTATTTATAAGTAGTAGGACTTTCTGATGGTTTGAATGTTGCGAATTCAAGAGAAGGAAATGTTGGGTAATTTAAAGATTCTACTTTCAGCAAGGAGTTTACAGTGGTGCTATTTCTTAAAGTAGCTCTAGATGTCATTATAGAAAAAAATTGTTCCTTAAATTATGTTTATGACATTTTCTTCTTAAAAACCTCATGGAATTGGGCAACCAGCACTTGAAAAGATGCTCAATATTATTAGTCATTATGAAAATGGAGATAAAATGCACAGTATGCCTTAGTGAGGTACCTCTTAAAGCACTTGGGACAGTATAATTTAAACAATAAGAAAGAAGCAAGAAAATAACATCTGCTTGTGTTATGCTTTTGTCTTAGTTACTTTTCTGTTACTGAGTCAAAATATTTGACATCCACAAGTTAAAGGAAGAAAGGCTTCTTTTGGCTCACAGTTTGTGGAAGTTTCAATACATAGTCAACTGGCTCCAAGGCAGGGTAGCATAGCACAGGGACATGACAGATGAGAAACAGTCCACAGCAAGGCAGCAGGAAGCAGAGAGATTTTTTTCTTTTTGCTTTTTGCTCCACCAGGCTACAACAAACCTATTGGTTGGTTCCATCTACACCCAGCATAGGTTTTCCCACTTCAGAAAATCCGTTATCTGCACCCAGAATTATAGTAAATCGATCAGTACACTATTCCCCTATCCCACACTCAAGATCTGATATAACACACCCATGATCCAGTCACCTCCCAAAAGCCCTACCTATGAGGGCATGAGGCTTTGAGGGAACACCCAGATATAAATCATTATTATATCTTATAACAAGTTGTTTCCCAAAAGCTTCATGTGCTCATAAGCTGGAGCTTTGGAAGGTGATTGATAATGGAGGCTGTATAGCTAACTGGCTACTGGAATGTAGGGTCTGGGGAGAAGACACCAGTCACAGAGAGGTATCTCTCTCACAGGCTTCGTGCTTGCCTGTCTTTTCCTGACCCTCGCAACATGAGCAGCTTTTCCTCTGCTATTCCCCTCTGCCGTGTGATGTGGCCTTGGAGCCAGTCAACTACGTACATACTAAAAACGTGAGCCAAAATACACTTTTCCTCCTAAAGTTGTGGGTGTCAGGTATTTTGTCCCAGATGATGAGAAAAGTGAAAAAGAGAGCTGGCACAAATATGGAAAAATTATAAATTTTACACATTGCTAATAGAAAAGTAAGGTCATTCAACTATTGTACAAACAGTTTAATGGTTCCTCAGAGAGATAAAGAAAACAGTACCATAGGACCTAGCATTTCCACTCCTAATTATATACTCTGATGACAGAAAACAGCTACCAAAATATATGCACATGCATGTTGATTGCAGCATCACTCACAATATGCAAAAAACCAGAAATAACTCAAGTGTTATTAAGGGTTGAATGTGTAAGCAAGTCGTGGGATATTCACACAATGCAATTGCACTCAGCTATAGAGACAGTGAAATATTGATACATGTTAGAGTATGGACCAACTTTAGAAGTACGACACAAGGTGAAAGCAGCCAGACAAAAAACATCACATCGCGTAAATCCATTTCTACCTAGAATGTCCATCAGTGGGAACACAGAATGTAGCCTGGCAGTTATCACAAGGAGGATATGATGAGGAACAACCGCTTAAAGTATACAGCAAGGCTTCATTTTCAGTAATGACAATGTTTTATAAATTGATGCTGTTGTTGTAGAACATTGTGAATGAACTCAATGCCACTAAAAGATTTCCTAAATGATTGATTTTACACAATATATATTTTACCTAAGAAACCGCGTGGGAAATGTGATTTTTGTATTTTGAGATAAGGTTAAGTTCAAAAGCTAACAGGCTACCTCTTCACTGTCCGTTCAACTAATTATTTACTGAGAAAAAATATTAAGTTTCTTCTGGATACGGTTTCTACTGTCTGTGGATATATAATCCTTTATAATTTGCTTTTAAGAAATGGGTCACGTAGTAGTTGAAAAGAAAGTTACTAATGGACATAAAAATTCCTACTTTTCTAATCTACTGCTGAGGATACTGATACTGACTGCAATGACTTAACGTTTGTTGAATGAGCAACTGTAAAGGCACTTAGAGAAGTGGTCAGCTTGGGCACTTGTCTGTACTCCATACAGGAAGTTTCCACAGACTTTTCTCACATTAATTTCTTATCCCCATCAAATAATGGGACAAATCTTGTCTTAGTCATCATTTCTCCCTCCATTCTTTACTTCATTTACTTTATTTTTGCTCACTTTAGATGTAGAAGAGTGGTGGCCAGCCTTTTAGAGAACAGGTGTCCAAAGTGCAACCCAAAACCCACTTATATATTGCGAAGCACCAACGCTACTAGTAAACCTGAGGTTTTACATTAGAAAAAGCAACTCCTATATTAAGAGAAAAACACAGTAACAGCGTTTTCAATGATACAAACAGCCCACCGTAGCATGCGTCCCATAGGATCACCACCATTGATCTAGAAGATGTCTTGAGGGTATTCATTAAGTTGTATTCTAAAAGTACAATAAATTAAAAGTTGCTGTCCTTTATAAAGGCAGTTAATCCATATTTCAACATACACCTCTATGGACATGGTCAAGAGATAGTGCTGTATGTGGTAATCTACCTTTCACTGGATCTGCTCAAGTTCAGGGTTCCCAGAAGCTAACAGGGTAAAGTCCAATTTTCAAAAAGCCAAACTCATAAATAATTACTCCAGATTTCTAATTTACACACTACTATACACTACTGATCATCTAATTCTTTACAAAAAATGTTTTTAAAGTCTCACAAAGTTTCCCGAATTTTGTTTTCCTTCAAGGGAAGATATTACAACTCTTTTCAATATGCAAACAAATTTGAAATCTCAAATTACATCACAAATAATCATATTTCTATTATTTATAAAATAAGTAAAAACTGGAAATGCAGAAAGTTACAAAGAAAGGCAACATTAAATAGTATATGATTACAAAGTAGTTGTTTAACAGCATTACCGCATATTTACAATCCCATTTTTGAGACATTAAAGTTCATTGTTTGAGTTGCAGTTCCTTGATATTAATAAAGTTTGATCCAGTCTGTATTCCATGTCTCATTTGGAACCTTTAAGATAAACTGAAAGAGACTGTAACTAATATTTAGCACATCTGGCCTCTAGGCACTCAGACTTTAATTTCATCCTTGCAACGGCAATTTTACTAAAAATAGATGACGAAGACCTCCCGCAACGTCACCCTCTCTTCCAGATGTACTAGCCCTCCTGCTGGCTTCCCAGGGCTATTAATTAAAATGAACAAACACATTTGAACACACATCTCTAAATGTTCTCCATAGTCTTTAGCTTTGGGGATGGCAGATTCAGATATCGGAAGTACTTTCTACCAAGGAAGATTGGAGTAGAATGAGAAAGTAAATAAGGCAATTACTGAGCAAAAACTGGGAATGCTGAAACAATGCTGAAGTGCAGCAAGAAGATGATTACAGCGCCACTCCATGCACCACTCAGCATGGCTGGGAAGAATATATAAACAACAACATTAATATCTACAATGATTGCCTATAGGGAATAGAGGAATTCAGTGGAAGTCATGAAGACAAGATACACATTGGAAAGTAAAGGGATGGAAGAAGAGAAAGAAGGGAGTATTCCAAACACAAGCAGAACAGGAAAAGCCAAGAGGCAAGGAAGACAGGGTCTGCACAACCCTAGTGCAAGAATTCTATGGAACACGGGATGCATGGAACATAGAATACAGGCTAAACGGAATACAGTATCTAAGGATGAGATACAGGCAAAACCATTTACATTCTCAAAACCGGGCAGAGTAGGCTGGATTTGTACAGCATCTTTGTACGAGGCACTAGGAATACGACTCGGGGATGATCGGTAGAGAGGACGAGAGCTGGGCATCACTGAATAGTGACCAGGGTGACAAAGGACATTTTCTGGCCTTGGCCTCCTTACTTGGCTTAGGTTCAACACTACGATCTTTTACTTTTCATAAATCCCGACCACCTTTTTTGTGATAACAATGATACTTGAGGGGAACAAATACAAGGGAAGACAGCCATCACCAATGCGTTCTCTTTGGCATAGAATTCATTCATCAAAATAGACCAGTCCAACCATTAAGATGAAATGAATAATGCCTAGTGCAAGAAAAGCAAAATGACATTAGGAAAAAAATGATTTTTCATGGTTTAGATGGAAAGTGGACAACTCTAGATGAGGTGTTGAGTAGCATTGAATGCCTTGGGTTAAAAATTATATATGTAGAATATTATAGACAGACAAGTACAGAATAGTTACGGAGAAAAGCAAAAGATAGTGAAAGAAAGACTGAGAGGAACTGAAGGTTAGGCGAACAATTTTCTTAGCTCTTCCAACGCTGTGTAACTTCTACTCTTCAGCAGGCCTCCCAGGTCACAGTGAGGCTTCAGGCTGGAAGACAACGGTCTCAAGATTGTCAAGCAGTAGGGTCAAAGATTCAGATGGGAAACATCCTACCCTAGGCTTCTCACTGCTCCCATCTCCTCTCCCAAGTCTTCTCTGTCTTCTGACTTCTCTCTGCTTTCACCTCTGATTATATTCACTCCAACATTCAACTCTGTGTCTCTGTCTTTCTACTGCTTTCCTTGCAATTGCTGACACTATCTTGGACATGTATGCTTTCTTTTTTTAAAGAAAATGTTCATTTTCCCAAGTGTTGTGGGGGGGACGCAGGCAGGAAAGATGCTTCACTATATATTAAAACAACCACAACGAAACAGAAACAAACAAAAATCAACAAAACGCACAGCAACAATCTCTGTGAATGTTTGCTATACAAAGATATTTAACATAGACTGAAAGAAATGGAGAAAGCAAAGTAGTAAGAGTCTCTCTACTGATCAGATGGCCATGCTTTGTGGTTTTCTTCACTGACTTTAATAACTTGCACCAGACATGGGCGCAAGCACATTATTCCTCTTACAATGCAATACCTATTTTTATATATTTTATAATTCTAATTTCACATAAAATATAGGTCATTGTAACACACAAGCCAATATTACTGTAATATTTTTATATTTAAATTTTGCACACTGTTACTGATATTCTAAGCAAAAATGCAAGCAAAGTAGGAAACATGACTCTCTGGTCAAAAGTACATATACTTAGGCCTTGATCAGATGTGAAGATCAATTATGTCTCTATCTCTTAAGCATTGTCAGTTTGAAAAGCTTTCTTGTCCTCTAGGACTTTTTCCTAATTTATGAAATTATCATAATTCTTTCCTTAATCCCTAACATAAACATGAGCTTGATACCCTCTGACCAAACTAACTGCTGCCTTCTTTCTTTTCTTCTTTCCAAAATTATTTACTGAATGCCAGATAGGTACCAATGAGTGAGATAGCTTATAATGTTTAGAAGACATAGGTGAGATTTGGGATCCAGTACTTGGGACCTAGTAAAGTATTTAATTAACCATATTATATTATTTCTGATAACAGTTTATCAATTTTCCTAGCAAGCATATTTCTGTAGTTTTCTCCCAAAGGAGAGGGCTTACCTTACCCATTATATATACACATCACATAATGACACATTTTTATTGCTAATAAGGATTAGCAATTAAAAAATAAATTGTTGTTGATTCCTAAGCAATGGAAGTAAAACTTGTTAAATCACAGAAGGGTGAAACTGATAAAGTTTAATATCATTGCTTTTTGATATAGCAGCTCACTCTTTAAATTTTAATATATATTGCAAAGATAATATAAAAATGGCATACATCAATCTTAGATGATAACAATGTCATTCTGACCTTTGCGGATTTCTATCTAGCCTACGTAATCCTGGCAAACCCTACAGACTGAAGAATGCATCTTCAATTATTTCCCTGATTTGCCCTTGATTGTGGATTTTTTTTATTTCTTTATTTCTTTTTTTTTTTTTTTTTTTCTTT
>NW_022900921.1:17763755-17771471 GCF_012274545.1 Fukomys damarensis | reverse complement strand
TTTTTTTTTTTTTTGCATTTGTCACTAATATATCTTTCTTCCTTAAAAGAATGACATTTAAATAGAAAGGCTTTAAAGAAAGCTTAGTAGCTTGTCAAGGATGCTGGCTTAGATCCTGCTACTATGGATTTTACTTGTTTTAATTATATCAACTCAGTCTAGTGTATGTGTTGCTGTTTTAAAGGAGTCAGCATCTCTAATTTGAAAGATTTACCATTTTGTTTTAAGAACTCCCTCGTGGCGATTTTTGTCACATAAATTTCCATCTGAAAGAACAGATTTGTCAGATATGAAAATTAAAATGGCCCTATTTCTTACCAACATATGAGAGATTAATGTGGGACATGGAAAGAACCATGCACTAACAACAGGCAGGAAACAGCCATCCAAAGGCCCGCCATCAGTTTCTGTCCATCTACCTAGGATAACTCCACTCTCTAATTTTCCTGATCATAAAGGGACACTTCCAACTCTGGCTTAGAAAAAGAAATGACATTTACTTCGTATCATATTAAAAAGGAGTTTCCTTAAAGAGTTTAGACCGCATTTAACTTTGATATGTGCTAATTCAGAAGCCTGCGATTCTGGTAGAAATGAGACCTTATTTGTTTTCTGGAGAAGTCCTATTAAGAATGGCAAGCTATTCAGTCTAGACATGAAGATAGGCTTTACAGATGTGAGGGGACAGTGAAACGGGAGGTGCTAGCAGAGGGTAATACTGCCAACAATAGCACTGGAGGTTGAAAGCTATGAGGTGGCAGGGCAATACCCCCAAAACAAATCTCATCTATTTCATTATTTTTGCAAGGGGTCAATCTTATTTTTAGGGAAAAAGAAGGTATCACTCCCCTTCTCTCTCTACTTCTCAAGCAAGCCTCTCTCCCCTAACACAATCCAAATAAATGATCTACATTTCCAACCCAATGCAAGGCTTCACCTGTCGAGACAGATGATCCAACTATTTTTCCTTGAATTCACATTGAGTTCCAGAGGCAGATAGACTATGTGTATTATCTCTTCCAAGGGAAGAGTGTACTTATCCAAAAATACGGGAGAGAGGCAGTCAGGTAGTTTGTGGTAAAAGGTTTCTGATTTCAAGTGGAGGCTTCTTGCCCCTCCTGACATGAGGATCACTGATAAGCATTTGTTTCTTCAAACTCACTGGTCCTCCTAGAACACCAAAGTTATTTCTCCCAATATAATTTCACTTGGATTGGTGGTGGTAGACGTGGGGACTAGGTGATCTGCAGGGTACAATATTCTTTATTGATAAACTGTTTGCAAATTTCTCAGCATAGAAGTTCACACTGCATGAAAAAATACTACTGGTAAGACTGAGAATGTTGGGATTGCAGACAAGGCCCTAAGCCTTTATAGAAAAAATGATTTTAGTTGCTTGCAGTTTGTAGTTGAGGTTACAAGAATATACTTTGGTTAGATGCTTCTAACTTAGGAAGATCATCCATGTAGCCATTCAATTCTATAAATATTTTTTCTTACTTTTAGAAATAGGCAGAACTGTGATACAGTCCATTTACAAAGATTGCAGAATGATCAGTTTAGGATTTGAGTAAAATCTCTGCAAGTACAGATTTTTTTAAATTGAGTTTACTGGTACTTTTCAAGTATGCAGTACAGTTACACTTATCATTCAGATATTGTATCCCTACATGACAGATCTTGGTTCTCATTTTTCTCCCTTGTCCCCACCCTCCCTTCACCTCCTCCACCCTTCCCTTGTTATAAAGACTTTGTTTCCATTTTTTCATTTTCTCATATTTCTTCTTGTCCCTTATTTCCTTGCCCCTATCCTATGAAAATACAGCTTTTAATCCTGAGACTGGGATACTGACAGGAGTGACAGAATGCTACTGTCACTCAGATGGGGAGACTCTCCTAAAGTTTGCAACAGGCTAGGGCAGAAAGAGGGATAGTGCGTTATAAAGTCCTCATAGCAGGACTTTGGCAATGGACTTGGGAACAAAGATATCCAATAACCAAACTTACACTTGCCTTTTTGTGTTATCCTCTTCTATTTTCACTCCTGAATGAAGTTCATTTCACCTTACAGACCCAGCTTGGTTTTGCTCAGGAGAAGAGAAATTGTGAACACATGTGAAGACCAAGAAGGCTTATAGCCAGAGTTGTTCAAGCAGCTCCCAGGGGCTTCCTGGTGACAACAGATGCCACCCTAAGGCCTGTGAACATCTAAGAGGAGGCAAAAATTCTAGAAGTCATACGACATGACTCCAATCATCATTTAGGAAAAGGGAATTAACCGTGACCTAGAAAACTGGAAAAGTAAAACAAACAAACAAAAAACCTGGAACACTGAATATCCTTTGAGTTAAAACTAACAATTTGTGTGTTTCTAGCATTGCTATGGTTCAGGTATTGTGCTATTGCAGGCCTCACCTCATTTAATTCTCACAATAATTCAATGAAGCAGCTATAATCATTACTCTATAACAACGGTGAAAGACTAGGACACAAAGGTTCTAAGAGATTTCATGTTTTCCTCACTATTGTATAACAAGTAAAGAACAACCCTAATTCATACTAAAACCCTTACATACTAAAATACAAATTTCAGCTGCATGTACAACCTAAAAAACTTCTGTTATATGAAAAATGTATGCAAGAAAAAGAAGCACAATATGGGTTTTTCCAGAAAGCCTCAAAAGTCAGCCATCCGTATGCCAACCCTCAATTCATTTAATACATAACTTTGATCAAAAGTTACAAAATAAGCACCAGAATTTAAAAACCTCCTCCCAAGAAAGACAAGGAATATACACAGAAAGCACGACCAGGCAAGAGAATACAGTCTGGAATTGTTCATTTTCCCTCTGGTGTTGCCTGCTGTTTAATGTTCTATTCCCCATGATGTAAATGGCCAATCCTGGTGTCTCCGATACCAAGGACGTCAATTAGCAGCAAAAGCTAATTCTACAATTCCCATGCAGGTCCGCTATCGGATTCATGCAACTACAGTTTATGTCCTTACCCCAATGATCAGGAAGTTTCAGGCAATCTGTCTTCTTCAAGAATACCTTGAGCATCACGAATAACAATTGCAAATATTAAAAACAAGCTTCCATTTCTTCATTTCTCATCAGAGAGCACTATGTGGGTATTTTCTAAATGTTACAAGTTATCGATGGGTTACTGTATTTTCTCAAGAACATGATGTTAGATATTTGAGGCTTTTTTATTTGAGAAGCAAATAATTCATTTAAATATTTTATAACAAATCTTTTGGTGGATGTGAGTCAGAGAAAGAGACAGGAAAGCGGGTGAGGGAAATAAGAGACTATAAGATGTATAACGTAACGCTTTAGTTTTCTGCTCAATTATTTCCAAAAGTAGTTTCATATTCTTGCCTTTCTACATTTGGGCAATGACTTCTGTGTTACTTTCATAAAATTAATAAACATATTTTTCTCACCATCTTGCTTTGATTTCCCTTTTGCTGTACCCTCAGTATCTAGATAAGATGTTAAAAAATTACTATTTATTACGGAAAAATACCTCATTTAAAAATCCAATGATAAGAATTATAAATATTTTTACTAAAAATGTAATTATACGTAGATAACTTGCAACTATGAAAATACAGAAGGCAGGGGAAAATACTGAATGCAGTCAATAATTATTTCCTCAGTGACTAGATTCTCAGGTCCTTTGACAATATGTGCATCAGAACTTTCTTGGATTCACATTTAACTGGAAGGTGCCAGGTTCAAATATTCATTCTGTCTGGCACTGTGTTCTAGTGGGTGATCTTAGAAGTCGACCAAGATGCCTCTTTTGGTCCTGGGAAGTATTTGTTTGGCCCTGGACACCATAACTTAGTTACAAACACGAATATGAACTAAACTTTAAAGGGCCAGTTTGTGGAGAAGTAAATGTCAACGTTTAGAGGCACTAAAGAATTCTATTAATTGCATATAGACTGCATAGTCAATACATGCATGGAAAATCATGCCGGATGGGTGATATTCTCTCAACTTCAACTCACACTTGCAATTAATAGAGACAAATGTGTTTGTAAAGCGTCTTTTAAAAATGGATTATGACTTACACAACTCTTAATATTTTTGTGATTTTATTGAGTAGACAAAAATTTGCGCAATGTACATCACAGACTTGATGGGCAATTTCAAGTTAAATGACCAAAACATATTTTCATGATTTTGTTACATAAACTACTCTCAAGTTATTGGCAGATGTTTAATTTTCAAATCAATACACTGTTTTCTCAGGCTTTTAAGTACAAAGACTAGCTATTAAGCCCGTGGAATTCATACTTTGAACAAATGGAATACTGACCCCAAAGCCTCACTTATGGTGTTGTTTTCCTCTTTTTTCCCACAAGTCAAATAATTGTTTTTAACTGAAAATGTTTTTCTTACCTTAATAACTTGAATCTGATTATCTAGGCCAAGGAGGGACCCCAACCTACCGAAGGTGAGAAAGCATTCTAGTCACAGGAGGAAAAGCAGATTGATGGCTACTATTATCAGGCCAAACAATATTAATCCACCATTGAATTAAAGGAACAACAAAAATGATGACTGTTATTTTTAAAAATCAATCACAGTCCAAATGACGGCATCCATCTTGAGACACATTTCTTTGGCTCCTCGGAAAGTAACGGATTTTGAAGTCTTAGCATGGAGGTGACAGAGAACCACTGAGAGATGGAGAGACTCTGAGTTGCTCCTCAATTATTACAAGAAGTATAAATTCAAGGAGTAGAATACATTTGTGAAATTGTGGCATTTGAAATGGTTATATTTGTTGCAAATAATTATCCATTCAGTGTTAGTAGAAGGTTCCTAGCTGTTTAACTCCACTTGAAAATTTTCCTGACCATATTCTGCTGATGGTGTCACCTCCACAGTAAGCAGTTTTTAAAATTAGAGCATCACTGAGGTTGGTGAGTTAATGGTAATGAATATGCATGCCTCTGTAAGGTATTTTACAGATTGCTTTTTCAAACTTTTGACTAACAAAAATTTCAAACATATTCAGAGATAAAATAATTAAAGGAACTACTATATACATAGCACATAATTTAGACAGATTTTTCCATAATACATCTGTTTATTGACCACTCATTACCCTGTGTTCTACATTATTGCACACACACACACACACACACACACGCATGTGTATACAACTTGTGTTTGCTCCTTGCTTAAGTGGAGGAAAGCAAATCTCAAGTATCTTAGAATTCTACCTCTAATTACAAATATACTTCTAACATGTAAAGTATACATTAAAATATGTTTTCACATTAATCAAAACATGACTGTCATTTACAACTTAATTAAGTTTTAAATTGACCTTGGAAAGTCTCAGGAGCCATTTTCTAGATCATTTGAACGAATTTTGTCAGTTTTCAATGAAATGACACCATTATTTTTGTGATGAGATATTATTTAAAATCCAAAACAACTTCACAGCAACTCTTAAAACATACCAATTTAGCAATTTGCTAATCTCCTTTCTCAGAAACTTCTGATCACTGAAACAAAACTTCCAACTCCGTATGATAACATAAGTGAAAATTCTTCAAGTCAGTATTTCAAAAATTAATAACAATCTTTATCTAGTTCCAAAACATGTAGAGACACACTCCTTTAGACCTTAATATGTGATATATTTTGAAGGGTCCAAAATGAGTCAGTGAAGTTGGTTTGAGAGTTTTGTATTTCCTATTACTGTATCTGTGTCAAATTTGAACCTATATAGTTTCAGTATTACAAAAGAAATGGCACTAAGGGCTTCTGCAAACTAATTTGCAAGGATCAAGTGAAAATATGCTAGAAATCACCCAACACACAATGTAAGCAGTCACATAATGTTGACTCAATATGTTCTATGTAAATTTGGCCTTAGCTTGTAGTTTCTCAGCCTCAAAATTCGTTCATTCCCAAACCCAGGTGGCTTTGATTCCTGTGATTCTATAATCGTTCATCGTCCCACAACCATCACGTGTCCCTACTTCCTCGCCTGTCACTTAGGCAATCAAGTCCAAATATGGTCTCTGCTTTGCATGGTCCCTCCTGTCCCTTGTGCTTCCCCAGCTTTGACACTGTTGCTTGAGAAAACAACACCCTGATACAATTCAACACCAGATTCCCCATGTACATCTGTGAAGCAGCAGGTGCCTAAATAAAACCTCACAGTGCTGCTAGTTGACTTTACTTTAAATTCATAGCTGGGACTCTCAAAGGGAAAATTCTGTAATGAGGCCAGTAAAACTTCTCAGTCCATTCACTCTTTCTTTCTCTCCCAGGACTATTTTTCACATTCTTTCCTGACACCCTTGTCATGTTCTGTTCTTTTCTTTCCTTTTCTTTTTCCTCATTGAGTCTACTGGTACACTTGTCATGCTCTTTTCTATCATCATTTTCCAATTCTGATGTTGCTCAGTGCTTCTCCAAGAGACGAATAGGAAGAGGACTCCCACCACCTCCATCTATCTCCTCGCATCAGCGCCGGATTCTGAGTCCTCACATGCTGCTCATAGATAAATTATCTAGGATCCATCTACTTTAGCACAGAGCCATATGCTCAGGCCTATTCTAGGACATCATTCCAAAAGTTCATCTATCTGCTACTTTGATTTTTCTTTTCTGATACCCATCCAGAAGCATAAAAACAAGCCCTTGTTTATATTAAGAGAAAAACCTTCTCTAAGTTCTTTCTCTTTCAGCTGCCATCTTGAATAGCAGCAGCCAAATGTTCTCATTTTACAACACTTACATTGTTTAAGCCATCAAAACATCTGACACAGACGAATCACTCACTTCTCCTAAAGGTAATTTATTCACTGTGTCCTTTTACTAGCAAAATCTCATGGATTTTCTTCTTTCTCGCTTCCCTCGGCTTAACGAATCTCTTCTTGCCAACCCCTTAATACGGGGAGCTCCAGCACTCAGTCTTTTTAAACTTTCTATCCACATTTACTTTTCCAGGAACATTCATTTTACTGAGGACATTAGTGCCAACAGTGTGACCACAACTCCTAGATTAATTTAGACCACATTCCAAATTATACCACTGTCTATTCATAGACACACCATCTATTCATGCTAACCTCAAATTCTTGAATTTACAGCAACACCTGTTTTGACTTAAATCTATCTCAGAAGACAGAAAAACCCCAGCCATCCAGCTATTTGTGCTGCACCTTTGCTTGGCTTTCTCAAACCTACATTCAGCCACTCAGACAATCTCATTGCCTTCAACTTTAAAAACCACGCAAAATTGGACAAACTCCATCACTTAGTCTATTTGTCTTCAAACTATTACCTTCTCCAGACTCTCCCTTTTCTCCTTTACTACTTCTACCCTCACTACCAACATGGCAATTTTAACTAGCAATGTTTTCGAAAACTTGTTCTTTCACTCTTGGTTCCCATCCAGCAAGAAACCCTTCACTGACCTGAGGACAAAAGTCCTATGGGTGTCAAGGTTGCTCTTGTTGCTAGGCTATACTGGTACTGGCTTCTTTGCTTTTTCCCTTATCACACAAAACATTCTTTCTCCAGGCCTTTTTATTCCCAACTCTTCTTTCTCAGGAACACTCTTGTCTCTGATTGCTTTTTAATGCTTCACAGGGTTCTAACCCTGCTCAGGGCTCAGATCTCAATATAAAGGGGCCCACACTTTCTTTTTTTTTTTTTTTTTTTTTTTCCTGCC
>NW_022900921.1:17699626-17763262 GCF_012274545.1 Fukomys damarensis | reverse complement strand
TTTTTTTTTTTTTTTTCTTTTTCCTGCAGTTTTATGCCTTAAACTTTTATGCCTTTCCAACCTCACTCCCTTTTCTGGAATTCTCACATTACATCTGTACTCTACACTTTTTTCTCTTGTTTACCATCTAAAACACTAGATGACTTACTCATGTATTGGACAGTTTGTCCCCTCATCATATATAACCATGAAGAACAGACATCTTTGTCCGTTGGCCTAACAGAACCTCACACACAGCATTTGTCCACATGCTATTTCCATTAATATTCAGGAATTGAATTTTCTAAATGAGAAATGAGTTTTTGAAATCAATATAAGCATTTTTGTACCTGACAGTCAGATTGTATGGGTCAACACGGCCCCTTTATTTACTGCAGGGTCTCTACTATCCTTGGGATAGTGGTATAAACAAAACTATAGGTTTCTAAGCCAACAGCTTATTATTATCTCAGGTACTAAAGAGGACATAAGTTAAAACAAAAGGATTGCCATATTTTCTACAATAAATTCTATACTTCTTTTATTATAGGAGTCACTAAGGTAAAACAAACAAAATTATACCCTATATGATCAAACACCCAGGAAGTAAACAGCAGGGAGGGCTTGAACTGATAAATTAACACATTCTTTGGTGAGACTTTTCAGTTAATTATCTTTATTTAATTCAGGCATTGTTTGCCTTTCAAGATAAAAAAGGATAACTATTCCTTCATTCTTGGGCCACTACTTTATAACACAATAAAATCAATGAGCAATCATTTTGTTTCTGAGAGGCAAGCATTCTAAAACACCAGTCAGTTAGTATCCTATACAAGAAAACTTGCATGCAACCATACAAAGACTCCAAGCAGTGAAAAACTGTGGCACTAACATTCACGCAATCTCATATGTACTTCAAATCAGAAATTTTACCAACTTTGAATTATATGTAAATAATTTAAAATATTTCTTCTATGTTGCTTGATCGTACATTTTAAAGCTACTTCAAAGAAGAGATTTCATGTTGTAAAATTCTAGTGTCAAATTAAAAAACTCCCCAGAAAACCTTGGAACCGATCTCCAGATTCAGTACTTGTTTATGTACTTTTGACACCCAACTTGCTCCTCTGATGATGATGATTTTTCACAAATTCCTCATCAGGTTATAAAACTGTTAACGTCCAGGCTTTCTCCTCTCTGGCCTAAGTACAAATATGGCGTGCTCTTGCCAGTATGCTGTATGTATTTGTTCATCCGCTATTTTTTTCTCCTTAGTTTGGGAAGCAAATTATACACAAAAACTCATGTTTTTCCAAATTGAACTCACTTAACAAGTTAATCGGATTGAGTAAACATATCTTCCACTGTCAGCCTGGGACCTCCTTTCTAATCAGCAGCCCTTTTTGAAACTGGGGAACACCATTTTAGGAAGTGCTTCAGCCAGGCGTGGTGGTACACACCTGAAATCTACAAGTTTGAGACCAGCCAGGGCTACATAGTGAGTTCCAGAGCCGTCTGAATTACATAATGAGATCCTGTCTCAAAACGAAACAAAACAAAAAAACTCAAAAAACAAAATAAACAGAAAGAAGTACTTCAAACACACATTACTAGGTGATTGTAGTTGACAATTAGCTACATACTGAACGGAGTGCCCATCCACTGGATTGTATAACTGTACAAACTTGTCATGATTAGTAGTCTTTTTTTTCCCCCGATGAAGGGGGAAAAAAAAAAAAAACTAAATGTGAGTGAAAAGCAAAAAGAAAGAAAGATAAGGAATTGTTTTGCATGGTTTTAACCTCCTGCCTGTAAGTCATAAAAGGAAGAAACTCAAAAGCTGCAACGCTTCCTCTGCACCATGGTTGAAACTTAGGAACAGTGAGCTTCATTTCAACCTGATATTCCAGAGGATTTCAGAAGGAGATATAATACAAATTCTTATTTAAAGAATGTTTAAAGGCATGAAGTATAATCTCTGAATTAACTTCAAAGAAACTGAAGTCTGATGCAGATAAGTAGCGCTTAGCTTCAGCAGTCCAATGGCCCTTTGAAGGCCTTTAATTGTATTTTACGTGCTGTAAACCACCTCTTTCCTATTTGGTAAAGAGAAAAAGGGACAAAGAGAAATGTTTTTTACTTGCATTAGATATAAAAACTAAGACGATGGATAAGGCATCAAGGAGGATAATAAACCATTGTTTGTGGCTGGCAAAACTTACTTTAAAAAGGACTCGACGAGAAAACACAGTGAGTAGGGAAATGTACCATCAGGCATTTCACTATTTTATCTCCATTACTGGGAACCCGGCATATCTCTTTTTTCCCCTTTCTTGAAGTAAAAATCTTGAATCTCTATCAACTGCTTAAATGCTTGCTTTGTTGGTTTTATATTATTAGAAAACATACTTTCTCAGTCCTGTGAAATTTAAACTAAAAGATGTCTCTCTTTTCCTTCATTTTTATGTATTTTTAGATCTCGCATATAAAATCATAGCAGCTATGCAAACAGGACAAAAAAAGTGTTATTTTGTTGTTTGTAGACCATGCACAATGCATTGATTAAGCCACTTTATGTGATAAAGTTATTTATGTCAAAATATTACCTTCAATGCAGCTGGGATTTAAATATTTTCCTCACCTCCAAAATAACTGAATCAAGTGGGAGAAGAATGCATGTGTTTTTTTGTCCTTTAATTAAAAACATAATCAGAAACACAACTGCAGACTATCACCTATGAATTAAAATGCTAATTTCTTTCAAAAGAAGAATTTATTTGATGTTCCCCCTTTGAAATATAAGAAATATACAACAAAGAAAGGAGGACAAAGATGCCATAGGAAGTCAAACACATTTGCAAAGCTAATTGAGCAAATTCACTACCATTTGACATTTTGCTAAAAGAAAAGCAGTCTTGCAGCTGCATAAAAGAACAATGCAAACAAAGACAGAAAAATACACAGTCTAAATTGATCTGTTGAACCCCAAAGCACTAAGATAGGCTTGTATAGAGAGTGAAACTGAACTGTGAGCACGAGAAAAATTCTGCCATGATACATTCCAACATCAGAGGGAACTCTAGGCAATCTGCCCTCTTCTTTTGTTTTCTTCCTACAATAATAACCTAGTTGAACAAGTCTTAAATCCCCAAATCCTCATCAGAGTTAACAAATGAAACACATATGAATTGAAGTTCTCTGAAGAAGCTGCATCTATATAAAAGATCCTACAGATTGCTTGACCTTGGACAAATAGAACATTGTAATTCTGAAGAGATAGAAAGTTTTTAGTCCATAGCCAAAATTACCTTGGGCTATTTAGGCATTTAACTTTACAATCTATCTGAACATGCTTGGGTATAAGAAACTTTTCAGGATGTACCAGTAAGTTTTGAAGACCTCTAAACTCCACAAACTCTAAAGTTAAGAACGCCCTAAAATAACACCTGAAACCTACAGAAGAGATTTTTTGTCTTTGCTGAAGTCAACCTACTTGCTGTTCCCACCAACGTAACTGGTAAATGTATGTATGATTTTTCTTTGTTCTGTGGCATTTCAAGTTCGAATAACTTATTTTATGGTAGAATATCTTATTTAGTGTAGCTGAATCCATATTCTAGGGCCATGGTCACTCATATTTGGCTCAGAATAAACTATTTTCTTATATCCATTGAGCAGAACTATTATTTTGTCAGTACACACAAATGATTTAATAAGATTTTCTATGAGCAACATGGTAAAGAGAGTCAGAATAAGAGAAACGCTGAGAATGGAAATTATTACATTTCTACCCTATAATAATGCAGTACACTAAGCTGGCCTATGCTTGTGTGGAAATTTAAGTCTTTTGACAAAATTTCACTATTTTCTTTAAAAAGAAAAATAAAATTCATATTTCATGTGTCTTAATAATAACCTAGTCATCATTCTCTGCAACCATCTTTCCACTCAACCATTTACTGAAATTAAAATGCCATAATTAACAGTCAAGTTCATACTGGCAGAGAGCACATACTGCTTTAAGAATGCTTGATCCACATGGAAAATAAAGAACTTCTTACAGTGTTTGCATGGGAGGCCAAAGAGCTGCCAAGATAGGGAGCCAATCATATTTCCCTTTTGCAAACATCCCCACAGACCTCATCAAATTCCAACAAAATATTGAATCCATAAGTGTTATGAACCTGGCTTTAGGTGATACTGTTAACTTCCTAAGGCATTGGTAAGGTCTTTTCAATTTAGCCTGCATGTCCTGCAGCTCCTTTCCTGTACCATTGGAAAAAGAATGGCTCTTTCCTTTAAAAATGTGGCCTTGGGCATGAGTAGATGCCTGGTGTGCTTATAAAGTTACCTGTCTGCTTTGATATTGGCTTCTTCTTTAATTGCAGTGGTGTTATGGGTAGCAAGGCCACAGCAGGATTTTTCCCTTTCACTGGCCTGATGAGTACTTTGGGGTCTATCTTAATAAAGTCCTGTAGGAATATTTTCAATACTGTTCAGAGGAAATGGGGATATCTTGCTAAATTAGTTTCACTCCACAGCGAGGAAATGAGAGGAACGGCCCAGGCTAGAGATGTTTCCTTGGGAAAAGTTGTTTCTGGATTCACCTGCGCCTTATATTCAGCCCAGGTGGCCTGTATGATTTCCCTCTTCATCAGTTATTTCTGGGGAGGTTTTCCTACCACCATCTTATGGGAGAAGGCAAAGCCATGGCCTCATGTGGAGCTCGCATCCTGTGTCTGAATGCAGCGATTTCTCCTCTCAGAGCTCTCCTTAGCATGCCATACATTAAATTTAGAGATGTAGAGTGACTTAACTAGAGACACTGTAGGAAGGCTGCATGCAGAAAACAATATCATGTGAGCTAAAGAGGACCTATAAAAGAAGAAAATGAATTCAACAACCAGCTGTGTAGTTCAGAGTTGAGCTCATAGGGCTGACATGATTCTGCCCCCGAACCTTGATTAGTACTAAAATAACAATTATTCGTATGAAAGATTCTGGGTCATAGATTCCCTTCCATTCCTAAAAATCTCTTTGGTTTTCTCTTCCAACACCTACTCTGCCTTTCGTGTGTGTGTGTGTGTGTGTGTGTGTGTGTGTGTGTGTGTGTGTGTGTGTGTGTGTGTGTGTTTAGACTGTGTTGGTTAGAGCCAGACTAAGGAGTTCTATAGGGAATCTCTCTTTTTGTTGAACTACAGGCTTCTTATGCAGCAAATCCCAGAAGCCAGCAAGCAATGATTTCATGATTTATTAGCATTCACACAAACTCTGTATAGACTCCCTCATTCCCAATTTGGTCCTTAATATTCTATGCCAACCCTGGTCTTGTACGTGTCTAGGTTTCAGCCTGAATACAGATCCATATGTGATCCCAAAACCCAACAGTTTCACTGAAAAGAACTTTTAAAAAAAATTTACATGGTCAGCTCTGCCTTTCACCCAGCAAAACAATAAATTATTAAGCAAATACAGCATTAAGTGCATAAAGCAGGAACTTAAGAATAAACAAAAGTAAAAAATCGTTACATATTGTGAAATGTAAACATTCACTAAGTTCATTTTGATGTCAGAAAAATATTTACGTAGCACCTACTGTATGCCATTCTGTGTGCTAAGAACTGCTATACAATGCTAAATTATAATTTCCATGATCATTAACTATTTCAATTCAAATGAAAACTGCAGTGAGAAATTATTAACTTTTCCAAGGTCAGAGTTATTGAACTACAGGGCCAAAATTGCAACACTAACTTACTTCCTATTTAATTTAATTTTTCCACCACACTTCATATAACTCAGTGTCCAATTTTAAAGACCAGCTTCTAGAAAGTCTCAGCCCACAACACTGAGGCTTTCATCAAGGCAGAATCTCTCAGCTGTTTTACCAGATTATCTGGGAGACTTACAGGTCTCAAGAGCTGAACCTTCCTCTCAACACCCATTTTGCAACACACATGGTCTATAACACAAACATTTGCACTTAAATTATTTGGATTATTTATATGAAACACTGTTTCCCTTTTAGCCTGTTCTCTTTACTTTCCTAATCATAATCTTTTCAGTTGATGGATAATTATTGTATGCCTTCCAACTAAATATCTCACTCAAGTATTTCTTCTGACTATTCTATTTGTTCAGTTTGTGGGGGTTTTCCTCATGTTTAAACAGAAGCTTGTATAAAAATATTTCAAATGGAGCTGGGATATAGCTCAGTGGTTCTGTCTCCTGCTTCACAAGCATAAGGCCAGGAGTTTGATCCCTGGTACCAAAAAATTAAAAAAAACAAAAAAAAACAAACACTTTTTTTAAATGGAGCCATTAGGTAATTAATCATCTCTGTGGTTCTTTAGACTCTAGTCTAAACTCAAATTTATTATCACAGGAAGATGAAGTATGGTTAGTTAGTGATAGTTCATATAGTCTCCTTTTCTAAACTGATTTTATTTTCTGAAGACAGCCACTTTAAGAACTACAGGTATTAGAGAAGGCTGCAACAGTACAGGCCTATAATCCCAGGAGTCTGGCAGGCTGAAGCAGGAGAATCTTAATTCTGGACACAGTCTGAGCAACAGAGCTAGTCAGCCAGATCCTGTCTCAAAATTTTTCAAATAAACAGATAAAAAGGACCTGACAAATAGCTCAGTGTGAAGGCTCAGGATTCAGTTTCCAGTACCATAAAATGGGTTTAGATCAATGGATACATACATAAATGGATAGGTAAGTGGATAGATGATAGATCGACAGATGAAAACCTATGATATTTAATATATGCTGCCATTCATTTTTAATTTGAAAATATGCCATTTAAAAACTTTTGATATACTCATTTTCATTCCAGTTGTAATTTTTTACACAACTATATATTTCTACAATTTATCTTCTGATCCAGAAACCAAATTTTCCAAATTGTATTATTCTCTAGGAACTACTTAGGTATTTATTATTACTATCTAATTTTATGTATATTCAGAGGATCAACATGTCTCTGGTTATTCCAATTTTCAGAAATATACTGTAAGATAGTACTTATGGACATATAATAGAGTTTTGCTAGAAGAATGGCTATAATAACATTGTTTTATTCCATAAACAATTGACAAATGTTCAACAATGGAATATCAAATAAATGTATTTTGGTACCTTTTATTGAATGCAATGTTATAAAGCTATGTAAAATTATGTACCAATAAACTCAATAAAAAAAAAATAAAAAAAATAAAAAAAAATTATGTACTAGAAAGCTAAAAATATTATGACTTATTCTTGCATGGCAATAAAGCACGATTACAAAAGGACATGAATCTTTTTGTAAAATTACAGATTACAAAAACTGAAAGGATATGCACTGTTGTTTATATATGTGTGTGTGTTTGCTTCTTGTGCTGCTAGGAATGGAGTCCTGGCAAGCTCTCTACCACCGAGTGCATGCCCGCTCCACTTTATTGTTCTGAAGATTCTAATGCTACTTCGTGGGTCCTAAAATCCTGAAAATATGGCTGATCTGAGGAAGAAAAGACTGTAAGCCACATAAAATTTGAGTTCCACGAACTTATTCCTCACCATATTTTCCTCCTTTATAGTTTTTGTTTTTCCAAGATCTTAACCCTTCACAAATCTATGGTAATTTCTTCAACTCCTATCTCAGTGCCAAAACAACAACTACTGATACAGTCAGAAATAGGGAACTTGGAAGAGCCACTCATGCTCCCTCATTGGCTGTGGGCACGGCTCCACCCAGGTAATTATCCTTGTTTGAGCTTAAGAGGTCATGATGCTTAAGGAGGCAGAGCGTTAGTTCCAACACTAGTGAAGGGTGACGTGGAAGGAAGGCATATAAAGTTAAAGGTGCTTGATCCTTTAAATACTAGAAGTCTGTGTCGTACTGGGCTTATCCAAGCTCTTCAAGACTTCCTTTTCCTGGGTTCCACTGTGTTCTTCCTGTGCTTACTACTTTCCTGCAATCATCAATGTAGCTGTTTGCTACATATTACTAGGTGTATGCTTGGTAAGTCTCTCCTTGTTGTACACAAGAACCTGGGCTATTTTGTCCTAGTCAACCATAACAGTACTACTGACATATATAAAGTAATATTTTGTCTATTATTTCTATACATTAATGAAGCCGAGTTCACTAGAATAGTTCAAAGAAAGAGTATGGGCAGAGAAAAAAAGGTGAATAAAGCAATATAATGTGAAGTAACACATACTCAACTGTATAAAAAAAAAGTGTAGAAAAGAAAAAGGCAACTCCCAACAATCTCTTACATAGGGACCGATTTTATTGTGAGGGCTTCTAAACGTGTCTGCTCATTCAAATGATGCTGGGCACTTGCTAAAATTACACTGGCCCTTCTTTTTGGGGCTATGCATCTGACCTTGGATATGAAAGTGTCTATTTTGAAAAAACTACAAAATTTTCTAATAGCTGGAATGTATTTGGAAACCACTGGTCAAGGCAAGATATTCTAAATGCACCTCCAGCTTAATGTGAGATAAGTAGAACTAGTAGGAAAGCACTTGGTTGAGTTATTGTTTTTACGTTAGTGCTGCTTACCCCTCCTAGGCAAGGAAAGTAGACAAAGTAGTTGAGCAGTTGATATTATTTTGATTAGTAGCATAGAACCTTTTGCCATCATGTTTTGAAAATATTTATATTTGTGACCATTTTCCAATAAACATTTTCTACCAAGGGTCATAGGGTTAAAAGCCTCTTTGCTAATTTTATACATCAATGAGTTACTTAGTATTATATCCGCTGAAAATCTCAGCTTTTAATGTGACCATTACACACAGAAGAAATCAATGACTTCATCAGTTTAATAGGACTATTGCTCCTGTGTTCAATTTATTATATGGCGCTACAAGGGTGCCATTGCAGATGGCTTTGAACATTTCAAACAGATTCAATTTTTGTTTCTGATTCAAAATTCAGTAGCTGCTTTTGAAGGACCACAGTGTGTGATAGAAATTATACATCAAAATAGCATAAAGAAAAAAATTGAAATATAGTAATAATAGGGAAATCTAGCTTGGGAATTAAAACTGAGGGCATTAAAAAGGCATATACCTTCAACCCACTGTCCTCCTACTTCATAACACTGTCACCAAAATGAAAATTCTGATTTCATTTCTGCTTCCCTTTTGCTTCCTATACATTGCAAATGATTTTCCCGATTGTTCATTAGGGAGTAGGAATTGGCTGGGCAAGTCTCTGCCCATTCTCAGCTTTCTTTTCAGATATGACTGACACACAGGATACTCATTCTGCTTAGCTCTCACATCTGTGAGGAATCACAACGAGCCAAGTTCTGGGGTAATGGGGAGGGAGGCTGAGATTGCATTGCAATAGCTGAAGGGTAAGCGAAGGGCTTAGTCACTCTCCTCTGTGAAAAAATACCCAGCACTCACAATTTAAAGGAGCCCAGGTTTATGTTGGCTCATGTTTTAGAAGCTGCGGTCCTAGCATTGGTGGCCAGCTCCACGCAGGAGCAGCGGTGCAGGCAGGTCAGCGGAGGAAAGTTCCTCACCTCACGGCAGCCAGGGAGCAAAGAGAAGAGAGACCCCGGGAAGGAGATACACCCTTGCAGGCCATGTCCCCGTGACCCATCTCCGCCAACCACACTCTCCCTCCTACCCATAATCCCATTGCCTTCAAACACATAAGACTTTGGGGACCATTTTAGATGTCCATGACAATGAATACAGCTAATTTTGGAGACTGTCAAAGCCATAAAACTTTACATATCGGCCACATCCTCCAGCTTATTAGTCTTCCAGTCTTCTCAGCAACAAATTGTTATACTGATCTCCATCTCCAGATTATATGCTGATTTCTAAATTGGATCTCAAGAGGGACAGAGAGGTGTTGTTTAGCGAGCAACACAAGCCTACTTAAGGCTCCACAGAGGACAAGAAGTTGAAGGATCTCTCCAAATTATATAAAAATATCTACTCAAGAACTGCAACTGACTTTTCCTATGTCAGTGTCCTGTGGCTCCTTTCTTATTCTATGTGTGATTGCCTAATGGCTCTGTAACAGGAGCTTGTCTGAAATAAAGGCAACCCTAGGAAAATGCTTTTAAAAGACGACTTTAAAAAGGCATAGAGAAGCGGAGTGTGATGGTGCATGCCTGCAATCCTAGCCCTGGAGGTTAAGACAGGAAGACTGCACATTCAAGTTCAATCTGGGGAATTTAACAAAACCCTGTGTCAAAAAATGAAAAAGCCTGGTACTACAGCTCAGTACAGAGGGCCTGGGTTCATTTTCCACTATAAAAAAAAAGTTACGAAAGCTAGACAGACAAATGAAGTTGTAGAAAGGATTTGGTGACTATAGTTTTCATACCTTTTGTCCCAAAACACTGTCCTTCTTAGCTCTTACCTATGTGTAAGCATGTGGCCTTGGCAAAGATCCAGCAATATGCTCCGAGAAGGGCACACAACGCAGCCACGGCCAACCAGAGCCATTTCTGGAGATCTGCATTATTACAGCTAGTAAAGATTTCCTTTGCATCTTGATTTTAACATCAAGTAGAAAAATGTAGGTCTAGAAGCTTTAGCCGTAACATAAGCTGTCTTCTCTATCTCTGCACAAGGCTCTGATATACAGAATTAAAAAAACCCAAAAGGGTCCTAGACCCTGTTCTTTCCATAGAATTTACCTTCTCTTTTGGAGGTGAGATTCTCTTCCTTGAAACCAACAGTTCTGAGTAAAAGAGAAGGCATATATATTTATAAAGATATATTATACAGAAGTAATATATGGGTATTGTTAAAAATTAAGACAGTTGGGCCAGGGATTCAGCTCAGTGCCTATCTTACAAGCACAAGGTCCTGAAGTCAATCCCTGCCCCCCCGCCAAAAAAAAAGATAACAGGGGAAGATAGTGTAAGTTGAGGTAAACGCAGTAACGTATTTTCTTTGAGTATGTTTCCTGTTTTATTTTTACAGAAAACAAACACAGATGAAGGTGCACACAGAAATAAGCAAATAATACACTGTTACTACACATCATTTTTAACTCTTCTTATTCACTGAACAACTTATATAAGATTACTGCATAAAACTTTTTTTTCCCGGGAAAGTTACTATAGTGCAAAGATTTATTTTGATCCTCCCTTCTTTGGGCCAGAATTTTCCTATGCAATAGGTATAGGACTGTGAATAAGAGAAGTCAAGGTCTGGTTTATGTGAAAAATTTTTTACGGTCAGACTGATCACTAGCAAGGAAACAAAATAAATCAAGACATTAAAAATAGTAAAAAATAAAAAAAGAACGGAATAAGCTTATGTATAAAAGTAAATTCCAGAGGAAACAGCAATAGAAAAAGCTCTTGGAGAAGGTAAGAACTGAACTTTGCTTTAATGAGAAAAGGAGCCAGTTCTTACTCATTTAGATGAAACTTTTCCAGGTGAAGGAAATCAGGTAGTTCATGGGTTCTGCAGTGGGGATGAGCATGGTCTATTAGAGGAAAACAAGAAGCTGTTGGAGCTCAATTATAAGGAATAAAGAAGCAATAACGATGTAGTCAGAAAAATATGCTGAAATCAGGCCCTAAAGGGGGCTGGAAGGCATGTGAAGGAAGTGGGTTTTATTGAAAATGAAACAGAAAGAAACAACATGAGATTTTAAAAAGAAGAATAACAGTCTGGTTAGAAAGTTGAATTCTCTGAGCTACACCCATGGGTTGCATTACCCTGGTAGCAATAGAGATGGAACAAAGCGGACAGATTTGTATTCATTTTTGAGGGAGAATCTACAGGATGGGGATTTTGGCTTTGATGGATGAACAAGTTGATTCTCTGGCCCCTTAACTAAAAACCGAATCAGTGACATTAAATTAGTCCTAAGCTCCTTTCCCCAGTCTCTGTCATGTTTCCCCAAATAGAGAACACATTTTAATAGCACTCTGATCTGTAGAAAATTCAGAGGAGGGAAGTTATTTGCTTTCTTTTCCTATTGACTGCTGTTTAATTTCTGGAAAATTACCTGGGTGGATGGGGAAACGGCGGTGAAGTGAGCTCCTGTGCAGAGCGGCTGTCCTGCTGGAGGTGGAGCGGTGGCTTAGTGGGCTCAGCAGCTGCTTCAAACGTTCAGAATCCCTGGATGCTGAGGCTCAGATCTCAGCAGGACCCACGTAACCATTCATCCTTCCAAGGTAGATAAATTGAATGTTGCACAATTTAGAAAGTGTGTGTCTTTCAGATAATGCCTTAAAAAGCAAATTCTATGTGAACATGAAAGACTACATGGCACTATAGAGGAAAAGGGACCACCCCTGTGTCCTTGGCCTAAATTTCCTCCTTCCCTAATGCAGTAGGGTAGACTACTCAGTTACCAACACCTCACTGTTGCTAAGTTTATATGTCATTTGTGTGGTCCATGGGATCCTTCAGAACGAAATGAGCTTTATTAACAAGAGAGAAAGAAAAAAAGAAAGAAAAGGAAGGAAGGAAGGAATCTGTTTTACTTACTATGAGTCTCTCCAAAGTTGACTCTAGCTCCCCTGTGCCTTTTAATGGTGCCCCCATCACAGGGACTGCAGCCCTCTCAGACTGGAACAAACACATTTCATAGGTGAAAGGTAGCTTGATCTCTCCTATGGGCGGTCTGTAGTCCTGCTCTGATACCACGGGGAAATGGCACACGTGACGGCTCCCACCCGCCCCGAAGCCAAACCAGCTGAAGATACTGAGTGAGGCAGGAAAGGGCACGGCGAGGAAGCGAAGGGCAGGTCACCCAGCACAGGTGCTTCACCCCCGCCTCTTTCATTTTCTCTTTTGTGGATTATCACACTCTTCAAAGGATCTGCTGGGTTTTGTTTGGAAATGAAACGCTGGAGTCTTGATCATTAATTTGGCCATAATGTAATAAATTTTAAAAATATTTATATAAATGAAGCATGTAGCAACGTACTATACGTTATTTTTAAAATTATAGAATATCAATTTACTCTGTAGCTATGTAACAGTTTAATGTGTATTCTTATCCTTATCCACCCCATCCATTCTATTGCTTAGCATCTACTGATCCTTCCTTGCTAAAAAACTAGTGAAATGGGACCTATTACTAATGAAACCAAAGAAATGAAGAGTTAACATTTTGACTTTTGGATTCCAAAAGAAAAAGTTTGTGTGAGAGGCAAAAAGACAAAGGTAAATATCAGTCTGGATAGAAAAAGCTTTCTCTGCCCTCTGGATACTAGCGTCAGTAAGCAATGATGAACATAAAGAGATGAAAGCAAGTGTTCAACACACAACATTTAAAAGAAGTGAGGGTAATTCCCCGAAGTATTTCAGAATCCCCAGAAGAGCAACAGAGAGTCACTCAGAACCCGCATCAGCCTTCCAGGCTAACACATAACTCATTCCTTCTGTTAGATTTTCTGGAGTACTTATCATCAAACACTATGGTAAAATATTGAATATACACCTGAAAATTAAGAATTTCAAAACGGTTAGTTGAACAAATGTAACAATTATAATACAGGGCAAAATCCCTGGGAGGTCTGAAAACAATTATAATTGATTTGAAGTTTACTTCCAGTTACTAGGGGACCAGGAATGAGGAGGGGATGGAGCATCAGAATACATAGTTGATCATTATATAACTGCAGTTTTCTGTCACAGAGATTTATCCGAATCGTCTCTTTGGATACTAGAGTCATCCACAAGAGACAGCCTTTCACCTTTATCCTCCTCCAGGAAAACAGGAATAAAATAAGTAAACTTTGTAAGATGAGGGAACACAGAGAAAAGCTGCGTTGCTAAGAACAATCACACTTTTATTAAAGAGCACAGAAAATTCAGTGTAACTTTTAACTTTTTCTAATGATTCAGATGGACACAACTGAGATACAAACATTTTAAATAAAAGTCAAAGATTTAGTACGATATGGCTTAACTCTTAAACTAGAATCATGGTCTACTCTTTACCCCTGAATAAAAATAAGCAGGGAAAGTTATAGAGCCCCACAAAACGAAACAGATACAAAGGCCTCTCAAGCTTGTGATTGCAATGCAGAGCATGGTGACTCTGGGTATGGAGACATCAAGCTGGGACTCAAGGGTTTTAGTGGTGTGGTAACAGAATTGTCAACAATGATTTTTATAATTACTACAACTCTATTAAAATATCCTGAATCTATCTTTTAGATAAATATATTATTCAGATGATTATGTTTTCCTATTCAATCACGGGCATAGAACATGGGAGAATATTGAGTTACCTGGTAGCATATACCGAAAGGCATTTTTCCAAATTTGCACCTTGTAGCTTGAAAAGCTTAATAAGAAATTGCTCACAATTTTCATCAGCATGCTCTTAAAAAAGAAAAAGTTGGAGTAAAGAGCTTTTTCAAAGGAAGTCAACTTCGTCTGCACTCTGAATGAAAGCTACTATTTTTCCTCAAGTTCTACACAGTCTATAAAAGAGACATAAGTACAACTTTTTAAATGCCAGCAACATAAAATACAGGATTGTAGTTAACAGAACCAAGAAAAACAACTTTGAGAATTGTGCCACAGTATGGACAGCAGGGGGAACATAAATTGTGGAGTAGCAAAGAGAGTAGTAGTTGAAGTTTCAGGTTCTTGAATTAAATGTATTAGAGTACGAATAATTGGCTTTCCCTCTTACTCTTTCATCACTGACACACTCTGTGATTGTCAGTTATAATACGACTTCCTGACTTGACTAAGAACCATCTAAGAGTTCACTAAAGCTTAGGCTGTGTGTGTGGATAAACGATGTGTAGGTCACCAATGGAGGGAAGACCAACTCCAGACGTGGGTGGCACCAACCAGTAGGCTGGTAACCTGGAATGGATAAAATAGGAAGAAGGAGGTCTTCCCTTCTGCTTTTCAGAGGAGCTCAGTTCTTCTTTCTACCTTTGAATGTTCACTTCCATTTCTTTCAGGCTTCCAGTGCAGGCTCTTTAGCCTTCCAAAGCAGCGCCTTCCACATTGTCACAAACTTCCACCAGACTCTTCAGTGAGCTTCACACTTTATGCTTTCAAGTGGATCCCCCAGCTCCTCAGTGAGCAGACAGCCATTGTGGGGTCTTCCACGCCATTCCTCAGGTGACCATTGTAATCCTGCCTTGTAAATCCTTTATATAACCTGATACACATGCATTGCCTGAGTTTCTTTGTAAAATAGTAGAGATTTCTAAGAGAATTTGTAAATGAAGTTTTTAGCACAAAATGAGTACTTACTGTATGTTTCCTGTCAGTACAATTTTTTTTTTTTAATTTTTGTTGTTAGTAATGCGATTGAATCCAGGGGCTTCTCACTAAGCTACTTTCTCAGTCTTTTTTTCATTTTCTCTTTTGAGACAAAGTTTCACTAAATGCTCTACATGGTGACTGAACTTGGCATACTTTTGCTTCATTCAGCCTCCAACAGTTCTGAGATTACAGGTGAATGTCACTTACAGCCAGCTTCATCATATTTTTATTTTCTTCTTTTGTTTTTTCTTTTGGAAATCAAACTCAAAGCCCCACACTTGGTGGGTGCTGTGCCTCTAAACTACATCCCTGGCTCTGGAAATAGTTTTTTTTTTTTTCCTTTCTTTCTTTTTTTTTTCCCCCTCAGTACCAGGGATAGAACTCAGTACCTTGCACTTGTGAGGCAGATGCAGTGCCATTGAAATCATATCTTAAATATATTTTAAAGGTTAGAATTCAAATAAGAGAATTTACAAGAAAAGGAGATTTTGATAATTCATTATTGGTATGTGAAAAATATTTGTTGATGTCATATCCTCTGACAGGAGGATAAAGAGAATATGAATTTCCTGAGGATAAAACTCAGAGTGAATAAAATCATCTGGATTTAAATTCCTTGCACGCTACCAGACATTTGCCACTTTCTAGGCATTGTACTAAGAAATTTCATGCATGCAGCTCCATTTAAACTTCACAACAAGTCATGGGCCTGTAATATGATTACAGTTTTGTAGAGAAAAAAACTAGCACTCAGGAAAATGAAGTGATTTTTTCCAAGTCGTCGCATATTTGGAAGAGGGATTTGAATCTGGGTTTCTTTAGTAACAGTGCTTGTCAGACATATAGAGTACTCATTAAGGAAACAAGCAAATGACAAACAAAAGAATAAAAATATATTTATAAAATAATGGAAACAGCTTTATCAAATGGGAAGGGAAACAAGAGTTGGAGGGGGCCAGGAAGGACAGGAGGGAAGGAATTATGATGCATTACGTACATGTACAAATTTCTAATGATAGATGTAATCATCATATACTACAAACATGTATTAATAAAAATTTTAAAAAGTTAAAAAGAAAAAATATGTAAGGCATGGAATGAATTATCTTGAGAGAAAATACTGTACATTACTACCAACATGAGGAGGCTACCCTGTATAAAAGGGAATTAATACAAAAATAGAAAAGAAATTTTAGAAAAGGCCGTCAAGGTGCTATATAGTTAACACATATGAATCAGAGTAAAAGGAATCAGGAGACAGATTCTGCCATCGTAGAGAAGGAGCTGAGTTTTCAGGTATACAGTCTTCGTGTAGAAAGGAAAATGATATTTAGGGATAGGTCTACATTTGCTTCTAAATCTGTTGCAATCACAGGTTTATTGGCATCAAAGAACTGAGCCTCTCAAATTTTTTCAGGGGAAAATATGCGTATCATAAAGATGGACATATCTTAAAATTTATTTGGATCCTAAAGAGCAGACTTGCTTTTTTCTGCAGATCTATTTGCCAACTGATTGCCTCCACTGCTTTGCTATTATTTTTCTCCACATGTATGTTTGATTTGCATGGCCCCAGCTCAAACTCAGGGCCTTTGCGGTGGGTACTAACCTTCACAGTGAGTGGCTTCAACTGAGGCCAGCGATCATCCTTTTTTCTAGATAATTTTATGTGTGTTGAAGAAGTTTGAACTGCAAAGAGCATGTTACCATTTAGAAAGTAGTAGTTACGTTTCAAGAAGATTCCCACAGAAGCCAGTCTATGTGGGATGGGTTATTATATCTCCTAAACCTTCTGTGTGATAGGAAAAAAAAAAAAAAGAGTTGTAGCATCCAGGGGAGTATGTTGTGTCACATATGTAGAGACTGCATTAAATAACATTATTTCAGCAATGTGTGTCATCAAAAAAAAGGTAAGCATAGATGAAAAGGTTTATTGCAGAAGTTGAATGAACATTAACTGTTGGCAATTATTCCCCTGAGGCCATAAAATATCAATTAAATAAAAACCAAATACACTTCCCTCTGCTTAGTACAGTTGCAAATACACACCATACAAAGACAGGCAAATCACGAATCTAGAATGAATTGCTGATTGGTAGTCATTAACATGACGGGGAGGAGTGAGAAAAAAGTAATATTAGGATCTGCCTCTTCTATAATGATATGAGAAACCCTCAGAGAGTTTTGTAACACTTTCCTTTACCCTTTTTTGAAGTTTTATAGTTAGATAGAGGAAATAAAATACCTGTTCAGTGAATAGAGTCCATTGTAATATTTCCAGTATGTTCAAGTAGAAACATACAATTCAAGAGGAGTAGGAGACCTTTCCCTCACTAACGTATCTTATGCACGTCTTTGTTTACATGAACATTCCCACAGCTTGTCATAGTAATCCTACATTCTTACTCCATTTGTTAATAGTATTCTTGAAGCATTGGTTCCTGGCCTATTTTTCTCTGTCCCCTTGCCAATGCCTGCATGCCAGAACCTTTTACTGTCTAATCAGATAGTAACTACGCATTGCATAGAAATTCAAGGTCACTTCATGAACTGTTTGGGACTATGAGTTATCCATTTTCAATCAAAGCAAGATTAAATTTAAACTAATAAAAATATCACTTAAGGTATCTATCACTTTTGGCTTACCAAGTTACATTTTATTTGATATGCAACTACAAGCAAGCCACCTAAAATTTAAACCAATTTCAAGTAAAATTTATTTAATTTCAATCTTGAAAACAAACTCAGGAATCTTCCCACTTAAGAAGTTCTTCAGTCAATAACTGCAGTTCGTTTGCAAGGAGACTTTGAAATATACCAAAAAACAGGCTGGCTGGCAGGTTGGTTTGTGCTGCAAGATATTCTGACAACCTGTCAAAGTTCCACTTTTCTCACATTCTACCAACTTCTCTTCTCTAAAGAAAGCATGAAATGTCAAAATGACAGGTGCCGAAGCACAGCAGCATCCAGCTTCTGGGCTATTACCTTAGGAAGGGAAGAGCTGAGAAGTACAAGTGACATAAGCTCAAGACTGATACAATTTACCACATGTAGGAGTGGCTTGCTGGCGCTTGGGTTAACCCCTTAGAGCTGATTAACTGGAGCTCCATTTCTCACAGGTAATTTTGGTGGTAGTTCGAGAAGAAAAAGTACAGCTTTTGAGCAATAACTTCCTTAAGCAATCTTCCATCTATTTTCTTTACTATGGGTGATTTTCTGTGATTAATTTGTGGAATGAAATGAACACTGTGTAGTAAAAGAAGACCTGGAGGTACAGTTTTGTTATTTGTAAATGGAGACATGGGCCTTGTAGCCAGTTGAGAGTTAAAACACGGGAAACGACCGCAATTATATTTACAGAAATCTGTATGTGTCTCTGTGTGTGAATAAATACCTATTAGGAGAGTAGGAGAGTTAGATATGATCTGACTAATTCATATTAATGTGAGAAAAATCCATTTCATGACAAGACAGAATTATAAAATACAGCCTAAAATTCTATTTTATTATTCTTACTCTCAGATTCTGTCTTACACAGATAAGTCTAACTCGTAGTTGTCAGCTATTTCTTCATAATATACAAATACAATTTCCCCTAAGTGATGAATAGTCTTTAATTGTATTTGACACTATGTTGGTAAACAGAAGTTGCATTTGAGGACAATGGAAATAGATAAATAATGGTGTTGTGGTCACATGCTTTAGCCAAAAGAGAAATAGACAGGGCACCTAATAAAACCTGAGAAAAGCAATGAAGGATTGGGAGTCAGGAGACAGATTCAATTTCCCAGAGAAAAGGCTTTATGAAGTTAAGGATGAGACTGGGTGCTATGGTTGGGATCGTACTGGTCCCGAAGGTCCATGTGTGGAAGCTTTGTCCCTATGGTGGTGGTACAGGGAGGTCCTGTGGTACCTTTGAAGACAGGTGAGTGGTCCTTAGGTCATTGGGAATACTGACCTTAAAATCAATCCTGACTTCCTGCAGTGAGTTGTCAGAATACAAGTTGTTACAAATGTCTGAATATGACTTTGAATTTGTTCTCAGCTTCGTGGTTCAGGAGATAAATACTTCTTCCCAAGCCATTCTGCTATCTCCCTGTGGCTCTCTCATCAGTGCCTGTGCCATGCTGTTTGGACTCTCAGACCCTAAAACAATAAGCTAAATAAAATTTTTCTTCGTAAGTTTACCCTGCCTTGCTTGTTTCATTTTACACATTCAAAACAGCCTAAGACACTAGGGACACATTTTTTAGGGGAAATAGAAAACGTCAAAGCTAGGTTTCTATGTTCTGGGAGAGCGCATGATGTAAGCATGGGAATCTGCAGGTTTAATCCTACCTGCCCTTTGTGAAATAATACCATGTAGCATTTGGGAGCACAGATATTACAAATGAATTGCAGAGGAGCTCAAAGCTGGCTCTCAACTTATGCTATACAAAATTTATCTACCTACAGTAAGATGAAAATACTTGAAGTATCTGCCTCATTGTGTTCTGAAGAATGAAATGTGATTATGTGTGTATGTAGCCATTATTCCATAATTATATCTCAGAAAACCAATTGTAAAGGACTCTCCTTTCTTCCTATGTCTTCAGAAGGAAATAAAAGAAAGATATTGCATTAAATTAGAATGATAAATCAGACAAGCAAGTTTCTCAGCCTGAGGGGAGTCAGGACTCTATTACTATAAGAGCAGAGACTTTAATTAACCAATCTGTTTACTATATAACTTGAGAATCTTTATACTACTGAAGTTACATGTACTTACAACAATCAGACAGATAGTTAGCTGTGTGTGATGTTGCTGGTGAACACTTGCAATGGCAACAGCTAACAATTACCGTGCATTTAGCAATTGCCAAGCAATGCATTAAGAGTAAAGGACGACATGTATTTTTACACTCAACACACTTGTAATCCATGTGGGCTGCTATCTCTTTTACCCCTATTTGACAGAAATGGAGTATGTTCCTTGAGTTACTTCATTAGGAAGTAGCAGGTGCCATGAATCAGGGAGAGTCTGACTGGGAAGCTGGTGTTCCAAGTTACTTTTTGTACTGCTGCTGCTATAGTAGAGAAGAAATATAAAAGCTTAAGAGGGATAGAAACTGTTCAAAGAAGTTTATCATATCCTTGCACAGTGGCCTATATCACTTTTATAGTAGAGATTTATGAAAGATTCTGATATATGTTAATTTTTCTCTCAAGCATGGATTTTCTATGTTTTAAGTAGATAATAGTTACTCCTTAAAATATCAAAATGATGAAAATTCAGGTAGCATAAGAAGGCACAAAGGAAGTGAAAACAATGGAAAAACATACGTTTTTATTCTCTCACCCCAAGCCCAGAACAATTTTCTGGACAATACTCTTGTTATTCCAAAATTTATATGCCTACAGGAAACCAGATTTCACACCTTCAATTTTGTCCTACATTTCTGAATGAGTTTAAGTGAGGAAGATTTCAGAAGCAAATTTCACATTTCAGAGCAATGCGGTACCCTGGTCAAACTGAGTAATACAGAGAGAGACTCCTGGACCAATGAACACTTCCTAAAATGACCACAACTTTGGCTACACCTACTACAACAGAGCATGTTTTCTTTTTATGTTCTGTTTCTGAGAACATCAACCCATTTGTAACCGGAACTACTGCGCCAAGTGTAGGCAAAGAACAAAGACTCTCTTCCAGGAGACAGAGCTAAAAGATGTCCTCATCCTGTTACTTCAGTTTCAGGATCAAATATGAAGTTAGTACAGTAAATTGTTCTTCCTTCAGAGAGTTTAAGCTTTTGTTCACTTTGGTTCCTCTTTGTAACTTAAAATGTCCTCAACTCAGAAACAGTACGCTTTGTCCATGTAATCCTTGGAATTAATGACTTGCACACTACTTGCCACAGTACCTTGCTAGCAGGTGTCTGCTTTAATTTTACCAAAGAAAGTAACACAAATTAGATTGGAAGGTGAAAGGTAGTCAGTGATAATTTTTCCACTTCAGCAAGCACAAGGAGTTTTATAAACTCAAGTGTGAACATTTTCAGGACTTTTTTTTTTTTAGCAATTCGTATTAACTCACCTGTTCTACGCTATCCACTGTAGTGATCCTCCCTATGACTTCTGCACTACTTCTAAAACTATGAATACAAATGACACAGAGTAACAAGCTCGAGATATTGACACATGACCTGACCTTAGATTCTCCAGTCTTACCAAGGGTTCTGTACTACCTGTGTTCCTGCATCCTGTTCTGTTCTGCTTGGAAGACCTAGTGGGGTTAATATTTTCTTTTAATCAGATACTAACATTGTGCTTGTTACCAGAAGTAATTCCAAGAAAAAGACCGTCCAAAAACGTCATGAAGGATAGCAAATCTTTAACAACTCAGGGTAAAGGAAGAGCCCACAACCCTATAGGGCAGAAAATAAGATACTAATGTTCTAAAACAGTGCTTATCGGTCAACCACTTACACTATTTTTGGAGAAGCCTCAAACAAAGCACAGGTAGTTTCTACAATAAAATAATATTCAGCCAGTCCTAGACAGTGAAGTAGTATAGCTAATTGTGACTGCAGGGAAGAGCTTTCGGAAAGAAAATGTCAAAAATGTGGCTTTCCATTTCACTCAGTTATGCTTAGAAAACTAAAGAATTTATGTGATTACCTTACAGATAGTCTTCCACTTTATAGCCATATGGCTGAGCTACCTAGAACATGGAGAATCAACTTAATTCACTGATGTAACTTGTTGCCTGAGAGTCAGGCCATCGTTTAAGAAAAAGTAGGAATTCTGAGAATTGCAATGAAAATATTTGGGGAAATGCAGATTAATATAAGTACCTTGACCTTCCCATTTACACTGAACTAATTTTAGTGGCAGATGCAACCCCTCCACATCCTCTATCTCAAGAAACAACACCCACTTTGCTTGAACATTTGTAAGATGATTTGATGGACACTTTCTTTAAGGGGATAATTACTATTTTTAAGTATTCAACCCACTACCCAACTTTATCTCCAGATCCTTGACTTGAAACAGATTCTAAATTATTTGAACAACGTGAGTTCAGAGATTGTCCCAGAGAAAGCTAAAATATTCATAAGATGTATTTCAATGTTTTGAAATACATGATATACATTCAGTGTGATCAAAATACAGTGAATGTTTACATTTAAAACTATGAAGTCAATAACATGATGCATGACTCGTCCTCAAAAGATTCCCCCCTGATTTGAGTACTCTTATTCCATCATTTTTGCCACAGTCTGAAGCAGTTTTTTAAGGCTTCTTTTGTAAGTAGTTGCTGTGCTATGACTATCTTGCTGTCCTGAATCAGTTTAATGCATTGTCTCTTCTTAGTCAGTAGAACTCTGCGGAAAAGACACAGGTCCCATCATGAAGTGGATGAGGAGATACATTATAACACTTTTATTTATAGTATTCATTGTATTTGTTGTTACACCTTGTACAGATACCCCTGAAAGAAGACGTCTAGAACTGCTTCAGAAAGGGGCAAGCTGAGAGAATATTTACATTTAAAGTCAGGGTTAACCTTAGGTGGGGATTGATGGTTAGTATTTCTTTTACTGCACTAAAATGTTTTTAATTGAAACATTCACCATATTTTTGATCAACTAATGTATGATACATAGATATATACAGACAGATATAGATTCCAAAAGTGCTGGGTTAGACTGTGTAGGAACTTGTTGATAATTAAATATATTCAGCATTAGAGGTTGTAAATTCAAGGAGTCAGTGTGAATAGCTGGCCATGCTCTGTTTCCCTGGCTGGCAGACTGAAACGTGGTGTCAGTATTACCCTTCATTATGACATCCACAAAAAATCAAGTAGGTTAGGAAAATAAGAATGCTGGGTTAATCTTGCATTCAGCTAATCTAGTCCTAGTTATATTCCCTGAAGTGTTCCGAAAGAAACAAACAAACGAACAAACTCTTCAACAGTGCATGGATAGAGTTGTTGTCAATGCAGTTTTAAGAATTTCTACAATAGCTATTGTCTACTATATGGGATAACAATCACACCATCTTTTTCTAGTTCTTCCTCCTTTGTCATTGTGTTCACCAGCCTTTTGCCACTGTGAAAAAGCAAGTCATCATCATCATAATAATCACCATTATCAGTACTACTATTATTATGTGATCATTTATCCCTACCTCATGACCACATTTATATTAAACTGTCTCAGGTCACCTGTGGATATAGGAAAATTATAAATATGTCATAAAGAGTAGATGATCAGAAGGCAGCAAGAGCCCTAAATCATGAAATCTGGAGATGACATTTTCTTTATTTAAGATAGAACATACACAAATGTATGCACCCTGGGATCCCTTGCAGTTGTCTTAAGCAATTTTTACTGAGTTCATTTTTGGAATGCTGTTAGCTCATTAAGCATGGATATAAGCTCACAGCTTCAGTTAGAAGAATTATTAATGACAGCTATGTCAAGGCCCCTCTCCTCACTAAATATTACTTATATTAATATTAACTTAATGTAAGGAATTTCATCCTGGGGCTCCTAGAGACTCATGAAAAGCCCCACATATGTTATTTATGCTTTTACTTGATTAAAAATAAATTCTTCCTAGAGGCTACCCTGCTATTCAAAGATCAAGTGCCATAGATTACTTTTGTTTCTATAAAGATTTTATAAGTTCACTGAAACTATGTGTCTATAGATATAGAAAGGCTATTTTTAACTGGAAAGTTGGAAGCATGCTATTTCCTTAATTTTTAAGAATTATTTGAACTGCAAGGTAGCACATGAAATTTCATAGTCCTTTGGGAAATTATAGCACCTCCTGAATATCACTGATGAGAGTTGGTATGAAACTTTCCAGTTGCTTCATTCAAATGTAAAATTCAATTACATTACAAAATAAAATGCTGGGTTAAGGAGCATAACTTCTTTTATCATTTAGACTTTTGAGCCCTTAAAGCAGGTCTAGAATTTTAACTAATGTGTTATAATACCCAACTCTTTCAGCACTAATTGTTATCATCCTAAGATGTATAAAGGGCTATTTTTATTAATTTTTCTAAAACACAGATAATAAAAAGAAAGGAGTCTGTCCCAGTCCTAGAAAATTTACAAAAACAAAAGCAAAAGATGACAACGGGGCCCTCAAACACAGACTCTGCGTCATGCCAAATCAGTCATCTGAGAAAAGAATAATTCAGCCAGGAAGTTCATTGTTTGACGGACATGATGCCAATTAACTAAGTTGACACAATGCAATTAACAAATCTGACTTATTTTTTTTAATGAATTGACTGCTTTTGCTTCTTGTTTCAGTGTCATGTAGACATAGCTGCAGATAACAGTAACAATATTGAACTGAAAGGTTAAGTGATTTAATTTTTGAGACATTACCATTAGAGAGGGCACCTTTAATAAATCAATGCATTGAAGATGCTTGGAGATCTATGGATTAAAGATTACTCTGCTTGTGGAGTGCCTAGTAATCATTATACATTGCAGACCCAAGCACAAGACTAAGGGCTTGTCTTTCTCAGTTGTCAGTAACACTACGCATCTCCAGGTAGCCCTACACCTCTCCTCCACCCAACATTCACTGGCTTTCCTCAAACAGAAAGCATTCACTTCTCTACAGTAATAGATCAGATGCTGTACCTTAATTACAGGTACTTGACAAGTTTAGTTTAACATATTGATACCACAGTTACAGTAAGCAAAGCACAGGTCATTCATTATTTGAACCTAAGACAATATTGTGTTTTAGATTTTTTTTTTTTCCCCAAGCAAGCTAAATCACTAGAATGGATAAAGGAGAAATAAGTTAAAATGCTATTCCTGTGCAGAAAATTCAATGTCAAAGCAGACCTCCTGGCTCTATAGGCAATTGTTCTGCACTGCTCATTAATTGCAACTTGCAGGCTTTTACGTAGTACTAATTTCAGGGCATGGTATGAAACCTGAAAAGGAAGGGTGAGAGGAAATCTTGTTTAGGGCAGAACTGATATCACACTAATACTAGTAATAGAAATAATAATAACAATAACAATAATTTTATTTATCTCCAAAGACAAAACTCTAGCCATTTTTATCCATCACGTCAATCGATTAATTTTAAGTCAGTCATTTTCCGTAATTAATTCCACTGGAAAACGATGTGAACATTTACCTGAATGAAATATCAGAAGTAACTTTCAGTTACCAGAATCAATGAATGCATAAAACAAAAGACATGGATACGATCTTAGAAACTCTCCAGTCCAGTCTTTGTTTAAAAAAACAAAACAAAACAAAACTCTACAGCCTAGGACATGTCTGAGGCTACAGTCTCATTGAGAGCAAAGTTAAGTAGAATATTTCTCTAATATAAATTTCCAGGGTTCTTTGGAGTTGTTTAAATATCAGAAATCTCATACTAGAAAGAATTTTGACTTTCTGCCCAGACTGCATCCACACCGGATCACACTTTGGGGTAAACTGTAGGGAACTGAGTTGAAAGCATTGGTTTCCTACATCCGGACCAACCAAAATCAATCAGAGCTTCACTCTTGGGTTAGCTTTATCTCCGTTAACAAGGGCTTCTCAGATCCATCTATTTGGTGGAAGCTCAAAAAAATCAAGAGCCCTCCTCACTTGTGTTATCCACGGTTAATCTAGCATGGTAGAGAGAAAGTGCTCAAGAAAACATGGAGCAACTGATTGGAAGCGCACGCAGATCTTCATGCCTATGTTAGCGCCCCACTTTTTCATGATGTTGCCGTAGAACATATACATGAGGTCATACTGAGCAAAACAAGCTGATACCTATCACCACTTGAACTATCCCAGTGCATCGGAGAACTGGTGTTCTTTCCCTCTGAATCAGTAGAGAATATTGTTGTTCCTCAGGGAAGACAACAGCATCTCTGGTGGGAAAGAGAGAAACTGGGAGGGAATTACAACTTCAATAAAGAAGCCATTGGGACCTATGATTTCAAAATGCAATCATTAAGGTCTTCTGCAAAATAAATGTGGAGGGTTGTGGGTTGAGCTCAGTGGTTCCGGTGCCTGCTCCGCAGGTGCAAGGGCCTGAGTTCAATCCCCCGTACCAAAAAATAAGTAAGCAAGTAAGTACATAAATAAATATGGAGGACCTGCCTGTCCTAGCATGATTTTCAATATGATATGAACTTTTCAGTCAGAGAATGGGATAAAAACAGCAGGAATATTATATATAGTGGTTTCATATAACCCTTAACAGCTCTTTCAGTTGAGTGGATCAGGGCTGATCCACTACTTTGTTTTATTCAGTTTTAAAGAAGCTTTCTCTAACCCTACAGTGCTACTAATATTTATTCTGTGCAGACATCATGAGGAATGTTTGTTTCTACTTTTCCACTATGCACATGAGGAAGTTGATGCCTGAGCTCCTTACAAATTCCTACTGAAGTAAGTCTGGAAAAGGATGAGACAAAAATTTTGCAATTTACCCCATACGACAGGCATAGAGTCTAATTCGTGTGAAGCACCATTTACAACTGTCTCATACTCTCCCTCACTTGGATTTTTAAAGATGCTCTCTGGGGCAGACCTGCTCAGATTATCTCCAATTTTCTGATTTTGTAGGATGTGAGATGAGCGAAGTAACTTGGCTAAAGTCATGTAAGTGAAAAACAAGAATAGAAAATCACCTCCAGTGTTTCCGACTGAATCGTCTGTCTTTACTCTGCCTGACTTACACTTACTCAGTGACATAACAGCTCTCTATGCTAGAAAACATAAGAAGCCGTTGCAATAATATGGTATACTTTCTTGCTTTGTACGTTTTTATCTAGTTTTGAAAGGAAATGTAATTTTGTGTGAAAAAGATATTTTTAGAGAGCAATATGAACTTTACAAAAATAAATACATAAAATAGCATTGTTTGGGAGCCCCACATGGTGACATGCTTGTACTCCTAGCACTGTAGAACGCCGAGGCAGAAAATTATAAATTCAAATGTAGACTGGGCTACTAAGCAAGACGGGGTCTTAGAGGAAAAAAAAAATCAAAAAGAGCAGACGCATAGAAGCTTAGCTCAGTGTGAAGACACTGGGTTCGATCCTTAGCATAGCAAAACAAAACAAAACAAAAAAACCCACAGTGTTCAACGCAATTTTTATCATCAGTTTATGTACTTGAATACATCGTTTTAAATTCATTTCTGTGACGAGGCATGCCTCAGTGTGACTTATGCGAGCACGTCTAACCTCGGATTCTGCACAAGCACAGAGGGAACGCTAACCAGCAGCACTGCATGGTCTGGTGCGTGGTCTCTGCTTCAGTCAGAGGTACACAAAGTTGAAAAGGCTGCTGATACTGACAGGAGTCCTGTAATGCAGTATGCATATGGCCATAAAATAAATCATACATGAATTAAGCTATGCACGCAAATATATTATCTTTCCAAATTACAAATAATTGTAATTTATTGGCATTAATGGATTAATGTGTTAAACATGTCTGTATTACATTATTTCTTAAAGACTTTAGTGTATTACATTTATAATGGATCCTTTCTAAAGTATAAAATGGAGTATGTCATGATTATTTTGTTAAAGAAAAAATTATTGTGATATGGGTTAAAACAGTAAGAAAGACATTAGTTAAGACTGTTGTGATGACAGCATCGCAATAGGAAATGCAGATTGTGTTAAAGTCTGATATAGCAAAAACAACTTGAGATTTATCATCAGAAATCTAACTGACATGGAAAAGCACTCAGAGCAGACAGACATCAAGGGTTGAGGTATTCTAAACAGATGTAGCAGGATGGCTACATGTGGGTTCCATGAGCAGAGGACAAGGAAAGACAGAAGGTTCAGGACTTCTAAGAAGCGAGCTCAGAGAAGTCTGGTTCAAGGATAAGGGAAGTAAGAGATTTTCTTTGTCAGTTGATGGACAGCCCCTTTAGTGGATCATTTTTTCAAAAAAATTGCTCTAGAGCATATTTTGGAAGACTGCCCTATTTTATTATTTGGGCTTTTATTATACTGGAAATACACTAGAAATTGCTCCCGATCAATTCTGATTACCAGTCATAGGGTAGATGACTCTATCTTGAAAATGTAAAGACATCTTTGCATCTGACTATTAGGATTATATAAGCAGAGAACATAACAAATGCATTTAGCCCTCTTTTGGTCCCATTTAAGATTCCTTCTAGAACAAACTTTATCTTCACTTATTCACCGAATAACTTTGGGTAGACCACTTAACCTTTCAGCCTTCAATTCCACATTGGTGCAATAAAAAGGTTTAACCTGAATGATCTCTGATGCCTTTTACATCATAAAAAGATACCTATTAGCTCTTCTGTGCTTCTGTGTATCCTATTAAGGTTTTACAAAGACTACATTAAATGATTGGTTTTTATTATATGGGCTGGCTAAAGGAAAGGAAGATTTACAAAGAATAGAAAGATAGTAACCTCTTCTGATTGTAAAAAAAAAAAAACACAAACAAAAACTATGTTCATGCTGATTATAAAGAAATCTTTTCCCAGAGAAAACTGGATGCTTTAAAATCAGAATAATTTTGGGGGTGGGATGTGACAGTTGGGCAATAAGTATAGATCCCAAATAAATTGTGAGTAGGGGAAATTCGCATTTCTCCATGAGAAGCAACTTCTGTGCATTAGATCTGCAATCCATTGGTGTTAATTCATCGCAATAAAAGAGGATTTCAACATCAAAGTCCTATATAAATAAAGGTGTAGATATTTAACTAAACAAATTTGCTGCACAAACTTATTTAAAGGAGAGCAGATGGTGAGTGAATTTCCCCCCTAAAGGCCACCCTTTTGTCTTCAAACTTACAAAATCAACGTTTCACCTTCAGAGGTAAAATCCTTGGTTGGCTGTATTTTTAAAATCTAATAAAAGTGGAGAAAATCATTCACATATTTACTTCATACCTCTGTAAGAATGTAACTCCAGACAGACATAGATTTTAACTGAGAAATGAGATTTGAGGAATATTTAAAAATTTATTCCTTTCCTCTCTTTTGTAAAAGTATTACAGTTTGATTACCATTTTGTAGTGAAATCCAGAGGTGCAGCTGTAAGTCACCTACAAAACCATTCGATCTAACCCTCTCATTTTCCAAAGAGGAACACGGAGTTTCAGAAGGATTGGGATTCCCAGCTGGAGGGGGAGCACAGTCAGTTCCATAACCAAGGCTTCCAGATTCTGGGTGCAGTTTTTTTGAACTCACCAAAAACCAAACAGGAATTAGGCAAATGATACTTAGAAGGCCGAACACAGGGTTCGCTTGTGGAGTCAGCGTGCATTTGTCCCATGGAATTTGTTATCTCCAATTGCGTTCCTGTTGTGGGATTTGTTGTCCTGTTTTCTGACTCTGCACTTGATTTGCAATTCTGGGCCATAGCAATACGTTTCCCCCGAGTACTGAACAGTGAGTGGTCAGTGAATTTAATCTGTTTCACACTGTGATCCGTGAGCTAAATTGTTACAGCTCCACCTAGTGGACATATTCACATAGCGGGGGATTGCAAGGAAGCAGAAGCGGTGCCCTGGAAGGATTTGCAGACAGGAAGCTGGTTTACTTGGCAGAGAGGTTAAAGCTACCAGAAGTTGCAATGACAATCGAATGTAAACTAAACGCTGTTATGGAGAAATCAAAGTATAATTATTAGAAGGAAAAAAAGCCATCAGCTTTCTCATTACTTCAAGGACCTCTAGAGATTTTTATAGCTTTTAGAGGATGCTGTTAGGTATGAAGAGAGAGGAGTCAGAAGATGGAATTAATATAATTCACAAGCGTAAGCGAATTTTGGAAGTTTTTAAAAAGTGCACACAGACAAATGTGCTCAGGCTTTGGTGGTTGCCTTGCCCCCAAGATTCTCTACGGCCGAAATACAAAGGCAAATTCTGAAAGACGCCTTCCGTCTTTGGTCAGACATGTTTCAGGAGCCCATCTGGGCTTCGAGGTCTGCAGCTGGAACCGCGTGCTCAGTGCTTCGGAGGCCCTCATGAGTTTACATTCACCTTCTGCCTCTGCTGCCTTTCTAAGCGGCATGGCCAGAAGCCCGGGGACGGAATTAATATTACATACTCCCTTGAGAGCCGAAGCAGGGATGCCTCAGAGTATGAGTGCTACCCATATATGGATGTGCAAGGGACAGCTTTAAAAAAGGAAGCGTCTTGAGGTCACTGTCATTGTGTTCCAGCCCCGACACACACACGTTTTCCTTACCATAGATTTTTATTACTAAGAAGCAAAGCAGGTTCCACGGTATCTCTTTCCTCTCTGCACTGACTTCTCCGGAACATACTGCTTGCTCGAAGCTAAGTACACCTGCCTTCTGGGAAGAACCGACAACTCCACCGCTGCTGGCTTTCTTTTATTCAAATCAAGTTTATTTTTTCCCTTTATCAACATCTACCTAGTGCGTTCCAAAAGCTTTTTCACTGATAGCAGTTTCAGGCATGTCCTTGACGCTAATGGTGTCGACGTTGGAGACACAGCCTTTTCTGAAGAAAGTGTATAATGCTGTAAGACTGAGTTGGAATAAACACTGCAGACTCACGGGTAAATGACGCCTGGAATGTAGCATACGTTAAGCGCACACATTTTGAAATGAATTTGGAAAGCAGTTTCTGGTTTAGCAGAGGAGATTTTACAGGGCTTTTGAGACTGCTGGTTGAGCCACCAGAGAACCCTAGAGAATTAAGCTCTCTTATGTCATGCTAATGATGTCAGGGTTCCTGAGTTGGAGCTGAGTTCAAAGCAGTTTTGACCTCGACTTGCTATGTGATCATAAATAAATTACCTAAATGCTACATGATTTAACTTCTCTGTCTGAAAATTGGGAAGGGTATAGACAGCATAAAATTCAAAATTCTTTAGGAAATAGTAAGAGAAGGTCTGAGAAGTGCTTAGCACAATGGTTGTTGATATCTAGCAAGCATTTGAGAAATTCTAAAAATATATGGAAGTCATACTGCGAAGATGATTTCTCTTTTTTTTAAAATAAAAGAAAGGACTTCAGTCAAAGACTAAACTTGGAAAGGATGAGGGAATAGTAGCAGTGCTAACTGACCAAGGATTATGGATCACTCAACTATGTGGTATTTTGAAGACCTTTTTTTTAAAGTGTAGGTCGTATGAGTTGAAGAAAAAAATATTTAAGCAAGATTGAACAAAACTTTGTATTAGAGAATGAGAGACGCTGAAAAAGTATGGCTTGTATGTTGCTTACAATGCATTGTGAAGTGAAAAAAAAGAATATCCAAAAACTGTAAAATGTATCACCTAGAAATTTTAGAAGATTCTAATATAGTTGCCGTTGGACACATCTTAATATGTGATATACGAAAAGTGATACTGGTGACAGAAAGATCTAGCATGAATGAGCCATATGGGGTGGCAAGGACATGACACAGGTAAAAACTTTGGAGTGAGAAGAATTAGAATACTAGAGAGAAGACAAAAGCGTATTCTGGGGGATAACACTACACCTTAGCCATCTGTACTTTGGGAGCTGTTTAAGATATTGATAACCAAGTTTGTTTGACTTATGATTCCCAAACTCAGTTTCTGCTTTTGTAAACTGTTCCAGTATAGGTCTAGACTATCCTCCCAAATTCTCATGTGCTCAGAGATTGGAGCTTTGGAAGGTGATACGTTCACAGGGGCACAGCCCTCATCATTAGATTAAGCCATCCATGGACCCGTAAATGAAGGTGCTGTTATGAAGTAAGATACGGTTGGAAGAGGTGGTTCCATGTGTGCACGACTTGCAAGGATCTAACTGCGTCCTGGGCTTTTCCCCCACACTCTCTGCTTCTTGACATGACATGAACAGCTCTCTTCTGCTGGGACCTTCTATTATGCCTTCCTGCCTCAGAGTTAACTAGCTATGCACTGAGTCCTCCGAAGACTATGAGTCATAATAAACCTTTCCTCCTGTAAGGTGTAGCTCTCAGGAGTTTTGTTCCAACAACAAGAAAAGGACTAAGACAGAAAGTAAATATTGCAAACAGTAAAAGATAAAATGTAAGTCTTCATTTGGTCCCTCTGGTAGGCAGAATAACGGCTGCTCCAAAGATGCCCACATCTTAATCTTTAGAACCCATGAATATGAATATATCACATTACACAGCAAAGAGTAAATATGATTGGAGTACTCAAAAAATAAAAATTAAAAAAAAAAAACTTCCTTTCAAAATAATGCTAGCAAATTTCTAAGAATTTGGGGAAATGGTGCCAAAAGATTGCTCAGTAAAAATTTGCACCAACTTTCTCTTTCTAAAAATATGTAACATCTTCAATTAAAGGAGGTGTGCCTGTAAATTTGTGTTGTTTTAAGCGATTAAATTTATGGCATAAATAGTAGCAGCAGTAAAAATGTAATATAGCCAGCCTGTCTAATTCAGAGAGGGAGAATGCAGGAGACCCACACTGTGGACACAGTAAATGTCTAGTGAGCATTTAAAAATAAAGGAGGCAGAAATAGAGCTGAGATGATCTAGTTCATGTAAGTGGTAAAATAGATTGAGGCTCTTCATATATTCCTTTGGAGGGTTTCAGGGATTGGCTTTCTCAGACATCCCCACTGTTTCCTCCTAGTGATCTCTGAGTTAAAATAACGGAGTGGATAATGTGACAGAGTGCAACCAGAATGGTTGACTCTGGAAGGAGCAAGAAGGAAGATTTAGTAATAGCAGCAGAAGGATAGTAATGAAGTCCAGAGAATATGCGACACGTAAAGAGACAGAAATACAGCAGAAGAAGACAGGTAAATGAAACAAAGTCAAGAAAAAAAAGGAATTTTGGTTGGATTCCATCTTGGAGAAATGAACCACACAGGTGGTGTCCATTAAAATACCTTCTCTGAAACTGTCCTTCACAGGGTTAATATACTAGCTTCCTCCCTCAAAGACTCAGCGCTTTCTCCTCTCAAAGCTTAACCAGATTATTTTGTAAAGTAGAAAAAATCAGAAAATCTATGTCATAGAGTTACTGTGAGAATTATATGTCAAGCAAGGAGCAAAGTGTCCAGCACATAATTAGCTCTTATTATTGGTATCTAGCTAACAAACTACCAAGAATACACTTATAAAGACTAATTCAATTCGATTTGCATTTGTATAGCTTTTTATAGTTCTATGGCCCACTCCAACTAGAACAATGTTTTTTTAAACTTTAGCACCGAGGGTCTTGCTAAAACAGACAGCTGAGCCTCACCACTGGAGTTGGGAAGAAATAACTATTGGTCTTTCTGACAAATTCAAACATCTGGTCTAGAGATATACTTTGAGAAAGCTGAACTTAGAGTAAACATTTTAACTTGAATATTCATAGTGAATCACACTGAACTCATCAAATAAGTTTGGTGTAATCAAATAAGCCTTTTCAGTTTAAGATTGTGTAGCAGATAGTCTTCTGTTTCATTAGGGAGGGAGATAAGAACCCACGTGACGTGAGGACTCTTGACAATGAGTTTACAGGAAGTGATAGGTAACACTTCCAGGATAAATGATTTAAGAGCCACTGAATGACCCTAAAACTTTCACCTTCTTGGCTTAGTGGCAAAGATGGAAGCATGGAGATGGTTAGTTTCATGCTGTGCACCCACCTTGTAAGGGAATGGTAGGAGCTCAGAGTACAGAAGTAAATCCTTCCAGTAACCCAAATAACAGGGAGCTGAATAAGAATTAAGCTGGTATTGTCTGAAAGGTCTATTTGCTCTCTCAGGATAACTTACTTTTTAAGCATACAGATTCTGCATTAGGATTCCTACATGGCTATTGACTGATCTTGCTGCTGATAATATGGTAATTAGCTAAGAGTTAAACTGTATATTCCTTCATCTATTGTGTACCAAGAAAGTGATATTAACATAACCTTTACCCTCTTAAACTCAGTGCTCTTTTTATCCTTTTTGGGCAATTTTTTGGATGGTCCACATACAGCATGGAGAACTGTTTGGAAAAGAGATTGCACATTAAATGGCCCTGGAGAGATGCTGAGAATGAATGAACTTGAACTCAACAGCATCTGGAGTCAATGACATTGAAGCCTCTTGATATCCTTTGCGTTATTATCCCTCAGCCTACCTGGTCAAAATACCACATCGTAGCTAGATCAGATGATAGAAATCAATCTTCTCACAGTTCTAGAGGCTGGAATTCTGACATCAGGTGTCAGCTTGGTCAGGTCATGGTGAGACTCCTCTGAGTTCTCAAGACTACCTTCCCATTGTGTGTTCACACAGCCACTGGCAGAGGAGAGACAGAGAGGGACAGAAAGAAAGAATGAATGATGAAGGAGAGAAGCAGACAGAGAGGGTAAAGAAAATGGAGGAAAGGAGGAGGAGAAAGAGGTAGAAAGTCCGTCAGACAGACACTCTGGAATCTTTTCTTACAAGAGTAGTTTTCCTTTTCAAACCAACTTTGAACTTTCTCAAAACACCATCTCCTAATCACATCACATGGCAGGGGATGGGTAGGCTTCAAAATATGAAGCGGCAGAATTTAATCCATAGTCACTTCCATTTCTATCTCAAGTAGCATGAGGAGTTCCTAACTTTCACTACCAAATGAAGCCTAGCAGAGTTGGCCAAATGTGTCACCTACCTACCCAGGATTTACATCACACAAATGTACAGTATGTTTTTCAGAGCTGATTTTAGGCAAAAATGGAAGAAAAGTCATTTGGGATAAATAATGCAGTTATTACAATGTTAACTTATAAAATGAGATGAACATTTCAAGCTTGTTGTATTAATTGATGGAATAGGGTGATTGTCATTTAAGAAGACAACACTTGGTACCTGCCTTTCTTTGTAGTGAGTCTTCTGTGTACTGTACACACAAACACACACACACACACACACACGCACACACACACAGAGTTTCTTTGACCTTTAATTCTTATACTATGCTTCAATAAATAGAAAGCTAAAAATCCTAGCATAAATTTTTCTCAATCTTTATAGAAGAGCTCTCTTTTCACCACCCAAAGGGCTCCTGTTCAGACTCTTCTCAAAACAAAAACAAACAAATAATGTCTCTAAAGTCATTTCCTCCAAGAAGCAGATGGATGAAGAAGCACAGTCAAGACTAATCAAAATCCCTTTGTGTGGTGCTTTTCATTCTGTGCCTGGCAAGTTTCTCTTTCCCTTTTCCTTAATGCCAACCCTTCTTTCTCTTTTAGATTGTAATTTGCTTGAGGGCAGAGGCTGTGCTTCCCTTTGTTGAGCACAAGTATTTTGAAAGAGCCTGCAGTATTGTGAGCACTCAATACATTTTGTTGATGATAGTGATGTTTCTCAAAATGTCTGAGAAAAAAGCAGATAACTCTGGCCTGCCCTGGCTCTCACTTGCTTCTCCTAAAGTACCTTCTTTCTTTCTATAAACAATGATGCATCCAGGCAGCACATAGGCAGGAAAGTGAGTCAGAAAAGCAATTCACATTTTCAGCGCCCTTATGTGACTCCTTCAATGCCTCAGGAATTTGCTTGAGGATTTATTTTAAGCATACAAGCTACGCGGTTTCTCAACTCCATAAGCACAAGGTCTAATTTCACTCCCTCCTCCTCAGTCCTCACGTTCTTAATGCTTAAACTGTGCCCTTGTGACTTTTCTGTTAGTTAAGAGATGTACAACATAGGGGCAGAAATCAATCTTAATTAAGGCGAACTCTGGAATTATGATCGAAGGAAGGTACATTAGCCCAGTGCTTCCACACCCCATACACTGTTGTTATCGATGTCTGGACAGATGGGGAAAGGGAAACGGGAGTCAATACTTCGATCTAGTGTGTTCTCTACGGATCTGAATTTTTAACACATCCATAATGAGTACTGGTGGTGTTTAATAAATACGCAGCAGCCCCTAAGAGCGGCTCTGTGTGTAAAAGACACCAACAAAATCCCTGGGGTTTCTGGGTGGTAGGAGAAAATAGATACAGCCCGGTAGAACCAAGAGATAAATAACGTAGACGTAAGTACAGTTTTCTCCCCAATGATTTCAATGTTAGGGGATGGCTGTTATTGACTTTAGATTGTTATCTCAAGGATGAATGTAATCTTATAAAACTATTCGTGATGAGATGTTATTTCTCTTGTTTAAATTTAGTAGACAGATGCTAGGGACTTAGCTCAGTGGTTCCGCTGCCTGCCTCATAAGTGCAAGGACCCGAGTTCAATCCCTGGTACCAAAACCAAAACCAAAAATTTAGTAGACAGTTATTGGGTCATCTAAAATTCCCTCCTCTACCTACCTGGGAAAACTACTGGTCTATAATCTCATTTTAATAATTCTGTCTCAAGCTACCATATTTCTACCACCATTAATTGGCTTAAAAGAAACACCTGACCAAAGAGAACCAATCAAATGGTCTCTCTTTAGTGAAACCATTGTTAAAATTTAGGAAGCCTGATGGTTCTTCTTAACATGACGACTGCAAAATGCTTTTAATTTGGTGGGAGAATAAAGGCTGTCATCGTGAGCTGTCTGTCTTCTCCATTTCTATTTAAGATGCAATGAACCAGGTTGGAAGAGAGAAAGTATTATCTAGATGTGTCTGGAGTGGTAAAGAAGTAGAAGAATTTCTAATGGCAAGACTGAGAAAATCAATTATGGTACTGACAACCATTCAAGTAAGGTCCAGCTCCCCTTTCTATCAGTTTCACAAAATACTCCTGTGTTCTTTTCATAAATATTTATTCTTGCTTAAACTAGCTAGAGGAAGTGATTACTGATAATTGCATGTTCCATAGCCCACTGCTTTCTTCGTCAAATATCTGTTAAAATTCCAGCAATACTGTGTGTACTGTGTTGTAATCCTGGAAGCTGAAAAAATGTTTTTCTCCTTCACGTAGATCATTGAATAATTGATAAAAGAGAAAGTAAGAATAAATTATAAAAAAATGTTACAAATGGAATGAAAGGATGATGTAAGTCCTGGAGGTAGCTTGGAAAACGAGGAGTTGACAATTTTGGGGAGAGATTTGCAGAGCAAGTTGTGTAAAAGACAGGTTGTATATGGTCAACAGAGGTTTTCTAGGGATAAGGATGCCAGCACCATTCTTAGTGGGAGAAATATAAGATATAAACACAAAGAAATCTCAGAAGGTATTATACATTTAACCCAAAAATAAAAATTAAACATGTAAAATAAGATTTTTTTCTGGCTTTGGCACACAGAATGTCAATCAAAGGCCAAAGGTGTCCTATCCTAAAACCTAACCTATATTTTTGTTGATAATCTATATTTTCAATGATAATTTGTGGAAATATAAGCAAAGTGAATGCTGATCATTAATGAAATTATTGCCTGTGACAGTACCTCAAATGACTTCAATCATGCAGGTATGCAAATAAAGGTGGCCTCAGAATTCTCCAAGTGTCCAAATGCTTCTCAGGACCCTCTGCACATCGTCGTGACTCCCATGACGTGCACAATCCGGCTGTGCATCTGCTACACAAGGATTTGGCAGAGCTCTGTTCTCTCCTCTTGGCTTACGGTCAGCGTAAGAAGACCCATTTATCTGTCTGTTCCCCCTACATCTCAACAGGTCCCTGGCAAAGGGAAGAATCCTACAGGTAGGGAGTAATCTGGTTCGGCTTACAGTGAATCCATCTGCCCGTGACAAACACTTGCTCAGCTTTCTCCTATAACTCTGATCATTCCATGAATAAGGAATCTTTCAAGAGCAAGTTATTTTAGAAACAGCTGTGGATCACAGAAAATGTACAGATAATTAATGTTTTTTATTCATATTATAAACTATAAGAATGACCAACCTGCTATAGAGCCCTTATTATGTGTTAGATACTGTGCTAAATAATTTGCATACATTTTCTAACAACTATTTTCAAGATTCTCTCTGAGGTGAAAACAATCACTGACTCCATTGCACAGATGAGAAGTACAAGAACTGGAGCAGTTAATGAACAATTACTACCAAGTACACGTAATTTTTAATTTTAATAATTTAAAGTTTTTATATACATTATTTTTATTTTGCTAAAGGATGAAAACCAGCTTTTAAGTTCTATTTAATAACCACCATCTACTAAGAGCTATCCTTGGTGCTTTATTTTTACTAGTTCCTTAATTATCACAAATATACCATGAAAGCAAACTATTGATATCTCCATACAAGACTGAAAAAAAGACCTCAAGGCTCTATGAGTAATAATTAGCATTTGTGGCGGAAAATGATGCCTGCCAAAGCGTCTATATCTTAATTGCCAAAATGTATGTACATGTGAGGTCAAATGGCAAAGGGAAATTAAGACTGACCTGAGCTCACGTCACTATCAGTTGACCTTTAAATCGCTAGGTTGTCTTGGCATATCTAGGTGCTTCCGGCATAAGCACAAGGGTGCATAAAAATGAAAAGGGGAATCTACAGAGAGAGCTACAAAAATATGAGAATGTGAAGGAGTGGCCTTAAATTGTTGGACTTAATTGAAGAAGGAAGACGGAAGCTATGAGCCAAGCAAAGTGATTTGACTGTAGAAACTGAAGAGAGAAAAGAAGTAAATTCTTCCCTAAAGAACCCAGAAAGGAAAGCACCTTTCCAAATTCTTGATCTTTCTCAGGAAAGTTTACGTCTGGTTCTTGGTATAGAGAACTATAAGATAATAAATACATATCATTTTAAGTCTCAAATTGGTGACAATTTTCCCCGGGTACCACTTTACAACTGTTTGCCATTTATTTCTCACCTAAGCTGCACACAGTAGACATTATTACTTATATTGCATAAGTTGGGCAATGGATAGTTTGATTCTTTGATTGACTTTTCCAGAGGTGTATAATGTACCTAGTAAAAAGGAGCTGGCTGTCTCCAGTTTGCAAACTTCTTCAGGATTCAAATCACCTTTTAGGTGACCCAATAATTCTATCAAGTTTCTGTCAGACCTTTAGGTTGAGTTATAATTGGGTGTTTCAAAGCAATAAGTAATTCTCTAAATTATTTAAATTTACTCGCAACCATTTCTCACATCATACTATAGAACTATTGCTGTTCTTCAGAGATGTGCCAAGAGTAGGAAGAATTTAAAGATAAATGCCTATTATATTGCACTTTATCCTTTTCACAAACCTCAACGTTTCAGTAAAATAGTATGACATACTCCATTGCTGCTTAGAAGAAGTAAGGGATTAGAGGAAATTCCTCCATGAGCTTACTCGGCTGTTAAAACATGAATTGCCTCCTACTGAACAAAAGAATTTCTAGCACTTTCTAAGTACCTGACTTATCCCACCCGAGTTACCTGCACAGACTGGGGTCCCGGCAAAATGATGTTTCATTCCGTAAACCACAGAGTAATTTTAAGGTAACAAATGACACCAGGAAACAAATCAATAACTGTCATTACTTAGAATTTATTAGTATTCATTACTTAGAATTTTTAAAAAGATGCTAAGGTACATTTAGGCACATCCTTGTCCTAAAAAATAACCAGATGTATGGTCCTTTTGGAAGTGAGGGAATAAAAATAACCTCCACCTACAGGACACGTCTATCTTTGAGTAAGAGGAGGCCAAATATGCTTCTGCTTTGAAACTAATCGTCCTATTTATTCTTCTACTGAACTAAGATTCCATCTATCTGCAAATTACCCAGCTATTCATGTCCTCATTCATTCATCCTTCTCATCACTTCCCTGTAACTTTGAAAATACAGAGTAAATGACAAAACTAATAATCACAGTAGTGTATTATATGACAATTACAACAAATGTTTTATAAAATACTGTGGTTCTGATATGTAGAAATAGGTAAGTCATTCCACAAGGTAGAGAATGAATTGGTCTTTGAGGGAGAAATCACAGTAGCAATGCATATAAAATTAGAATGGCAATAGTCTTTTTACAGGAGGAAAACAAAGACTTAATGAGTGGAATGTGAATACATTCAGTTGTCCTAAAAATTACCTACACTGATTTCTGGTTCTGAGTAAGATGGTGTTTCTCCCACAAAGGAAAGGTGCAACATTTGGAAACAAAGTCACTGAGAAGTAAATGGTATCAGGCAAATTTGGAGAATACACTCAGAGATCAAAATAATGACTTGTCAATGAGCTTAGACTTATCCGCCTCCTCAATCCTGTTTTCCTAAATTTAGCTCACTAGATTTGAGGATGAGTTAGAGATGGAAGAAGAGCCAGGAAAAACCCCTTAGTTCTGGATCAGAAAGTGAGAAAGTAAATATATAAGGGTCAAAGGAAGCGGGGGAAATCCCTGTTTTCTGGTTTCTTTTCTCTGTTCTCCTTTGCCCCAGCATCCAGCAATCTTAAGGTGGTGGCAGCATCTAGTAACTTTAGGCACCTGCAGAAGTCGAATCAAATGTGTTCACCTGGTAGGACAGACAGCTAGGAAGGCGAGGCCAGTGGCTGCTGCACCCCTCCTGGCTCTCACTTCCCGTGGCTTGCCGTGGATGTGGGCCCAGCTTCAGGCATGTAAGTGAGAATAGAAGAACTATCTTAGGCTTCTGCCAACGACCAAAGAGGGGACGGGGGGAAGAAGAAAGAGATGGGGTGATTACTAAATGGAGACTCATGGAAAAGCAACCTGACAAACAGTTAGGAAACTGTGAATGCACCCTCAAGAAGCCCATGGTGAGATTTGTGTTATTCAACAGGAGAAAGGTTTTGAAAGATAAATCAAAAGACAGGCTAACTCCTGTGCTCCCAAATCACGACGGAGTAATGCGCACATAAAGATTTATCAGAATGCCATGGCAAACACACTGGGAAATGGGCTGCTATTAAAATCATGGCCCACAGCAGGCCAATCAGAACCTGTGTCCTGAATCTAACTAAACCACCTGTCTTGTGTAACAAAAATCTTAACATACTCTCTTACATTTAAGCAAGCCCAAGGGTTTTATGACAAAATATTCAGGATTTGTTTCAACCTTCAGCATTTAAAAAAAAAATAATCTAAATTTATATGGGGAAAAATGTATAGACACCAATGCTGACATGACAAAGATATCACAAAGACTAAAAGTGGCTATTATAATAAGGAGCCTAAGCAAGTAATGAAGACTACTAGTGAGTACAGTGGAAAAGTAAAACTTTTCAATTTAAAAAAAAAAAGATATGAAGAACTAAACAGATACACTAGGACTCAAAAATGAGCTAAATAGACTTAATAGCAAAATGGAAATGGAAGAGAAAGAAGTGAATTTGAAGTCAGATTGATAGAAACTATGTATCCAAACAACAGAGAGAAAATGACTGTGTAAAAAGAAGTGAGACTCAGCGATCTGTAGAATAATATTCAAAGTCCAAGCTTGTATAATAGAAATCACAGAAGAAGAACACTTATGAATATATATTTGACAAACAGTAGCAATAATAATAACTGTACAGATTCATGGGGCTCAGCACATCCCAAGCAGGATAAATATAAGGAATTCACTAAAGATTCCAAAGATGACTGTAACTATACTATATATCTAAAAAGTACCAATAAACTGAATAAAACAAGAAATTAACTCAAGAAAAAGGGAGAAATGAAAACTTTGTGGAAAAAGAAAAAACAAAACAAAATCCAAGTATTTTCTGACAAGGAATGAATTTAAATGAATAGAGGTTACCATAAGAAGTCATGACACTCAGACGAAAGTATCTCCAGCTTTTTAAGTAGATGGAAGGAAAAGATGCCTAGGTCCTGAAATCAATACCTAGAAATAACATCTTTAAGAAATAAAGGTGAACTAGAGACATTCCAAGATGATGGAAAATTTAGGGGATCCTTTCCAGCAGACCCCCTAAGGGCTTGGCCAAAGAATTTTATCAGACAGAAGGTACATCATACCAGAAGGAAAGTCTGAACAATAGTAATACAGAAAAAGGAATGAAGTTGATAGCTATCCAGATAAATAAACAGACCATTAATTTCCTCCTGACTTCTTTAGACTATGCTAAAAAATTGAAATTAAAAAAATGTTGATTTGAAATGACTGTCACTGTATAGTACACAATATAACTGACATTATAAGACACAGGAGGAAGTCTAAAGGGACATATGCAGTAGTAAGACTAACAAATTCCCCTTGAATATTAATTCCAAGCAGTCTGTGAAAAGTTAAGTATATATATTATATTCCCATAAAGCAAAATCATAGCACAACAAACACATGAACTTATAGCACAACATACACATATCAACATGGAATTATAAAACTTTGAAATAACCAAAAATAAGGCAAAAAGGGAGAAAAAGAGGAAAATAAATAAAACATATAGGAAATGGACAGAAAATGAATAATGTGATAGTAGCATTAAATCAGAGCTTACTTTTAATAACAAACTCAAATGCCTCAGACATACCCATTTAAAAGACAAATACTCAAAGTGACAATGTGAAATAGGAAGAAAAGGGTTAAAGATGTACAGAAGGTGGGAAGGGTAGGGGAAATGTAAAAAGGGAAAAGAAAAAAAAGTGAGAAAATAAAAAAAGGTAATGTAATATTTTTAAATAGGGAAGGCTGGAGGGGGTGAAGTGAGGGCAGGGATAAGGGGAAAAAATGAGAACCAAGACCTGTCATGTAAAGGTTCAAGATCCCAATGATGAATGTAACAGTACTGTATCCCTAAAATGTACCAATACACTCAATGAGCAAAAATAAATAAATAAAAGACAAATACTCAGCATGTAGTAAAAGAATTACATGGACTATCTGAACTTTGTACAAGGGAATTATATAAAATTACATAGGTAAGAGAAAAGTGAAAGCATGAGAAAAGTTCTGTATAACATATTGATTTTTTTTATAGTTTTCTTCAGTAATATCTTTATTGATTTTTTTCTGCTTTCCAATTTTACTTTTTCTCTTCTTTCTGTTTTTTTTTTAATTGAGTTTATTGGTACATTTAGGGATACAGTACAGTTACATTCATTGTTGGGATCATGTACCTTTACATGGCAAGTCTTGATTCTCATTTTTTTCCCCTTACCTCTGCCCTCCCTTCACCCCCTCCTCCCCTCCCCATCTACAAACACTCTATTTTCATCTTTTCATTCTCTCACATTTTTTTCTTTTCCCTTTTTGTTCTTCCCCTACGTATCACACCTTCCCTACACCTTTAGCTCCTTTCCTCCCATTTCTAAATGTCAGTAATCTTATTAGAATCTTATGCATTGTTGCAGAATATTCACACCAGGGAAACTATTTCATATTTACACATGTGGGACTTATTTATTTCACTTAGGAGTATTTTAAAAGGAGAAATGATTATATTAATACTGAATGCAAATCAGATACAATGTGGATAATATGTAATAATAAAACTGCCAAATCATCAGATCATTTCATTCTTAAATGTTTATGAACCCAACACTGTTAAAACACACGTGGCAGGGAAAAGAAACAACATGAGAAAAGGACACAATGGAAACAAAGTCTTTGTAAATAAGGAAGGTGGAGGAGATAAAGGGAGGGCAGGGGTGTGGGGAAAAAATAAGAACCAAGATATATGATGTAAAGGTACAAGATCCCAATGATGAATGGAACTGTACTGTATACCTAAAATGTACCAATAAACTCAATGAAAGAAAACAAATGGGGAAAATTGAAAAGAATTTGCAAGAAAAAACTGACAAACTCACAATTATAGTTGAAGACTACAACATTCTTTCTCAGTTAAATATTTAGTATGTATACAGAAAGCATGCAGTGTACAGAACTGAGCAAAATCATCAAATTCAGGATCTAATTAATTTTTGTAGAGCATTTCACTAAAGAGAAAATTACACATTGTTTTCAAGTGCTCATAGAACATTTGTTAGGAAAAAAACATCCTAAGTATAAAATATTAAATGTTTAACATTCTGTATGATATAGAGTATGTATTTCAACCTTCATGGAATTAAACTGATAATAAAAATATAACCAGAATAACTGAAAATTAAAACTGCATAATGTATGCAGCAAAGATAAAGACAGAAGTAATATTACGAAGTATTTTGAATGAATGAAAATAAAAATAAAACAAATAATTGGTGAGATGGAAATGAAGTGTAAGAAGAAAAGTTTGTAACGATTTAGAAAAGATAAAAAGTCTCAAGTCAACAATCTAATTTTGTACTTTAAGAGAACTAGAATAAAATAGAAAAGCAAAGGATGGAAATAAGAAAGATACAAGTATAAAACAATCAAGTTAAAAAGAAAATCAAAGATTGATTCTTTAAAATATTCACTCACATCAAAGGACCTCAGCTGCAAGTGGTGGTGCATGCCCATAATCCTAGGGATTTGGAAGGCTGAGGCAGGAGGATTGCAGTTTGAAACTAGTGTGGGCAATTTAGTAATTTAGAGATACCCTTTCTCAAAAATTTAGAAAGCTTTCTGGGAGTGAAGCTAAATGTGGAAGCCTTAGAATCAATCCCCCTTACCAAAACACAAAAAAGTGAAACTGGCTAGGGACTGAGCTCAGCGGCACCACACCCGCCTGGCACGAACAAGGTCCTGCGTTCCATTCCCGGGCAACAACAAAAACAACAACAACAAGAATAACTACAAGGACGATGACGACGTCGATGACGTGAAACCTTGCACGGAGCTGACAGAATGAAACAGAAGACATAAATTATTAGCATAAGCAATGAAAGAAGGGGTCGGGGATTTAACTCAGTGGTTCTGCCCGTCTGCCTCACAAGCGCAAGGACCTGGGTTTGATTTCTCGTATCCCCCCTCAAAAGGCATACTGCTAATGCAAAACGAAGTTAAAAGAATAATAAAGGATAACACAAACAAAATTGTAGACACATAATCAACAATGTAGATTATATGAACCAATTGTCCACACCACTACCACTCAAAATAGAATAGCACCTGGAGTTCGATCCCCGGTACCCTCCCAAAAAAATCAGATTAAAAAAAGGTTATATTTCACCAATGTGTAGATACTCACAGCACAATACTGACTTTGTTGTTCTCTAGAGTACTGGCTGCTAGCAGCCAGTGGTATTTTTTGCCTATTTAACACCGCCTCCCTTTATTTTTTGTCAAATAAATCCCATACTTTTAAGAACAGGGTTTCCAATCTGCCTGAGGCATGTGGCCCTCATCACTGTTTCTAGGACTGCTTAAGGTTTGGCTGTGACACAAGCCTTGTGAGTGAGACCTAGGAGGACAGCAGCTGCAGGTGCTAAAGGACCTTTCTCTTCCTCTAAGTGGAACAGAAGAAAAGAACAGTCCTCTTTCAAGTCATGAAGATACTGACATCCACATGAGGTGCCCTGAAATTGTCAGCCATTTTTGGATTACACACAGTGACAGCCTCAGAGCACAAGTCTACAGCCAGAAGGTGACAGATGGAAAAATCTACCAGAAAATCTGATAATGTTATTGAGCAACAGAATTCACCAAGCCTGGAAACATCCTCACTGAAGTTTTTGGTATGTATTTTAAAAATAGGACGTTGTAAAATTTTATTGGAATGCTAAATGTGATTTGCAAAAGAACATGTAAAAATGTAGGAACAAGTTTTCTGTATTCATTTATCAAATGTTTTTGCTGCTGTTAGATTTGAGGTAAAAATCTGAAACACATGGTATCTCAACATTTTTCTTCGGGCCCAGATATCAATGAATCTATGATGGGACTTGGATTTAAAAAAAAAAAAAACAAAAACAAAAACAAGAAATAAAATTACAACACATTCTTTTGTATTTCATCTAAATTATAGGTGGTGTTTTAAATTAGACGATATGGGATAGTAGAAAGGGCCCTAATCTGAGAATTAGGATAACTGATTTTCTTCTTCACCATGACATTAACTATCAGCATTACTAAATGACAGGATGTTTCTACCTCATTTAACCTTTTACTCAGTTGAAGGGCTTCAGTAATACATTCTCCAAGTACTTTTCCACGACAATATGACTTTGATTCCATTTAACTAACAAGAGCAAATTAGGGTCAAAATATGGTAATAGAAGATGTGTAAAGCAATAATACTGTTCTGAAAATATTTTAAGGGAAAATGGGAAAAAAATGAAATCCACATTTTGAATTTAAGTACTTTTAGATTTATTTTCTCCCACAACCTTTTCTTTTCTTTTCTGTAGTAATGGACATCAAACTCAGATAGAATCTGAATACATACCCAGTCATTTTTTATTTTTTATTTTGAAGTAGGATCTCGCTAATTCATTAAATTTTCTAGACTGGGCTAGAAATTGCAACCCTCTGGTCTTAGCCTCCTACCATGCTAAAGGTGTTTCTGGTGCATATTAAAAGAGGGACATTTACAAACTGTGCCTCCCATAAACTTGGTAGGCAAAATCTGGTGTTTGATATGGTATTAAAAAATTGGAATCTATTCTCAAGCCATCAAGTTTCAAAATTTTTTTAAAAATCTATGTTCTTTTTTATAAAGTCTATTTTTAAATATGAAGTTTTGAGAAGAAAGTATTTCAAACCATTTGACACACAACTGTACATATTTGTTATGAACTGACAGTGAAATGAGAGGTCTATTTGGAATCTGTGTGAATCTGAAGAATTAGAGCACAGTAGGATTTATTCAGTTTGCACTCACTAACTGGACCTCTACTGCATACCTACTATGTGTCAGGTCCTCTTTATGAGCAGTAAGAAAGTCCAATCTTTGTGAAGCTGAGGTTTTATGTTGGTTGATGATAATGGCATAAAATATAAAAAATTCAAAGCATAGTTGAGTGGGATTACAAAGAGTGGGTAGGGAAAATTATATGAATAGAAGGTCAGAGTGTGCCTCATTGAGAAGATAGTATATGAGCATCTACCTTCAGGAAGTAAGAGATCTAGCTATGAAGATGTCTAGAAGATGTTCTAAGTAGGAAGAACTGTTGCAGCAAAATTCCAATCCAGGAAAGTGTCTAGCTTATTTGTAAAATTGCCAGTATCCTTGAAATTCCCTGCAGGAAATGCTATCCGACAAGCAATGCATGGTGGAATTAGCCTTTGGATAGCATTATATTGAACTTAGATTTACTCTGAAAGTAAAAGACACTGGAGGGATTATAGCTGAGAAATTATAATATATACTTTCCAGCTGAAACAAATTACTCTAACCTTTGTAAGAATCTAAGGAAGAAAGCAGAATGACCAGTTAAGAGGATGCCAGCAATTCTGATATGGAATGACAGTAGCTCTCACCAGGATGTAATAGTAGAAGCAGGAAAAAAAGTACAAGGCAGAAATAGTCTGGAATAGGAACCAACAGGATTTCTTGTGGAATTAGAAATAAAGTTTAAGAGGAAAACAGTGTCAAGAAAGATGCCACGATTTTTGGTGTTGGACAACATAGTTAAAACTATTGTCAGCAAGAGAATCGGCCAAATAACTGAACGGCATGACTTCAAATGATGGAGAAAGAGCTTTAAAGTATTCAGAACTGGAGTAGCAGTATTAGAAAAGTATTGCTTCTGGGAGAAAATGGGTACTATATATAGAGAAAAGATGACTGACTCATTTTAAGACAAGGCCGGGTGGAGAACAAAGGATATTAGATGACAAAATGAAAGAATTTAAAGAAAAATAAGAAAGTTAAAATAAACTAAAACTTATCCCAACTTCAACTGGAAAGAACATATTTATGGAAGAACTTACAGATAAGAGGAAGGATATAAATTAACATATTCTCATAAACTAGAAAAATAAAAATAAAATTTAAAAATAGAAAAAAGTGGGCCATGGACACATGCAACTATTAACAATGCTAAAATGCTAAGGAAAGATCTATTAATGAAAAGATGCTTCCCTAAAACAGAAACATATACCAAAAGAAATTATCATCTGAGAAAACTGAAGTACATTCCCAAATTGAATTAAATGGCACAAATTTTAGAAGTGTTTGATTCACAAATATAATAACTAAATGAATATAAAAACACTGCAGAAAATGAGAACACCAGGCAAAATAATGAAAATGAGATCAGAAAAGAAGGAAAAATGATCAGAGGCAAAAGACTGTAATGAAAAACAGCACAAGTGATCAAACACTCCTTTCACTGGTGTCCCTGAAAAAGAAACACATAACATGAAAGTAAAATACTTAAAACTATAAATGAAGAAGTTTTTTTTTTTTTTTAAATGTAAAGATATTAAGCTACATGCTTAGGAATCCTGAGTAGAAGAGAAAACTGAATCAATGAACTTGTGTTTGAGGGATTCAAAACATAAAGGCACTAGTATATATTTTCCCAAAGGAGATTGTAATAACTTGATATCTATCTAATAAAATATTTAAGTAGAACCACTGTCACATTGTAACAGAGCGTAAGTTCTAACTAGATGAGAGATGTGATTGCAAAAATAAATCTACAGAAGACTACACGGTATATTCAGAAATTCCTCTATTAGCTTGAATTTAGAATTTCATTTTAAGACTATGACTAAGAGTCCACAAGATATGAGAGAAAACAATGAGAAATTTTGTCACAGAAATATTTTAAGAGCATAGTAAATTAGTACACTCAGCACTGCCAAAAGAAAAAAAGAAAACCAAAAAAATTTGTAACAAGTATCAAAAGGACTAATATTCAAAATTTACATACTTAAAAAAAAAAACCCTTGAAAATTAATAGGACCAGGGACTTTGTATCGGAGTAATCAACAAAAGATATTCATAAAAATGGATATAAATTAAATCCATGAAAATATATTCAATATTAGTCAAAATATAAATATAAATTCAATTGACACAATTTTTCTCATAAAATTTGACAAGTCCAACACATGAACAATAAATTCTCTTGGCAGGAATATTGAGAAACAGGAACTTTCACCCCATATATTGTTTATAGGAAAGTAAATGTCACAACTTCTATAGAAAATAACAGCAATATTTAGAAAAATAACACACCAGAATTTACTCTTAAATTCATCAATCTTAATCCTAAAACCTTATTCTGAAGATGTACCTTCACATACATGAACATTTACAAACCAAAATTATTTACTGCAATATTATTTGTATTCATAAAATGTTGGGAATCCTTAAATTGTCAACCACACAAGGTCAGTTAAATATATGACAGGATACTTTCAAGTATAAAATGAAATGAGAAAAATATGAATGAAAAAGAAGTTTATTACATAAGGGAAAAGGAAAAAAAAGAGTCTGTATGTCACATGTCACATGAGGGAGAAGTTAGAAGGCACACATACATTTACTTTTAATTACAAACCACAGAATAGGGATAATTTCTCAAAAAAAAAAAGCAAAAAGCAAAAAGAAGAAGCAAGCAAACAAAAAGCAGTGAGATTGTATCTCTGCAAATCGTAGATAGATGCAGGAGATGGGAAAGAGCAGAAACAATAACTCTGTGACTAAAATTGTGTAGAGGCCCTTACCCAGATATACACTGTGGGAGGAACGTTGATACCCTACCTCGCAAAACACTTGAATTATTTACTTCTCACAGAATGGGACGATAGGAAATAATCGAAAACTGAAAGAAAACTGAAACAAATGAACCAAAATTTAATGGAAAGAATAGCATCATCAGTAGATCAGAAGCCAGAAAAGCAAGAGAGGACAGGAAGGAGGGAGGAGGGAGGAAAGGAGGTTGAGAATTTAATAGAGAATTTCTCTACATACTTTCTGTTTTGGGCCAGCAGGATGGCAGCAAACCAAGAAATGCAAACACACTCTTAGGACGTTTGAGGACGTTCGCCTATTTTAGCTGCATGGCCACAAAACTTCTGGGACTATGTTTGAATCCTGAGGTGCATCTATTATTTTACATGTGCTGTAGGACTGAGCAAATGAATAAATGCAGTAAGGTTCTTTGAAAGTAGCAACCGCACTGTGGAGGGCTGGGAAAACCAACATGGATGAAGGAGCAAGGTAACTGTGAGAGAATGGACAGCAACTGCAGCAGCTCCTGAGAACGCATTGCCTCACTTGTTTGTACGCATGTATGTAAGTAATATAGTCACTTACATTTGTATGTATGTCTGCACATATGTATAGGAATATGTGCGTTTCCTAGATCTGACTGCTAAAATCGCTGAAGATCAAAAGACAACCAAAGCACATCTTACTCCTACATTTTAATCTCAGCTATAATTCTCTTCTAAAAGAAACCAAAACTCCTAGGAGAAATGACTGATTCGAATTCCAAGGTGGAAAAGAACAGGTATGAGATAAAACTTAGCATTATATCAGAAATTATGGAAGCATTAAAAAAAATGATGAGTGCAAGTCAGAGAAAACATGGCAGAAATATAAGTCACATCTAAGTAACAGCATCACAGCAAGAACTGCAGGCATGGATCGCAAATCAATGAAAGCCTGAAATTTTGAGCCCCTAATGATAATCAGTAGATACGTAAATAAAGAAGACAGTGAAAGAAGTTTTGCTTTCAGTAAGGCCAGTTGCTAACCATGGAAGGAAATCTCAAGTTTGGGACACTATTCTTCAGCCATCGTGGAAACTCTGGATCAAATTAGGCAAGGTTAGCGTGAATATTAAATGTAGAGATTCCAATGGAAGTAGGCTGTTTTTATTGGAGTTTTTCTTTAAAGGCTGCTTATTATTTGCAATGGATGAAAAAATAGTCAATATAAAATAATCAAGACACACCTTGAATATTCCATTGAAATTAATATCATTAATAGCATATGGATATTACATACCTCTATATACGACTCTAAAGATGAACACTATTTCTCATTTCAGCCAAGAAGAAGGAACGTTCTATTTAGAAAAATAGTGTATATAGTGCATACTTTATTTTCCATAAATATCATGGTCCTAAAAGACAAAGTGAAATGGTTGAAGTGTTTCTGAATAAATAGGCTAAGGAGATATAACAATAACATAGAACAGCTAACTAAATTGAAAGGAAGGCGCAAAACAATGGTATAAAAATAATATATCAACTAAACAAATTTGGAATATGGTGGCTCTTTAGATAAAATTACAAAGTAAGTGTACATGTATGTAGATTATCACTGTGCTCTGGTAATATGAGAAGGAAATATGCACTGTGGTATTGAAGGATAAAATTCCATGAACACACAAACAATTAAATTTTACTGTGAAACACTAGCAGGTGATCTATGCGTGTGTGTGTGTGTGTGTGTGTGTGTGTGTGTGTGTAAGATGGAGAGTGAATGAAGCAGAAAAAAGGGAAATGGAATAAATAGTTACTATGTAAATATGAGTAAAGGCATATAGTATTATTTGTATTATTTTTATTTGGGGGAATAAATATGTAAGTTTGAAAGAGTAAAAAATAAAGCGAAAATGAATACACATTTGAAATCACAGAAGTCAGTGACGATGTGCTATGGTGTGAACGTTTGTGTCCCTTCAGTGCTTGCTATAAACGTTATCCTAGTGCAACAGTGCTGGGCACTAGGTGTTCTTCAAGGAGTGTTTAGGTTAGGAGGGTCCAACCCTTATGGATGCATTAAAACCACTGGTAAATGGCGTAACGGAGGGGATGGACACTTTCGCTCTTCCTCCTCTTGCTGAGGGAGGACACATCATCCCCTTTGCTTGGAGGCTTCAGACTGACTGCACCATTTTAGAAACAGAGATGGAAGCCTCTCTTGACACCAGTTTCACTAGCGCTTTGCTTCCTAGCTTCCAAAACTGTGAGAAATCAATTTCTCTTCAGTCCACAGTGTTCTGATATAGCAGCACCAAAGAAACTGTGGTCCTCTTTGACGTTATGCCAGGATAAAAGTTAGTTCGAAGGACATTTGAAAAATTAGACCCGATAAAGTAGAAATGCTTTTACAAACACAAATTTCACAAGAGTTACTGCAAGACACAGCATACAAAAGGATTTTTAACGGGTGGGATTCAGAATAAAAATTTTAAAAATTAACAGATGTCTGACATAGGAAGATGAGAATAACTTTTTGGCGAATCAAGAATTACTAGTAATGGAAATAGAAAAAGCCAGTGGAGTTAGGTCAGGAGATGGGCAGGAAAGAAGGAAACCTGCTGTACAAGAGTGGACAAGGAGTGAGATAGGAACGCATCCCTTTACCGATGATAAAGGCTGAGTGGAGAGGAGATGAGGCGCACCTGTGAATATTCGCTGCCTACTTTCTGAATCACTTCACCAGGTGCCAGGAAGAACATTAAATCATCCTTGTCTTAAAAGAGTTTATAGTCTAGAGAGAAGAATAAGAAAAATGTCTCTCTTTTTGTCAGCACTGGGGATAGGACCTAGTGCCTTTGCAATGAGCTACATCCCTCACCCCTCTGTTCACTCCCTCTGTTCACCCCCTGTCCATACCCTCTGTGTGTGTGCACATGTGTACCTGCGTGTGACATCATCTCACTAAGATGCAAAGATGCCCAAACTATACTCAAACTTGTGATCCTCCTGCTTCAGCCATGCAAATGGCAGGATTACAAGAATGCGCCATCGCAGCTGGAAAAAAGGCAGTTTGAGCACATAAAATGCTATATGACAGGTCAGCGAATTATCCCACTGAGATCTGGATCTTCCAGGAGCATGAGACCGCTTAAAATGTAGTGGGAACAGAGCTCTTGGCAGTGGCCTGGGAAAAGAGCTGAATATGTGTCAGCAAGGTGGGAACATGGCCATGGAGGTGGCTTAAACAGGTCAGGTGTGGAGTAGGACAGATAAGTAAAGGTCAGATAAACTGTTTTGCTTTGACATCTTAAGGAGTCTGACCATCTTAAAGACAGTGGTTAGGCACTCAAAGAGCAGTAACTAGAAAACACTGTCAATTTCCTCCTCAGAAGACTACTGCTGCTATGGTTTACTGAAATTATGGAAAGGCTGAGGGATGCCTCTAGTTAGGCAATGCACCAAGCTCCTCATATTATATATCACGCAACCCTTACAGCAGCTCTGTGAAGTAAATGCCACTACTACATACATTTTATCGGTGTTACCAAGGAAATACATAATGTACTGAAGGCCTGAAACACCCTGGGCACTCCTCTTAGTGCTTGGAACTGTATAATGACTGCATCAGAGTGAGTTCCTGACTCTTGGAGTCTGTTTTGTGATGCTATAACAGATAGCAAGATGTGATAGTATGGGTAATTTATAAATAACAGAAATTCATTTCTTACGGTTATAACTCTAGCTTTGGAGGCAAGCACATCCAAGGTGAAGATGCCGTCCTCTTAGTCCTCTGAAAATCACCTGGTTGTGTCTTCATCTAGTAGGAATAATGGCAGAATAACTGAAAGCTCAGTGAAGCTTTTTTTTATGATCCTTAGTCCATTGCTCAGGAAAGAGCCCTCATGGCCTAAACCCCTTTTATTTTTGTTTTTGTGGTGGTGGTGGTGGTGGTGCTAGGCACCAAGCCAAGCACTCCTCTCCTGTGCTACACCTCCACCTCCTAATCACGTATTAAAGTCCTCAGTATTGCAGACAGCTAAGTCAGTTAGAAAATATTACAGGGCAGTTGGACAGGGCTGGGCCCTCAGCGTAGAAAACAACTGAGGCACATTCATTTAAGGTTAACATTAAAAGGAGAGAAACTACTGCACTCACATACTTCCCCTAGGGATAAAGATCATGACTGATACTCTAATAGACATCAGTCACATTAGTTGGGGACCTCAACATACCTAGCTAGCTCGATCCTTCCTGGAAATCCATGTACATTTGCTACATGACATCCTTCCAATGTGATCTCCATTTAGTCAGTATTACCTGGGTCACTGTACTTGTAATCTGATTATTTGAGCATGGTCTCGCCCCACCTCATGTCTACCTTTTGTGAAGTAAATGCTGCCACTACATACATTTTATTGGTGTTACCAAGGAAATAAATGATGTACCGAAGGACCGGAATACCCCGGGTACCTTTCCATTGGATCTTCTCGTTTTGTCCCACTTTTTACCTGCTTCACCTCCTAGCTTTGGCCAATAAAACACCTTTGAGAAGTGGAGCGGATGGCCAACTCACCTTCCAGTCCCCCTTCTGTCTTCTTAGACAGAAGCCATCTTCCCCTCAATAAATTCTTCCTACTCATTATGTTGGTTGTTCCTAGAATTTACTCTTCAATTTTAGAGAACATGAATTCACATTTGAGATACCTAGTGGGGTAGGAGTTATAATATTTCCCTTATATTATTGGGATCACTTGGTGCCCTGTATCACTCACCTCTCTTAATATTATTACAGGGAAAAAAAAATCATTTTGGGAGGGATTAAATTTAATGTGAATATTAGAATGGACAAAAACCAGTCAAATCATAACTTTTACTTTCTAAGAGGTATGGACATATAAATGAGAATATTTGTGCAGCTGCTAGTTTCTAAGAGGATATGACAGAGGTTTCTCTATAGGTTAATGAAAGGAGAGACAGACACTTTTAGGTCTTCCGTCTCTGAGTTGAGGTACAATCTGATTGAAACATTCATTCAATAAACTTCTTTTGTGGCCCTCCAATGGTCCCAATACTCATGGACACTGGAAAGACAGAAGCAAACATTATATAAGAACTCCTGTTCTACCAGAATTTATTACAAGGAAATTAGAAAACAAAACAAAACAAAACACCTATAAAAGGAAAAGATGTTATATACAGGAAATAAAAGAAAACTGAAAAGAAGCTAACAAAAAACACAAATGTGAAGATAGTTAAGGTAATCAATGGAATTAAAGAAAAGATTTAAGACAAAGAGTTAATGAGAAAGCCAACAGAATGTGAAAACAGAAGCCTTGATCAAAGAAAGAAATGTCTGGAAATCAAATTTCAATGGAGGCACAAGAGAGCCATGAAACAAATATGGGTATGAAACTGAACAGAGGTGAATATTCTTTGAGATGACAGGGGATGATGAGGCATCCCTGAGTGTGTTTGTTCAAATGCACGCAGTACAGAAAGGGAAGTGTTGGGCTAGGGACTTGGAGTAAGTCCAATTGTAAAAGCCCTCAACTAACGAGGATAAATGTCCACGATATTGTCGAAGGGAGAGATATGATGACAGTAATTCTCCAAGGAGCTGAGAATGTCCCAGGGAGGGTTAAAGATTTAGAACAATGGCATCTTAATGATATCTAGATTTCTTATCAGTTGTAAACACTGTGACCATTTCATTCATCATACAACTAAGGATGCTTTCTTGAGTGAAAGAAGGAATTATTGATTGATCGCAGAGACATCAGGTACAGGCTGGAACTACCCTGGGAAATCACAGCGTCTGTTCACCCCAGTCGGAGATTAGAGAGGGCATATCTCTAAGATATTGAGGAAGTAGATGTTTGTTATCCACAAATAGCTTTGAATTAACAAATAGAGTATATGTAAATTTTATTATTTGCATAAAAATAGTATTTTGTTCATATTTGGGTCAATAGGAAAAAGAAGTGACCTGGCTGGCACCTTGCAGAGATCATAAATATGATCCAGACTCTCTAAGACATTCAGATAGAAATACATGTAGTTTCACAGTTTAAAAAAAAATCTAGAATAACCAATATAACATCAGCAAAAGTGTATATTAGGTACTTTTATGCACTAGATGGCTTAAGATTGAAAACATGAAACCAAGGTTATGCGAACATTTGAGACATATAATGAATAGGTAACATATTAGGATACAGGCACAAGAGTCACAAAATTATCTGTCTATCTGTCTCTTTCTATCTATTTATGTGTTTTACAACTAGAGATAGAGTCTGGGGGTTTGAACATCCTGGAAAAACACTGTACTACTCAGCTAAAGTCACAGCTGTTTTCCTTTTTGAGACAGGACCTCACTAAATTACCTAGACTGGCCTCAAACCAGGGATACTCCGGCCTCAACTTTCCTAGCACAGTGGCTGGGATTACAGATATTGGCTGCCATGTCTTCCTCAATTTTTTTTTTCTTCTAGATTTTGTTGGAAACAGAACATTAACTAAACACTGATTAATTCCATTTTAAAAAATATTTTTATTGAAAGCAATAATACAGAAGATGTCTGTAACTCTAGTTTCTATTGAATTCTGTATTTCCATCTTTCAAACAAAGGAAGAATTTTGAGGCTAGGCTATAGACTCTCTCTAAATGTCTTGCTCCTGCTGATATACTGGGCAATCAGGATTAATGAGAAAATGTTTGCAGCTACCAGAAACTACATGCTATTTCGTGATACATGAAGCTTCACATCCCATTTGAGGACATTTAAATGGTAACAGAGTGAAGTTGAGTCGATAGGCTGTTAAAAATTCCTCATTAACTCTTCACTCTTCAGGAATGGCTTCTTTCATTGGCTATTTCAGAGCTGATTTCTTCAATACATTAGATTTTCTATCACATTACTTAGGCCAGGAGTTGATTGAGAACAAGAGAAAAAAATAAAATAAAAAGAAATACAAACTCCATTGTGAAAGGAGAAAAGAATTACAATCTTCCCCAGTTGTAATGTCTGGAGAAAGGTCAAAAGTTTTTCATTTATTCTCTTTATCTCTTTTATTTTCTTTAAAACTTCAAACTTCCTGTTATAATCTACCCAAAAATATTCTCTCTGCCACTTATAATTCAGTAATTGCATTCTCATATATGTACATTCATTTATTTATTGTGATTTTTCCCTTACTCTATATTTATTTCCCATTAGAATTGAAGTTTCATGTGAGTAAAGATTTTTGTTCTGCTTACTGATATTCTCATGTGCCTAGGACAGTTCCACACAGCAGACACTCAGCAGAATGTGCTATAAAATGATTGTTTAATATTACATGATTGTATATATGGCCCAAGAATGAACACATTCATATCCAATAGTGACAACATATTGACACCTGGGTAAATGTTACAAGAAGATCCTGAGTTATAAAATCTTTTAACATACTTTAAAAAAAACAATGTATGTATACAAATACCACATGATCCTTAGGTACGAGGAAATGGAAGAATATAAAATCATATTCTGGTAGGGCTGTGAAGGTAAGCTTTATGAAAAACAACTTTTAAATCCTGTTAGGACCCCCAAGTGTTGAGAAAAAGTCTAACATCAAACGACAAGCAATTAATACGGATGTTATCTAATGATTCTTTGTCATTGTGTGCCCATCAGTAAATGTTTATTCTGAATTTATCATAAATTCAGGATTGACCTAAAAATAGGAATATAATGGGAACACTATTGCTTTCTGTCCTCAAAGAACTTACATTTCAGAGTAAGAATCATGGCTTTATAAGGAGCAAATATTGGCTAAAAAAGATAGTGGAGGATGACTGAGGCTTTGAATTAACCTTACATAGAAAAAGCAGTGAACTGTTTGGTCCCCTGAACATGTGTGACAATAAATGTGATACAACCTAACCAAATATGCCACTGAGACTACAACCGAAGGGTATGGTTTTTGTGTGGACTGGAGACACTTACATTATTCAATCAGTTCTATTTAAGAGGACACTACTTAAGAATAATAACACAGTAGAGGTAAGAAGACCACCTGTAAGACAGTAAAGCCAGCATGGGGTTTAAATTTAATACATAGCTAGCTTGAAGAATTTAACCAATTAAGAAACACTCTAGAATGAATGACACTTTTGCTCATAAGTATGAGTAGGTTTGCTAGGGGAACATAGAGCAAAATTACAAATGGTTAGAGAGGATATTCATTAGGAGAAGAACTAATAATTAAGGTAGGATTATAGTCCGATTCAAGGGAAAATATTACATTATTCAGCATTAAATTGGAGTCCATATAAAATAAACATTAAAAGTAAGCAAATTAGCTGGGAGTAGTGATGTCCCTAAAATCCTGGCTACTTGGGAGGCTAAGCAGGATTGTGAGTTTGATGACAGCCCTGACAAGAAAGAAAAACTCCACCTCAAAAAACAACAACAAAAAACAAGCTAAAAACAATAACTATATGAATTATATATGTATACACACATATATAATACAGACAAATACATATATACATTTAGCTCTTGGTTAGTCACTGCCTGATGACTCCTATGGTAGACTTTTCACATAACATACTCTGATATATAGGTTCAGAAGGGACAGAGGTACATATAATGAACTTGTCCAACTTTCTTCGCTAAAACGCTGCTGGTCTATTTAATTTTTGTACACAACCACTCTTTAAAGACTATGAAATGATTGTTTCCAAGAGTTAATGCATTTCCCTAAGCACCTGTGTGATAAATTCACTGGGGAAAACAAGATAGCAGATGTCTATGTGGGAAATTTATAATGCAGGTAATTAGGTCACATTACATTGACACAAGTGAGTTAGTTCTCAATAAGAGATATAATAATAGACTTCTCAAAATATAGTATTATCTAAAGAATAAAACTACGAAAAAATAAACTTTTAAGTTTGACCACAAATTTAACATAAGAAGGAAAAGGGAAATTTGACAGGAGAAAACAGACAGGAGATTATGAGGAATAAAGTACACATTTTAATTGCAAGTGAAACCCCCATTTTATTCTGGAACAAGGCAAAACTTTTAATCGTGTTCCTACACCTCCCTTCTTTTTCCTCTTGCAATTTCACAGTTTTTTTAATGTCATGATATTTTAAAGTTAATTCTCTAAATTTCCATGAACACAAATGAAATAAAGCAGATTATCCAGATACTTTTTTTTTCTTTGTCATCTTTTCAAATTAGAATTCATATATAATAGGGGAAAGATGTTGGAGACAAAGATTGTTAGTGAAACTCAAGAGTCCTTTTTTCAGTTTTGAATTCCTGGCAAACAGACTGCTGCAGCTCTGATGGTAAAAATAGCAGATGGGATTAATTAACTGGGTGACAACTCTTCAGACCTACCTAAATTAATATTTTTCTGCAAACAATGTATTCTGATTATCATAGAACTAAGTGACGTTTATAGAATTAGACTTAGGTCTTGGTGATTTTCAGAATGTATCGGTAGCTATTTTTTTCTCTTATAAGAGCTGGTTTAGTCTGTTATTCGCATGTTAATCTTACTGAACATTTTCTAGAAGGAAGCAATCATATAAAAGGAAAGTACATTTTTTGTTTATAATGGCAGAATTTCTACTGACCTAGGAACCACTTTGCAAGAATAGAAGGTAGAGATTAATCTATGTACTGAAATTCTTGTCAAACTCAAACATCCAAGGAGTAATTAGTTACCTTTTATATAAAAATTAGAAAGTAATACTTCACACAGCATTTTTACCCAGTGCTATTTAATCTGTATATGATCTTAGGGAAAAAAGTCCAATTCATCAAGTAAAACTTCAGCCAACTTGAAATATTAAAAACATGAACAAGGGCATGATTGAAACAGAGGCTGCAATTTTAAACATTTGAAATTGTGTAGATACTCACTTTCCACATGAGCTGTGAGATTTTCATTATAGGATTCTTTTAAGAAAACAAAGTCAAACTGAGCCTTACACTGGTTTTCAAAGACTAATCTAATAAGTGGTAGGCACATATTTTAATTCAGAGCCATTCTGTATTCACCAAAGAGAAAACTGTCCAGAAGGGTCACCCACTCGGGGGCATCCTTCACAAGTTTTTTTTTTTTTTTTTTTTTTTTTTTAAAAAGGGTCTCACTATGTAGTTGAGACTGACCTGGAACTCACTATGTAGCTCAGGCTGGTCTCAAATTTACAATGATCCTCCTACATCAGCCACTCCCCACTCCATGGCTGGGATTACAGGCGTGAGACACCACCCCCTGGCTCATCCTTCAGAATTATTTGAATTCTCCAACAGGTGGCACGATGGACTGACCCGAATTCGCTGAACGACCCTCCAATGAAAAGTAACGTGAACTTGCTGTCCAATTAACGCATTACATAGACACTGTTAAAGACAACATTCCCCTCTCACACTACTGTAACTAGAGTCCTAACTTCGAAGCCTACCAGGTAAAAACGTCTTTTAAGTCAGTGGAAAGCTTTGCTCAGCCGGTAAGAAGGGGCATTTAAGTGCTCAACTAGGTTATCTTTCCTGCTTTGACGACCCAGGGGCAGAACACTGTATTTGTTACCTATTATTAACACCTAGGAGTCTTTGATTCCTTTGAATTGTAATTTTTTTCCTTTGGCCTTAGGTTCTCATTCTAATTTAGCATTTTAAAGAAACATTTTCCCCAAATTGTACATGCCCCCCACCACGTTTCCATACACACACACACACACACACACACACACACACACACACATTTCTATTAATTTTAAGTTTTGTATTTTTTTAATCCTCAAGTAATCCTTTAAGGAAGGAATCTGGGTACAAGAAGTGTAAAACCAAATCCATCTTAATTCTGAGTCCTAAAACAACATACTTTAAGAAGAGATTCCTTTTTGTCTATAAAGGATAAATTACAAAATATTTTTCTCAGTAGGTGTGGAGGCATATGTTTGTAATCCCAGCACTCTGGGAGGCTGAGGCAGGAGGACTGCTAGCTCTAGCGCAGCCTGCATGACTTATCCCCTATTTCTTTTCTTTTTTAATTTCTCCTTTGTTCATTTTTTTCCAGAAAAACAGTATTTTTTAGCCATGTGTTCTACCGTCTCCTCAAATTCAGATTAAACACAGATGTATAGCTGCAGCTAGATTTGTTGTGAAAAACACATTCATAATTCACAATCACATAACTACCCAGCGGAAGAGAAGATCAAGAGACAGAAAGGAACTTTTTCTCTTTTAATTTACTGTGCAACAAAATGTGCTGATCTTTCCTAAAATGTTTTATGCAAGTGAAACAGTCAGTTTATTAAGTATTCTAATATACTAATTGTGTTTCAGAATACACTATTTCATAGTATGTTCTCGCTTTGGAAGTCTCTATTAACTCATTCAAGCCCCAGGGGTACTATTTAGCAAATGCCTGCTTTATTCAACCAGCTAAGTAATGCAAAGAAATTTCAGATGTAGCCGGGGAAAAATGTTACAGAATAAACCTTCAATTTTAGCCAAAAATTTCTTATTTTTTCCGTTAAATATTTTATCACTTCCATCACCATAAAATATTTCTAGATCCTCCCATTCCTACTTATTTTGAGGAGTCTCATTAATAAGGAGTAAGATAGTGCAGTAAAAGTGAAGTAGAAAACAATATTTTAGGAGAAATACAAGAAGTTTTTATTTCATGTATATAGTTTCTTCCGCCTTTCATTATGGATGTTACCCGCTTCTAATACACATGAAATAAATAGTCTTTGAATCATTACATTATGCATCTGTGTCATTTAATAAAAATATAAACCAGATTTAATTTAAAAATTATGCTACCCACTACTAAAATAATATATAGGTTTTCATAATGAAAATTACCCAAGTGCAAGTCTGGTTGCCCATTCTGATTATCACCTTTACAAGTTGCATTTTATCAAGTAAAACTTCGGCCAAACTGAAATACTAAAAATGTGAAAAAGGTCTCGTGTGTTGGCCTAATCCTGTAATCTCACCACTCTGGGAAACTGAGACAGGAGGACAGCAAGTTTGACTGCAGCTGGCAAAATTCAAGGATTTAGTGAAACCCTGTTTCAAAAGTAAATTGTTTTTTAAAAAGAGGACTGGAGATACAGCACAGCGCAGTCTTAGCATTCAGTCCACAGTACTGGAGAGAGGCGGGGTGGTGTGGGGAGGAGGATATAACATTATATTATTGGAATGATAAAATTTTGTAAATTTACAGATTTCTTGAAAGAAAACTGTACCTTTTTTACACTCTGAAAGTGAAGTTTGGAGTGTGAATTTCTTATATATCTAGTGCTAAGAGGAATAAGAAACTTAGATTTTCTAGCAGCCTTTTCTATTCCTATAATTTCTCACTAGGGCATTTTTCTCCCTAGATTTGATATCTTCAGAATGCATTCAAAATTTATTAATTTAATGTTGGACTAACTAGATGCGGTAGTAATGGTAGTGTGTTCTGATCTCCAAAGCCACTATTATAGCTGAATTTTAGTTCATTATGCTTAGCAGATTTATTTTGTAGCTTTCTGTTTAAGTAAATCAATCGAATAAATTATATACGTGTAGATATACACATATATATTCAATGTGGCCTCCTATGCATTTGTTTTATTCAATTACGCCTAATCCACCACAGTTATCACTCGACATTTAAATTGCTCTACATGTAGTCATTGAAAGCTCTCTAAAGGGCTCCTGAAAACATCTTTCATCTGCTCCGACTTTTCCTACCATACCACTTTCCTAGACGTGTTCTTCCCCCTTATATCTACTTAGTTTCATGTGAAGCAGCCCTGCTTAGCAATGGGACACTGACAAACTGGACCCCAGCTTAGGAGTCTATGACCCCTCTGAGCCAATGAAAAGCCTTTCCTCAGACACACATGGTCTTGTCAAAAGATCTTCATGTGACCCTAGCGAGGCCAATCAAAAGTACTGATTCAGGATTTGGGATGGAATTTGACTTTTAATTTCAATATAACTGACTTCCTAAACAAAGAATTAATAAGTTATGGCTAACACCCTCAAGACACAGCTAATTTCCTTTTGTGATTCCATATTATATACTAGTACCACCAAATGATTGTCTGTCCCCTTAAACATATATTTTAATTTTGACTGCTAAGTAAGACTTGAGAAGGCAGCGGACTCTCAGCCTATAATCCCTTGTCTTTAAATCAAAATGATCTTCAACTCTCTCTACAAATATCTCTTCAGGAATATTTTAGCCACCTGTGAATTTTAACCTCTCTCTCTACTCCTCTCACCAATGCTAATCATACAACTACTGTCTTCTTTCAATCCAAATGCAAAGTCCAGTGAATTCTTTTTGTTTGTCTCATTTAGATTATCTTGCTGGTGTCTACGCTCTATAAGTAGAATAGCAAACGTAGGCGTGAAGTCCTTTTTAAGCTATAAACAAGGTCCACAGACAGTTCATCCCTTCACTAACAGAAATGTTGATAGTGAGGCAGAGATGTGGTTGACACCACATGCAGATTATTGTGACTATCCCAGTATGTGTTATCAGTTAATATGTGTGTACGATTACAACACATAGCACTCAATCAATACCTTCTCTTTTGAAATCTTCAGTGCAGTTTTTTTCTTCAACACTTCCTAAATTATATTAAAATGATTCGTGAGACAAATATGTGGAAGATTTTAGCAGACTGTATTTTAAATATATTATGAATTGTTTACAAAACTAAATATATTGTAGCAATAGCTCCACTCGTACCCCCAAACAGCAAAGTAATTGAACACAATTTCACAACTTTAATCCAGTTAAAATAGGCACCTAACATATATACTTTATTCAGTACAGTTTTGATGGTTTGTCTTTGGCATTATCCACATATGAATTTTAGAAAAGTTTATATACTCTCAAACAAATTGTAAAATTGTACAGCTCAATTTAAAACACGCCACAAATTTTTTAAAAGTAAATGGGCAGTAAAAATATTTTAATCATCACTTTAGCCAAAGATAGTTTTTTTTGTTTGTTTGTTTGTTTTGTTTTTTTTTTTTTTTTTTTGTTCTCGGGATTGAACTC
>NW_022900921.1:17676364-17699555 GCF_012274545.1 Fukomys damarensis | reverse complement strand
TTTTTTTTTTTTTTTTGGTACTCGGGATTGAACTCGGGTCCTTGCACTTGCAAGGCAGGCCACTGAACCGCTGAGCTAGATCCCCAGCCTAATAGTTTATCTTTTGATGAGCAAGCTTTACTGTGTGACCTGGTGATTAGCACTGCTAAGTACTGAGGTACCTTGCACTACACAGGAGCCTAGGATTCTTGCCTCTCTCTCACTATAGGAAAGAGCTGCTCTTTTCCTTTAGTATTCAGCAAGCCCAGCTTCATCTTTGCTTCCATGTTGCCATTCATTTTTCTCCACATGCTCCAGGCAGGGGTACCTGTCCTTCCAGCTTTAGGAAAAAGGCTAATTGGTCTAAGACAGTTGTTGTTATTAGCCAATGATTGGTCCAGATATTTTAAAAGTAGCCATTTTGATGCAAATCAAGTTCAAACTTTCTGGAAGCTTCTAGGAAAAATAATTTACTTTTGTGACATCTAACTGGACTAACATTTGTTTTTCTTCTGGATGTGACCAAGGCAGCATGCAGTCACTAGAATAGACTGAAAGATGTTTTACAATGTATAAGGAGCTAATATTAGGATGAGGTGGATGTCTGACATTGACTATTTACAGGTTTTATTACATCAGTAGATTGACTCTCTCAGAGTATATTCTCCCCATCTTGCTTTTTAATTTAATTCTATTCTACATTGAAACAAGAATTGTATTTTGCCACTTATATGTACGTAATCGAGTGTATACCAAAAGTAGCTGCTTGGAAGACAGCATCAAGTTGCACAATATTGAGAATATATTCAGTACATAATTGTTTTATTCTTCTCAGTTTAGTGGCAATGGGAAGTCATGGTAGAAAGGATTAGTGCATTTAAATATTACTGGCAGTTCTTTCTGATGCAAAGTTATTAGGGTAATAGATGTACAGTATATATTGCTTCAGAAGGAAAAACAGAGAAATGGGAACCTGTTTAAAGCTTTTGCCACTGAAAGCTTCAAAACAGCTAATTATTGGGGAAAGGTAGCACATGAAAGTCAAGGAAATCAGGCGTAGTGGCACGTGCTTGTAATTACAGAACTCTGGGAGGCTGAAGCAGGAGGATCACAAATTAGAGGCAAGCCTGGGTAATCTAGTATCTTATTAAGATACTGTCTCAAAATAAAAATATTAAATAAATAACACCAGAAGGCTGGGGATATTGCCTAGTATAAAGTTTTTTTCCAACATACACAAACACACACGGCCAATCAAAGATATCCTACTGATGACTGTTGAGATCATCCACAAAAAGACACAATGACTTTGGCTTAGAAGGAATGAAAACTTGTCTTATTTGTTCTACAAGATGAATGCATAGGAGAGGTTTTTGAGGAATTTATAAAAGTGTCCATAAAGGACCTCTCCCCTCTAATATTTGGATTTCATTGTTTTGGGGTAGAGCCAAGACATCTGTCTTTTAGCCACTTCCCTAGTTTATTCCATTGCAGGTGTTCCAGGGACCATATTCTGTAAATATTCCTTAGGAGCAATGTAGTTGTTAACTTCATTACACCTGAAGGATCCTAACAGAGTCCCTCACCAGATGCCTGCCTGCCCAGGGCTTGACTGAATTAATCATTCCAGGGAGAGCTGAGTTCGTTTTCTCAGGCTTCCCTAAGACACACAGCAATTAAAGGATGAAGCCCTCACTGAATATGGCAAGGAAGATCAGCAGTGCATCCCTCCTTTTAGCAGAAAACCCAAGAGGGCCTTGGTAGCACTGGCTCTTGATAGAAGAGCTTTGCAGCAAGCAAGGCCCTGTCCCTTAAGCAGAAACAGTGGCCTGTGTCCCATGGTACTTACTCTTCATTTTTTTGTCTAATTGACAGTATATGATAAAACAAAACAAAAGAGGAATTGCAAATTCTACTCCTTAATTGAAGAGAGGAGCCAAAAGAAATGTTAAGAGATGTGTGTGTGTCAAGTATAAAGATTATGAGAGTTACAAAGGTTACTTACTGTTACATGTTGAAATGTGGGACACCAGCTTCAAGATATATTAAACTTCAGGAAAGGAGACAGTTACACTTTTGCAAAAATGTTCTGATGAAGATATGAGGGTGAACTGTGCTTGGAACTTCTGAAAAACAAATTTAGTAGTTTATTTTAAAGTGTCTATTTTTTTATTTTTCCATATTAAAGTGACAGTAATTTTTTATACATATAGAAAACAAATAGAACAAAATTATAGAAATACAAAAAATAATCTAAGGCTTCTCATCCAAATATATGTGCTTATTGCCTTTTATAAATATTTCCTTTGGGTCATTTTTATTATGTATAGGAGATATATTTTATTATTGTATATGAAAGCTATTTTATATCTGGATATTAAGTACGGTTCTGTATTACTCATTTATCTTAGTTGGCTTTAAAAAAGCCTTTATTAATAGCTATGTATTCATCCTCCAAATGTATGTAATAAGCAATATTAATTCATCCCATGTAGCTAGATTTTATAAACATTTAAAGTATAAATTAAAAGTAATGATGACGATGATGCCTAGCTTTTGAAAGCTCATTATTTACTAAGCAGTGGTTTAAAGCCTTTGTGTGCATCACCTGATATGAAAATTAGTATTTTATATGACAAATATACAAAGATTTGACTCTAAGTATTGTTAAATTGTATCAGCAAACAACCTTGAAATTAAATTTGGAGGAATGTACTCCTGTAACAAAAAGTAAAAAATCCTACATAAAAGATTACCAACTGCCAAGCAAAATATATGGCTTTGCTATTTAACATCAGTACATATTTATATATTTTGGGGGGTGAGCTGCTTTCAATATTCTATCTATATAGAACAGAAACAGATAATTCTAATGACTGTATTTTTAAGCAAGCAGGAAATGTGGTCCAATTCTCTTCTGCCATCTTCTCTAAAGAGAACTCGGTATTTCACAACTAGCATCAAGGTTAACAAGGACAAAAAGAAGACAGTAAATAGCTGACTGCCTTTTAACTTCCTACTTGTTTTCTAAACTTTAAGATAGATGAGGAAGCAACTGTAAAGGCTTCATGGAAAGGTGCTTCTACAAGGTTTGGGGCACCTTGAGACTAGCAGTGGGGGAGGAGAAGCTGCAAAAGACCCTGCCTAGCAGCCCCAGGTGTCTTTGAAGACAAGGGAAGATCAAGGAGTCTGCATTTCACAGTGGCTACCTAGGACACGCCTCTGTCTTTGGAGTGTCCCTTAGGTTTCTCTCAGAGCCCTGGTGCAACTTAGCAGCATACTGAGTCTATGCACCCCTATATATGATCATGAATCAATATCAACATCACTGAACAGAAGGAAATGTTCCAATAAATTTTAGGTTTTGTCGCTGATCTTTTATGCTTTGTGGATGAAAAAAATTCTTCTAGGAATCCGTGAACTGCAGTGCTACTAAAAAACCCTCTTTATAAAATCAGAACAAGAGACATAAGATGAAATATAACTAAGGAACCACTTCCATCTTTTCCCTCCTGCTTTCTATAGTAACTTAGAGGCCTTTGGAGCAAAATGGTCTTATTTCTTAACTAGAATAAATTCTGTTTGGAGTGGATTAGAGTTTTATACGATTTTTCCCTTTCTACTCTTCATAGAAACAGAAATTGCCTTTACATGATAATTTCTCCATAGCCAAACAGTCCTAAAACCACTACTAAGAAAATACTTACATATATAAAATTGCTACCTTGAGTTTGATCAATTATGGAAGAAAATTATCATTTCTCTGGCCTTAAAAATCACATTTGCAATTGCCTCACACAGAGCATGCCCCAGGGGGTTCTTGGAGACTTAGAAGTAAAAATTATTCATGTTCACTTCTTGAAATTTTAGAGGAGTGAGACAGATTTTCCTTAAGTCTCTTTACCAAAATTTAAAAAAAAATAATCTGCTATAACTTTGGACTCATGAAATAATGCTCAGTCGCACTCTTTTCTTCCTGGCCAGGAATACATTTACTTTTTATATAAGACTTACCCGGAGGCATCCCTGAGTATTGCTGTCAAAGGGTAAAAGGTAAAGAAAAAGGACTGCATAGGATTTACTAAAGTCAGTGAATTCAGGTTAAATGGCGATAAAAGTGAAGAAAGCTTACAGGGAAAAATAGGAAATTGCTTATAAATTGAAAAACACCCATATTGTCATCTACGTGAGGACTTGAGAAGAAAAAATAGAGAAAGAATATATTAACAAAATATTAGTATATTTAGATTTTTTCCAAAGGATTTCTGAATTAATTACATAATTAAAAAGTTAAAAATGGTATAGTTGGAGTGGACCTAAGTATCATATATTCCTTTATAGCCCAAAGCATCGAAGAAAAACGAGTTCCATAACATGTATCCAGGTTATTTATGACAAACAAGAAACCAAGACAAAATTCTTTCTGCTTTGTTTGTAGTAGTGCATGTTTGCAATTCATTCCTCATGGGTAGCTAGTGCATGCCCACTACACATCTTAAGTGCGTTTATATTCCCTTCTCCTCTCTGCCTCTTGCTCCATCTCTTACTTCCATTGCCATCAGCCAGAGATCTGCCTCCAAATTTCTTATCTCTTATGTTTTATTTTGATTTTTAATTTATATGCATTTTGGGTTTCACAGAAGAGAGTGTATGATATTTAAGCTTGCGTATCTGATGTATTTCACTTAATGTTGCGGATTCACGGTGGATTTATTTTTCTACAAAGGACTCAAAGTTTTCTTTCTTTATAGTTGAGCACTATCCCATGTCTATTCATTCTACATTTTCTTTATCCATTCTTCTGTTGATAGACATACAGACAGCTTCCAAGATTTAGCTATTAAAAATTGTGCTGCTGTAAACATGGGTATGCAAGCATCACCGTCATAGGATGTTGTTAACTGTTTCATGAGGGTACCTAGAAAGGGAATATCTGGGTCAAATGGAATTTTGAGTTTCAGTTTTTGAGGACTGTCCATACTGGTTTATACTGTTTTACATTCCCACGAACAGTGTAGAAAAATTCCTTACATATACATGTAAAAAATCTACTCATGTTAGTAAAATAAGAACATGTTATACTAAAGTTTTATGTTACATATTAAAGAAAACTAACAGACACACATTTGGCTTTAGCCAAGTATTTGCCAAAAATCCTTAGGAACAGAATGTGTTTTCATGGAACATGAAAGGACAATTTGTAGAATAAATTCTGTTGTTGATAGTTTGATAAACACTGAACTAGAATAATATCAAGATTAAAGGGAGAGGAAGTCGATACCCAGAAATATCTCCCCAACCACAGTTACAACAGTAAACATGTCAATAATATGGCAAATTAATGTCACTTAAAATTGTACTGACTCATTAATTAGATTTTATGCTAAAGAATCTTAATCTTACCACATGCTCTGGCTCACAATATTTTTCTACTAATTACTATTTTCAATGTAAGATACATATAGGCTTAGAGACAAACTGTTTCTTTAAGACTTGGTATTGGATTCATTTTGCATGAGTAAATTGTGTTAAGTCATAGAATCATTGAGTTCTAGGACAAACTATGTCTTGTAAATATATAAAAGGAGATCAGAATTTTCCAATATTCATTTAAATATCAGAAGAAGTCATTCAAGGGTTTCCTTGAGAGTAGAAAACTAAAATAAATAAATACATAAATTGCAAACATTGTACTAATTTCCTCAGTTAGCATGTTCTCCCTCTTTAAGTTAACAATAAATAATTTAAAATTCTACATGAAATACCGTGAAGAGTTAAATCAAAAATATATACAAGAAAATGGGTTTCGGTTTAATGGAAGCTCTCAGGTAAGGTTTGAAAGAGATTTACATAGCTGAAGGAAAAGTTTCCTCTCATAAAGGAATTAGACAGGGCCTGTGAGTTTGCCGACTTTGTCAGCTCTACAGATCTGTGTCTGCTAATGTGGCTGTCATCAGTGTAAATCAGTAAATATTTAAATGACTCCACACTGTTTCGCCCATCTAAGAGAAAATCCCAAGAGTGAGCACTGCTGTGACTTTGCACACTGACTTCACTCACCGGCAATATGAGCAGCTCCCTTTCTTAATTATTTTCCTCACGTTGTGATCCTACAAAGGATCTTGCAACTTCTCAGATAAGTTGAAATAAGCTATGAGAATCATTTTCTTTATCTAGTCCTAATTCCACTTTAGGTACGCAATCATAACATCTTTCAAATATGTGACCCAGAGTAAGAATCTGCCAATACCTAGACATAAGAAAATTACCTATCTTCTAAAAGCCTTTCAAAGTCCTCTAATTATTCTCGGTAAGGCAGCACATTTTACAAACATTTTACTCTTGAAGAAATAATAAATAACATAAATGTGTGATTGGCCAGCTACTTTATATGAATTATTCTCTTTAATTCTCACACAGTTCTCTAAGATGTGAACTTTTATTGTTAGATATGAACTTCTATTATTATTAGATAATCTGTGGTAATCTACCTCTATTAAATTTTTTTTAATCAAAAATTTTAACTTCAGGCTGGGGATTTAACTCAGTGTCTCTGCACCTGCCTCGCAAGCTCAAGGTCCTCAGTTCTATCTCCAGGACCAAAAAAAAAAAAAAAAAAAAAAAAAAAAAAAAAAAAAAAAAATTAACAATCACTTTGGCGAAGTGATTTTGGCAAAATTACTTTGTTTTCCCAGACAAAATAACTTCATACATTGCAGAGGCTAGATACTCCTAGTCTTTCAGGGAAACTATTATGATCACCACATAATACATCCTCTCTTATATGCCTACATAGTCCACTTAAGACTTCAATGATATAAAAGACAACCATTTTTCTTCACTTGGTTAAAAAGAAACTAAGCATAAAGGTTGGTGATGCTATTTTTATTCTATGCTTTCTAGGGAGACTATATTTGGTAACATATAAAGGCATTTTCAACAAATTCCTCAAGAAGATTAGAAAGATGTGCCTGAATTTCTATTCTAGCAAGCTGAGTCCAAGCCTTCAAACACGTGTGTAAGGGAGCAAAGTGTCAGATTTAGGCACAGATAAACCAGCATCCTACTTGAGATTACTCCAAAAATCTAAGCAGGAAATCCTACACAAGATTACTGCAAAGATAAAAACTGAAATCACAAAATAAGACAGAGAGAGAAACAAAATAATCACATTTTTTGAAAAAAAGATTGTTTCAAGGGGTTGGATATAATTTGTAAGATGCTGCACAGCAGCTTCTGGGGCCTCTTTTGGGATAATTTCAAATTAGAAGGTAGGAAAATGAAATGGAAAGGAATGGAACAAAAGTGTACTGAAACGGTCTGGCCACTCAATCCAGACGTTTGTCATTGTTGTTGATGGCACTCATATTTACCCAGTTCTTCAAAACAGAAACCTAGGAGTTGTCTCGGTTTCCTTCAGTCATCACAGCCGACCCATCCCCTAGGAATGGTACCCTGAACTCTTGAATAGCTCTCATCCCCATTCACCAGCTCTGCCACCGTATGTGTGCTATGACTATCTCCTTCTGGGGCTATGTGAGCAGCCTACTTACGGACACTCAAAATGATGTACACTCTGGGCTTTACTGAGACATTACAAGTTCAGTGTTGTGAGGGACTTGATGGAAGAGTGCACGGTTAAACAGTAGGGCAAAAACACACAGGCTCTGTGGAGAGTGAATGAATGGTTAAACAGTAGGAAGTTTAGACTAGTGAGGAATACTGTGTCTGGCTGTTGTGATTCTCCTTTCCCCAAGAAAACAGTGTTTCTTACCCAAACTGTGTTTCTTCCATTTTTTTTTTTTTGTTTTTTGTTTTGGTTTTTTTTTTTTGTTTTTTTTGTTTTTACTTACACTGATTTTCTAAATAAAAATGAAGCGTTCTCAGCTTTTGGACTTCTTCTGGGAATCTCCCTAATGCTGGGCAGTCTCGATCCAAATAGCCCCTCTGGGCCCTCTTAGTGACTGAGCTAAGTCTGGCCTCCGAGTAATCATTTATTCTCTATGCTTTCATGGTTGCACACTGAGATACAACGCTTGTGATACAGCTTAATAAGTGAGAGCAGTCACATTTTTCAGGCAGTACTACAAAAAACTGTACTAATACCATATATACAGAAACAAATTTCTGAGCCAGATATAAACTATTTTAAAATTAAGTAGAACATACATGTGAGCATCGAAAGAAATGATACCAAAATATGTGAAAACACATTTTTATATCAAGCTAATGTTTTATCTTAGAAACATTCCCATTAAAAACAAGGATGAGTGAGCTTGTGTCCTTTGTAGAAATTTATTATATGATTTACTAAATTATGTGAAGCTCGTGCAAGAAATGACACATATGGGATGGCTTTTTATTTCAAACTTTGTTTCTTATACCAGGGTTCATCAAGCTGTTTCATATTTATTTCTCTGATTAATGATATGTCAAAATTCTAATTCTAGTACCAATTTATGGTGTGTTGGCAACTAGAGAATGAAACAGCAATGTAGACAACAGGCAAAATTGATTTTTATCCATCTTCTTTGAATACCAGTAAATGTTTCCCAAATGCGCTTTTCTGTGGACCCAAATTAAATATTATAGTTTTATTTCTCTAAACTATTAACCATATTACTTTTGAGATTGAAAATTTCTTAAAGAACACAGTATAGTTAGATGATATGATTTAATGTTTCAGTCATTCTGAATTAAAGGATGCATATTTAAGAGTTCCTTTGATTAAGTTTTGTCATTCATAAAGACATATCATAAATTTAAAAGATTATTTAGTACAAATGAGTTCCAGAGGAGTTTATAAAATGAATATGAATGCTCTGAATTGATAAGTAATAAAATATAACTGGGTGATTGCACTGGACATGGATTCAATCAGGAAGGGAGAAAAGACATGAACTAATGACAAAGAAAAAAAAAAGCAGAAACCATAATGAGAGAGAGAGAAAGACAGAGATGAGAGAGAGAGAGAGAGAGAGAGAGAGAGAGAGAGAGAGAGAGAGAGAGAGAGAGAAAGAATGCATACAGAAAGCACAGCTCCTATTTCAGGAGTTGGAACACTTATTTCACCTGTTTAACAAGTAAGATATTATCAAGAGAGTTCTGAAGAAATAAGTGCTCTTTCCAGAGGCAGCCACGGCACCATCAAAATGGAGATTAGGGCATTGAAATTGCTTGTGTTTCAATGTTCTTATGGATTCAGGGCATGAACTATTGAGTCAGACAAGAAAAATAACTATTGGCATTTGTGGTAAAATGCTAACAGAGCCAACTTCTTTTTTTATATATATAAAATGCTAGTAAGAAATAAACCTAAAACTTGTTTGTAAAGATTAATGAGCATATTCTTTCAGACACAACCATCTTTGCTGAAGTTCACACAGTGCAACCGCCACTTTACAAGTAATGACAAAATTGTTATTTCAACAGTATTTATCAAACAAGACTCCTTGGAGACCTGATGATAATGGGATTTTGAATGTTGACTATAGGGAATGTTGCTTAGTCTATTTCAAATCACTGTTGCCACAAGTCCTCTTATTCTACCAGGAGTTTTCTTATACGATAGTTAATTGGTGACATAGAGATTCACCTTCCTCCCATTAGTCAAGGAGAAACTGGAGTCCAGCATGCACAATCAGTATATATCTAAGGATTAGGGCAGAGTGAAATGGAATGTTACTCAAACCGAGAGTCTTAACTTAAAAGTTTCAGAGATACCTGATTAGTTTTTCAAAGAGGATGCAGTTCAGGTATAAACGTGGAGGAGAAAATACAAATGTTCTGTAAAGCCCAGAAGGGATGCACATATCCCACGCAGAACCATGTGATAAGGTTGTGGGGATTTCTCATCTCAAGTCACTCAGTTTCAATCTCTTATTTTATCCCCCTCATTTCCTTTCGGAGAATTCTATCTTCATCCCTGTGTGTAGGTATGGTGTGGCAAGGGCATTTTTGTTGGTACTTTCACAGATTGCAATATAAAGTAACTGGCACTCTTGTAAATCAAGGGAACTTTTAATCCTCCACTGTGCAGCGGAATGGTTTGTGCTTTACACGTCACGGAGCCCAACGCTCTAGTGAAGCAAAGAAGGAATGCAGAAAGGTGTCTGAGCTTGTAAGGCTTATAACATCACGATCATATCATCTCAGTTATGAGATAGTCACTGCGAGTCTTTTGCTTTGGTTAGGAGTAATTTCCACAGGTGCTCCTCTGGACCCTTACTGATTGTCTGAGCTTCCACGATGCTTCCAAAAATGACCTTTACATCATTGAAGATGGCATCAGTGAATTTATATTGCAACAGATGAAACAGAAAGCATTCAATATAATTTTAAAGCCATGTGACTATTCCGTAGCATTAATATACTGGGTTAGCCTTTAATCTTGAGCATCCTGAAAAAATGCTGAGCAGGGTGTTGCACACCCCTAACTCTAGCTATTTGGGAGTCCAAGGAAGGAAGATAGAAAGCTAAATCCATGCTAGGCAAATTAGCGAGATCCTCCAAAAATAAAATAAAACAGAAATAAAGGGGGCTGAGGATAAAGCTCAGCTGTAGAGGGCTTACCTAGTATTAAGGAGACTCTAGGTCCAATTCTCATTACAGCAACAACTAGATCCTTACTAAGGTGATTACAGACTTTTTTCATTAAACCCATGCTTAAAAATTTTAGCATAGCCTCTCATTTTTTCCTTGGTTTCCTTGACTCTGCAGGAGCAATGGTAATAATGTAGGTATAAAAGTATGAAGTATCTTTGAAAACAATCACAGATTTTTTGAGAGAGAACAACAAAACTTCAGTTATATTTACTGCTGTAGTTTATACAGGTTATATTAAAAAGAAAACCAATTACTATAATATTACTTACCAATTACTTCTGCTGAAAATTTGATGTGTTTTATATATTTTCTGTTAAAATAAAGAATCGTGTACTTCTGTTTCTAAATCATTAACTCAGGTTTTAAAATGAGGGCTAAGCATTAATATTATAAAATATTTTAAATTTACCCAATAATAGTTATTAAGTATTGTATAATCAACTGTGTATGGAAAAGGTAAGGAAGAAAGAACTATTCAATGTTGGGCTCATCTTGTTTTCCAGTGGGATATACTGTAATTGAGATTGCTTAGTAATTATGTCCGTATATCATTACTATTAAAATATAGATACTGAAAGAAGAGCTATAACAAGCAACATGCATTTTATCAGTCATGCAGAACCTCCTGTATGAAATGGTAGGAATCAAAATACAATACTATGTATAAATCACATGAGCTAGAATTTTACTTTGAGAATAATGTGTATTAAGAAAGAGCTCAATAGAAAACAAAGTAAGTAGCACCATCCATCAAACAGCACAAAACATTGCCAGTTTTCTTTATTTTCCTACACAGTTCCACTTTTTCCCCTCCCCCTGGCACCAGGAACTGAATTTGGGACCCTGCACTTATGAGGTAGCTGGTAGAACCACTGAGCTAAGCCCTAGCCCTCCATCTTTTCTCTCAACCAGATCAATCCTACAGATCTGCCACCCAACAGGTCTGAAGCTATCTTGTATGTGGACATGCATTTCAAATTCTGCAGAGGTAGGTCAAGTACAATTTCATGGGAACATCGAGTTTGCTCCCACTTTGATTTTGGAAACCACATGGAATTGATGATGTTGAAAACCATGACCTGGAAGGTAGCTCTGTGATCCAAAGACACCAGTCCCCATAAGTTAGGGTGAGTGATGAGCCTTTTAATAAAAATGATTGGGAATCTTTCTTTCCACTGTGTTCAACCAAGAACATCTCTCTGTCTCTGTTTCTCTGTGTCTCCCCCCACCAAGGGGAAAAATAAACTGCTCCAGACTCTGGCACATTTTAAACACTGCATGAAAAATTCAACCTCTATTTTGAAATACATATAAAGATTCAGGATATGTTAGACAAAAGCTCCAACTGAAGCAAGACAATACATCTGTGATTGGAGAAGTCAGACAGATGCATCCTATGTTAAATCCACTTCTGATGAGACTTGGAAAAATCAACCAACTTCCTCTCTTGCTGCAAATGAATCATACTATTCCCTGGTTATGGTACTGGAACAGTTTCCTCTTTTTACTACAAAGAAACATTATCTAGCAAAAAAAAAAAAAGTGAAACAATCACCATGCACTTAAAGAAAGTAAGAGAAAAGGAAAAGCCCTGATTGACTTCTCTTAATGAGTTTCTCCAGACCTTCACTGCAATTGTTTTTATCATCACTTCTGTGAAATGAATCTCTTTTTCTCTGCCCTTTCTGAGTTATTGCTGAAATTGATAGTTATCTTTTAAGTAGGTGAAAACAAACGGAAATGAGGGCAGATACGAAAAGCATATTTTCTCTTGGATATTTAGCTACGTTAGGCATGATTTCCAGAATTAAACCAAGGGACATAGGAAACATGTATTCTTCTAGAGATCTGAGACAAGATCCTATAGAAATGGTGTTCGTATATCGTACCAGTCCCACTCAGTAACACTCCACATGGGTGCATGCCAGCCCACTGTAAGCTATGTGGCTCCGTTTCATAAATCACTATTTGGTGTAAGTCCATGGTTGATACTCTCTGCAGTCCCCATGTATATTTGGTTTTTAAATTTTGCTCAAATATTCTTGACTTATGAATCCATATTTACCCACTTAAATTCACCCCTGTATATCTTTAGTCTGAATATTGGGGAAAGCAGCTCACGTCATAGAACCCCCATACCTAGGACCCATTTCTGTGCCAGCCTACACCACTGGCTGTCATCTTGTCCCAATCAGCCCACTGCACCTATGTAGCAAAACATGCATGACTGGATGACAAGTTGTAGAGTATTTCAAAATTTGTCCCACAGTCTTCAACACTAGAAAAGTAAACTCAGTGAGGATTTTTACAATACAATACAAAGTAGATTCTTATTGACATAATATTTGATTTAATCTTTTAGACTTTTGTGCTTTGATATGCTTGTATTATAGACTATGTCTAGATGAAATATGGAAATACATATCATTCACCAATAGAGGACAATATTTAAGATATCCTTAATAATGTATACTTATTTAATTAACACTTTGATAAGTTAATTTAGTTCTAAGTAACCTTTGCTAGGAGGATAGTAACAATATATCATAACGAGCATTCCATGTCATGTTTTAGTTGATGGTAGAAATAATTTTCCAAAGACTTGATTACTAAACATTTTGTAATACAAAAGGACAGACCTGATCCTATCTTCTTTCTGTACTCAGGTCCTTTGATATTTAAGTTTGTTTCATTAAATACAATAATTCCTTTGCACTTGCCATTTTATTAGCACAAAAGCCCCTCCTTTACCTTCATGATTTAGAGAAACTATTAGTACATCAGTTATCACCACTTTTCAGCTGTCACTGCCTCTGGAAGCCTCTCCACCTTCCTTTGGTATGCTTAGCTCCTTCTTTGTGTTCCTAAAGTGTGTCCCATACTCCCCATAGGTCTCCAGGTCACAGACCTGTGGCAGAAAGGGTAGGTACAGCTTTTGTCACTATCATCTCCTACCTAAATCCAGATAGATTTTTTTAACTCCTGGATATCCTTTATCCCTTGGTTTATTTTCAAATCCAGCATAATACCTCACATTGGAAGCATACAACAAATATTATGTTGAGAGAGATGAAGATTTTAATTTAAATGTGTTTGTAGGTGGGCAGGGGATTTAGCTCCGTGGTGCTGCTGCAAACTTCCCAAGTACAAGGTCCCAAGTTTGACCGCTGATTAAAAAAAAATGTTTGTTGTAGGTGATATTTAAACATTTTTAAAGTTGATTATTTTTCACTATATAAATCTTCTGTGGCTACATTTTCAGTACATTTAACAACAATAATTCACATAAAGATTAAAAGTGTCCTATGGTGATTTTTAAAATATTTCCTGAAAATATTTGGAAATATTTCTTTCGAAAAGAAAGTGCTTAATTTCTCTTTGCTTGACTCTGCGAGGCAGAATGACATGCTTCTGATGAATAATATATGGTGTGTCTTAGTCTGTTTTCTGCTGCTGTAATGAAGACCCAAGACAGAGCAATTTGTAAATTACAGTTCATTCGGCTCACAGTGATGGATGCTGTGAAGACAGCACACTTAGAAAGGGTACTTTCCTTTGTACTATGTCATAACATAGCAGAAGGACAAACGAGTATACGCCAGACAATGTTAAGCTGAATTCATTGCCTTTCAAAGGAATTCACTCTTGGAATAACTGCCTCACAACCACCTTCCGTTTGCAAAGGCAGAGCACTCGCTCCTGTCCTCATCCTCTTCTACAGGATCTGCCTCTTACTGTAATCACAATGTCAATTCAATTTCAACACAGTCTAGAAGGATCCTACAAACTACAGCCAATGAAGGAACAATGGACAGCTTCTAAGACTAGGCTGTTGCAGGCCCTGCAGCTGCCATGGGGACTGACACACTGAGTCACTATCTCTGAGGGGAACGTCCTATCATGAGGACACTCAAGAAGTCCATGTGCAAAGAACTGAGGCTCCCTTCTCACACCCATGAGAAGCACCATTTTGGAAGTGAATCCTTCAGCCACAGTCAAATCTTCCTTCATACAACAGCAGTTCCGGAAAACTTGTCAAACGCAACTTCCACTGAGATCCCGAGTTAGAACTACCCAGATGGATCTAATGCTGATGTTCTTAGCTCTAGAAATGGCAAGGCACCGTACATTTGTTGTTTTAGGGCACCAAATCTGGGAGCAGTTTCTCATGTAATGAAAAACACTGCAGTTACTTTAAGCAACACAAAGAATGGAGTTGGATATATCTGAATAATTCTTTGAGAAATGTTCAAGAATTGTGGTACACATATGTATCTATGGTACAGCACATTTATATGAAGGGAGAATAGTGTGAGACTAGAGGATTTTGATTATTTTAAGGATAGCGTTCCTAATAATACAGTTAAGCATTAGAGTACGCAAATTAAAAAATGTTACTTTATCCTCCTAATGTTCCTTAAAATGAAATAGACTGATTTTATTACCCACATGTGACCCTCTTGTAAAATTTCTTAAGCACTTATTGCTATAAAACATTGAAATTAAATATTTCCATAACTTTCTGATATCTAAATTGTAGTTCAGTTATTCCTGTCATGTGGTAAATGATTAATGGTTGTTTAATTTTACATTTATACTACTCGAATGAAATGCAGAATGTATTTTTAACCTATTAGTTAAAAAGTGGGCATGATTGGACCTAGAATTGTTGAATACCTACTGGGTTTAGAGTGTGGTTCTCAAGCTTGGCTGCACATCAGACTCACATAGGGAAGTTTAAACAATATATATCCATAGATTCCACTCTGAGTGAATAGGGTACAGAGGGGTTTTGGTATTTGGATCTTAATAATTTCACAGGATAACTTGAATATGTAATTATATTAGAAATCCAACTTTTTTACAATGGCCTTGTCAGTACCTGATTACAACTCTGAAATATCTATCAAATTATACAATACCAATTTGCAAATACTAGGGTACATTTGATTCACTTCTTGAAATTGTGTTGGGTAAGCTTAATTATCAACTTGATTGGGTTGGCAGGCACAAAAGGGATTAGTAAAACACTTTTGAGTGTGTCTCAGTGGGTTATGCAAGTGTGACCTCAAAGTCTATAACTGCTCCCTGGTCTTCTCTGGTTTTGCTCTCCTGCTCTGCTTCTCAGGCACCTTGAGAGGATCGGTTTTCCTTCACTATACCCCTCTGCAGTGATGTTCTTTACTTGGAGCCAGCGGTCCACGGACTTCCTCTCAGAAATTACAAGCCGAATAAACTCCATTTTTACGATGTGGGGGTCAGGTGTTTTGTCCAGCATTAGGAAATTTGACCAATATACTTGTTAAATACACAGGACTGTCTGTCCTTATAAAATCTCAGCTAAGTATATTTGGAGCTGGGCCCAAGATAACGCAAATAAAAAGAACCATAGAAAATTTTTGATGTGTATGGAACATATATCCTGAAGCTAACCTATCCAAAAAGAATATTAAGTATATCAGTAAAACAGTTAATTCCACAATAAGGAAACAAACACTCTATAAAAATGGGTAAAATATCAGCACAGACACAATAGCAAAGAAGATCTACAAATAGTAAATAAGCATTATGCAACATAATGTCACTAGAGAAAAAACACAAAACAAAATAGCAATGGAAACCATTATGAAGTTATTAGAAATTGCCATATCCAAAACAAAACTGAATCTAACAAGAGCAAAAATGCAGAGCAACGAGAACCCTCATTGACTACTGGAAGGAATGCAAGATGGTACAGACACTCTGAAAGATAGCCTAGCTATTTGTTAAAAGCTAAATCAAGACTCAATGTACACCCCAACATTTCTCATCCTATATACTTTTTTTTGTTTTTTTTTTTTGTACTGGGGATTGAACTCAGGTCCTTGTGCTTGCAAGGCAGACACCAGAACTATTGAGCTAAATCCCCAGTCCTTTTCATCCTATATACTTATCAAAGTGATCTGAAAATTTATGGGCACAAACAATCCCTATGAAGGTTTATAACTGCTTTATTCAAAAACCCATAAGCAACCAACCTGCCTTTCTCATGTGAGTGAATGGATAAATTATTTGCGGTACATTCAAATAATTCCCAGAGGAGAAATTATTAATCCACATGAAAGACTGACTCTTACAATCACATATGCTATCTGATATAACTTACAGAACAATGCAGGACTAAGTTTAACACATGCAAAACAACAAAAACAAATGAAATTAATTAGGAGAGCAGAAAATCCAGTTGGAATGCAGACAGCGACAAAAACATACACATTTGTAAAACATATTTTACCGACATGGCACAAAACTTCAGCAGAGGACTTAGGGAAAAAGAAGTACTGACCTGAAGAATTTTAGAAATGAATAACTAGCATAAGACTAAAGACAACCAGAGCTGTATATAAGCGCGTTTTGCTGATAAAGTTATTTTCACATGCGTATAAATTGACAATTCTGAAACTGCTATAAATACACACCAGGGTTCAAAAAAATAAGTAGATGAATGGCAGCTTATGGGAGCCAGGCTTCTCACTGTTGAAATAAAAGTTTACAGATAAGAAAGTTGGGAAACTAGAATAAACTGAGATGAACCACATGAGATAGGATTAGAACCTGCAATATCAGTGTGAACTGCGGTTTAGCTTAGTATAGATAGCAGGGCATGCTGATGGCAATTTATATGAGTATGGATGGAAAGGTAGATACAGATCCAAATAATCTGATTGACAGAGAATTTATAGGCATACCTATTCAGAGAGAAATAATTATAGACTGAATGTCTAGAGGTACTACTATATAGATAGGTTTCCTAGCTACTGAGGAGGGCTGCACACAGTGAAATTCTAGTAGTAAGGAACACACCCAGGGCCCAAGTCTTTGTTTCTTATAAAGTGTCTCAATAAAAAGGTTCTGGAATACTGAAAGTAATAGCGGGTTCTAGGACTGAGAGAGAAAATACAATATGAGTCTGGAGGATCTATTAGTGCCAGAAAGCCATTAAGTGTTAAACAAATAAACAAAAATAAAGAATAGAAGTATGTCACAGAGACAGGGGAGCTAAGAGAAGGAAATTTTAATGGCAAAACTGCAAAAACTTAGTGGCATACGATTGTATTATATCTATAAATAAGTAATCACAAATCCATATTAATACTAAAAATCATTGAATCGATGAATAAATAGAATAGGAGAGGCATACCAGGTTTCTGAAATTTTTTAAAAATTATGCACATATTCTCAAGAAAGTGGAGTATAATGCTCCATTCCTTAAATGTCAAATAAATTTAGTGACTTGCTGTGCAAGAGCACAGTGGCAGGAAAAATTGAAAAAGAAAATGTTACTATGTAGGATTCTTAGGTGGACAAAGTCAGCATTATGAGTCAGTAAGTCACGGTAAGATGTAAATGAGGTGATGGTAAGTGTGCTTGATAAGGTTGTTATAATTTGTCCTGGCTCCAAATATCTCAGTGTTATGACTGTATGTAAGTGTGCCCATAAAGCCTCGTGTGCACATAGGTGGGGCTTTTTGGAAGTGGTTGGATCCTTGATCTGTGATGCTGGATTAGAATGTGTGATACTGAGATTAAGAGTGTGTGATAACTAAATTGGTTAAGCATAGATCTGAATGTGGGTGATGGAAGCTCCATCCCGGGTATAGGTGGCACCAGTAAATAGCCTTATAGCCTAGATGGGATGTAAAGAGGCAGAAAGACAGGAGGCTTGCTGCTTGTTGTTTCTTGCTTGACACATCAGGAACTGTATGTCCCATCATGAACCGTGACGGCCCTCTGCCATGTTGTCCTGCCTCGGGACCAGCTAATTATGGACTGAAACCTCTATGAAGTGTGAGCTAAAATACACTTTTCCTCCTTTAACTTGTGTATCAGGTATTTTTTCTCAGCAAGGAGAAAACGTAACTAAGACACTTAGTCTAACCAAAAGTAAAATATCATCCAAAGTCAAATCAAGGGGTATTATACAAAATACCTGAGGAAGACTCTTTGTTCACCTCCAGGTCATACAAATACAAGAAACATGAAAAATGATCATAATTCAAAGGATGTGGGGAGACAGGATGACTAAACGTAATGTACTAACGTGGAAGAGCTCATGCTTCACTGAGCAAAGACTGTGCAGATTCATTATTATTATTAAGACATCAATATTTTCCATTATTAGTATAAATATACCATAGTATATTAATCAAAGCAAACGATATAGGATATATGGGAACTTTCTACGTTAGCTTCACAACTTTTCCATAACTCTAAAACTCTTCTGAAATAATACAAAGTAAGGGAAGAATTCCCCTTGTCTGTGGTACAAAGCGAGACGCTGTTCCGTTACATTACAGCAAAGGAAGCACCTTAATTAAGCCCTCCTTGGACTTGAGGGCTTAGACGGGCCTAACTTTTTATTGAAATACAAAGAACGAGTTTGTTCATTAAGGCAGCAGTTTTTCAAGTTCACAGAGCTCTAACAGAAATCTATTAAAGATAAAAAAGAAGCTTAAACAGCCTATACGACTGCTTCTTGCTTTTGTTTACACATGGTGAAGAGTATTCAGAATGGACCTCATTGCAGGCTTGCACTAATCCTTAAATAATTACAGTTCATCTACTAGATGCCGGAAACACCTCATGGAATGTGACTTTGTTCTGCTGGCTTCTCTAATCCGATTCAATTACTTCAGTTCCCTCTCCCAGTGGCTTCTCACTCAGAAACTGAGCTCAGAGTCACACAGGAAACCTTGGCGGGGGGGATGTTCAGTTTCAATAGAAATGAAGCGAACCTTTAAAAAAAAAAACTTAGTCCTTTACCAAATATCAGTACATCAATAAACATGAGAAACAGCTTGTAATTCACAAAGCTTCCCGCAACTCTGTTGTGATAAGGGGCAGATTGGTCTGGCTGAAGAAATGCTGGAGTTGGGAATAGTTCAGTGGCTTGGACCAATTTGAATGGATGGAAATCACAAAAGTCCCTGAAGCTGGAGAAAATGAAACTCTGAAGCTGGCAGAAGCTTGTCATCTGCATGCAGAAAGCATCGGAGATATTACAGATTTCCTGTACAAAGTGAACTCCTTCAATCACCTGTAAAGAGTTCCCTTGTCAATTAGGACTCTCAGAGAAAGGCAAGGGATGCCTCCTTCGTCTCCTTGCCAAGAACAGCCACCTGCCCAGAATTAAAACTTTGATTTCAAAAGAGAATAAAATATCAGAGTTCAGAGATTGCTCAACAGAAATTTCACAAAAGAAACTGCAATCTAAAGGAACCAAGAGGCGAAGCACATGTTATTGCGGATGTGAGGGTAGGTTTGAGGGTGTGTGATCTTCTTGAGATGAAAAAGACCGAGGTCTTAATTAATCATCCAGCTTTTTGCCAGAAGTAAATGCTATAATGAAATAAAAGGGGATTGTCAATCTGTTCCTATGCCCAATTTTGACCCTTTGTTATATTATTTTCAGTGAATCATGTCTTTTATCTCAAAATCATCTCCATCATCCCCCTAAACTGCCCACAATTTTACAATTGAAGAATGAATAATGAAACGTGGGGATGCATGCGAGATGAATTGAGAGGCAATAACCTTTAAATGGGAATTTATATCTCTTTCAGCTTCCTGCCTATAGTGAAAATGGGGAAAATTTTTACTTCTTAGAATTAAAAATGTGTTTTGCCATTGACATTGTTATCTTCCGGGTAATTGGCAAACTTTCATAGATGCTTTTAAAACAGCTACACATTCCACAATAAATGCTGCTATATGAAAAAACATCACAAGCCTTTTCAATTCAGGAAGCTTAATTCTCTTTTCTGACACTGAGAAATGACAGTAAATAGATTATCAGGATCAGGGGAACTAGTACAGATTAGAGAGCTCTGTTTTAAGAAGCAGAGAGACAAACACACAACATATGACCCTATTAATTTTTTCTTTGTAGCCTTTACTAAAGTTTTCTTAGTCATATCTACCTACAAGGCACTGACAACAGTCCTACCAAATAGTGTTGTAATAAATGAGGTTATATACATTACGGTTTACCTGCAGTGCCTATCTAGGCAGAGCAACCAACCACTGTGGTTGTAACGTGGAAACAAAGCATGCTTATTCTATGGATGACTATCTTTGGGAGGTAGGATGCTAAACATGACATAAGTCACTTCTAAGTAAACCTAGAATTAGTAATATAAATGAAAAGAGAATAATATATTTCACTAATTTAGTATTTCCTGCATGCAACAAATGTTTATTGATGTCTTCTCTGGTGCTAGCCATTGTTCTTTATGCTGATTACAGGATGGCAACGAAAGGAAGACAGGCAAGGTCCTCATGTTCCTAGAGCTTACATACCACATTAAACAAGGATTTTTGACACCAAATATTTATGCTAAGGCAGTGCTTTCATTTTTCCAGATAATGGCACAAATAGCTATTTTTACTATATCCTTAAAGTTTATTTTCTTATCACAAAAAAAACTAGTAAGGAAAAATGGAATAAGGATGTTCACAAACAGAAAGGTATTTTACTTAGCTGTTACACACAGAATCCTACATTTTATATTATCTCATATTTACTCCAGGTATTACTAACACAATCTCTGTCCTATAACTACTGAAGTGCAACTACATAAAGGAATGCAAACTATGGCAAATCAGGAAAATACACAGATAGTTCTTTAAATACCAACATGGAATTTTATTCAAAGAGAAATTTTCAAAAGCTTGCAGAATGGGCACATCTGAACTTCCCTCCCAATGTGGAAGCCAGGGCATCTCAAAAAGTATTCTTCTAAGGACTCACAATTGATCCATGGAGGAATTGAGGCAGGGCAAAACAGTCATATAGAGAGGACAAAGCATCTCTCAGGTTTGTAAATAGATTCTTATTCAAAGGTAGAAAGTCTTCTGAATCCTGAGAGGATTGACACTGATGTTTAATCAACCCATGCTTCTCTGTGACACTGGGGGCCACGATTAAGCAGAATAACATTACTTTACAGTAAAGTAGCTATTGGTAAAGCCAAGAAAGAACTAGATATCAGTATGTTTATCAGTTAATTTGTTATAAACCTTTCAACTTGCTGTACTGTGAGTTTAGTCAATTTCAGAGTTTCAACTTTTGGACAATGAATGCTGTCTCTGGCATGTTATATAATGCGATTTACAACACTAGAGACATTTCCTGTACTTTGGGAGAAGAAAATGTGGAAATGTAGATCTGTTTTACATTATATACAGTTAGGAAGACCTGTACTGAGAAAGCCTAATTATTAGTACAATGAAGGCTATCCAAATTTGACAAATATAAATCATGTAAGATGAGCACAATTCTTAGATAAAAGCTAGGAGTAAAAAAAAAAAGTTTTAAAATGTTAGAGTATCCGATTAAAACCTACAGTAAATGTACAGTAGTAAAATAATGGAAATAGTACATTTAAACAGAATGTAACGGAAGGGCCTCACTATTTTCTTTTGTTTATAAAAATTGTGTAGAAATGTATGAAAAGTAAATAAATATCAGGAATGAAACAAAGCAATAAAATTAGCATTATTAAGAGATAATAAAGCTGGGTGTGGTGGCACAAGCCTGTAATCCCAGCACTGGGGAGGCTGAGGCAGGAGGATTGCTGTGAGCTGGAGACCAGCATGGGCTACATAGTGAGTTCCAGGTCAGTCTCAACTACATAGTGAGACTCTGTCAAAAAACCAAAAAACAAAAAACAAGAGGGAGAGATAATAATGCTTGATTATCCATACACCTACTTAGTGGTACTTAAGATATTGCATTAAGTGTACATAAGCTATTACAAATAATAAGCTTTTAGTAAGAAATCTAAGTAAAAAATTACAAAATTAATTGATTTCTTCACTCTGAGCAAATATTAAAACATATTATTTTAATAATGTTAAAACCCTAAAACAATAAATGCTTAAACATATAAAAATGAGAAAAATAAATCCCTTTAGGATGCCCTTTTTACCTCAAAATATAATTGTCCAATTTTTACACACTGATTTATTAATTCAAAGTAGTTTCAGCAAAATTCTCAGAATAATTTCAGAAGACACCCATTTTTTCTAAAATTATATAATGTAAAAGAGGTTCAAATATGAAAAATAATTTTGAGAAAGAATCAAGTGAATAGTTCTCATGATGGGTTGACCATCTACATAGAATGGGTTTCCACTCTACACAGGAAATGCTTCATTAAATTCCAATGGTAGGGTTCAAAAAATGCACACACACAGACCACATGATGCTTCTTATAAACTTAGTCAATGTACTATACACCCCAAAAGGAATGAGGGATGGGAAATGGATGCACATCTCATTTTTATTTTTACGATTTAACCCTACTTTATGTATTTGGGCTCACTCTGTTTTCCTAATATGCTACTCATTCACTGCTATAAATTTCCATCATAAGACAGTTTCCATTGTATCCCATAAATTTTGATATGTTGTACTAAGCATTGTCATTCAATTGTAGGAACTGGCTGATTTTTTCTTTAATTTCCTCTATGACTCACTGGTTTCAGAAGTGTGTTGTTCAAGTTACATGTGTTTATGAAGTTCTTATGGTTTCTATTGCTAATGATCTCCTATATATATATATAT
>NW_022900921.1:17642267-17676064 GCF_012274545.1 Fukomys damarensis | reverse complement strand
GGGATCATGTCTCCAATATATATAGGTTTTTTTTTTGTTTTTTTGTTTTTTTTGTTTTTTTTTTGTACCAGGAATCAAATTTGGGACCTTGCACTTGTAAGGCAGGTTGCAGAACCACTGAGCTAAATCCCCAGCCTTTGATCTCTAATTACATTACACTATGATCTGATAACATGCAGGGCATAACTTCAATTCCTTGAATTTACTTAAACATGTTCCATGAGCAAGTCTGTGGTCTGCTTTGGAGAATGACCCATGTGCAGCTATAAAGAATGTATATTCTGATTCTCTGTGGTGGACACTCTGTAGACATCTGTTAAGTGCATTTATTCAAGAGTTTGGTTGAGTTCTAGTATTTTGTTGTTTATTTTTTTATCTAGTTGATCTATCTGTGAGAGTGGGGTATTGAGATCATCCACTACTATTGAATTAGTGTTCATTTGATTCTTTATGTCTATTAATATTTGTTTTATATAGTTGGGTGTACTAATATTTGATGCATATATATTTATGATTATCATCTCTTCCTATTAGATTATGCCCTTTACAAGGACGTAGTGGCCTTCTTTGTCTCTCTTAGTCTTGATTTGAATCCATGTTATCTTCAAATAGGATAGCTACTCCTGCTTTTTGGGGTTTCCTGTGCATGGAGTGTTGTTTTCCACTCTTTAGCTGTTCGTGTATGTTTCTTTTTAAATTAAATGTGTTTCCTGTACGCGGCATACTGTTGGATATTGCTTCTTGACACATTCTGCCAGTCTGTTCCTTTTGATTGGTGTATTGAGACCCTTAACATTGATGGTTGAAAATGATATTTAACTGACTTATCCTTGTCATGACCTTTTTCTAGTGTTGGATTCTCCCCCTTTGCATTTAATTTGTTGTCTTGCCTGGATTCATTCTGCTGGGCTTCATGTTGTTGTAACCATTATTGTCTTTTCCTAGGATATTGTTTAAAATTTTTTGGTGGGCTTCTTTTATATTCTCAAAGCTCCTCAGGTGTTCTTTGGTGTTAAAGTATCGTATTTCTCCATCAATTTTGAAAGATAGTTTTGCAGGGTACATCAGTCTGGTTTGGAGGTGGTTTTCTTTTAGGGCATGAAATATTTCACACGAGGCTCTTCTTGACTTGAGGGTTCATCTTGAGAAGTCTGCTGTGAGTCTGATGGACTTTCCTTTGTATGTGATTTGTTCCTTTGCTCTAACTGATTGTAGGATTTCATTCTTCTGTTGGGTTTCTGGAATCTTGACTATTATATGCTTAGGTGTACATTTCTTTTTCAACATGGCTAGTTGGAGTCCTATAAGCCTCACTTATATGTATGTCAAATTCTTTTTCCCTGCTTGGGAAGTTTTCTGCCATTACTCCTGTGGACCATTTTCTTTTTTATGTCATTTGCAAAATACCCTATTTCTTCATTGACTTCAGTCAGTCTTATGTTATTCTTCTTTGCATCATCTAGCAACTGCTAGATTTCTTGTGGGCCCTTGCTATTTTTAAGAAATCTTTCTTTTTCTGGTCATTAATCACAATCCTGTATTTTATATCTGATATTCTGGCCTTGCAATGGCTCATTCTGCTGTGTAAACCTTCAATGGAGTTTTTAATCTCCTGGATATCTGTCTGCATCTGTTTTATGGATTCCATTAGTTTCCAATGCTGAGATTCCGTCGTATTCTCAGCTCCTCTATATTTTTATCTGTGTCTGCTTTAGAATTATTAATAATGTATTTCACTATGGACATCACTTTCCTTGTTATCTGAAAAATTATTTCTGATTTTATTTCTTCCACATATTCTTTGGTTGCCAGTTTAGGGAGTTCAGGTGGTTGGATTTCAGATTGTTTCACCTTGTTTCCCCTCAGAGTTACTTTTAGTGATATGTAAGTCTGGTTTTGAGTCTTCTTTAGGTGTCTTCTCATTTCAACCACTGCAGTCTGCTACACCTTTACTGAGGTGATTCTTTGCTCTCTCAGTGGACTGCAATTCTCTATAAGTCTCAGAGAGGCTTTCTCTCTATCACTCACCACTGTGCCAATTCCTAGGCTGAGAATGATGACCTCCTGGATCCCCAAATTGTGCTCTTCTCCAAGCGGGCTCATGGATGGAGCCTGTCTTACCAATGGTATCTGGGAGGGACTCTGGCTGGGGCCTGTGCACCTGCAAGGCTGTTGTTGGGGCAGGCTTCTGATTGGGACCTCTATTTAAACCTAATTTGATATCATATTAATTGCCTCATTTCTACACATCTCTTAGTAAGTATCAAGACCCCCAAATTTGTACCATTTTAATATATTTTATATTATTAAATTCACCAAAAATATTTGCAGTCATCAAAGAATGACATATTACTTTATTTTTAATACTAACAGAACTGTAGACATAGAGGTTACTCCTTTAGGGAAATAAATGTTTCCTTATGTGTCTTTCTAAGAATGAGAAACACAACAAAAACACTTCTACACCCAGAAATAGTTTTAAAATATATTTTGAATAAGCATCACAAATATACATTTTTATCTATGTATATAACATATGTACACATATTATTACTTACAACATACAGTGGTAAAATGTATATACCTACACATGTTTGTGTCTATGGACACAAAGGAAAGCTCATTCAACTCAATCTAGCAGAAGCACTATCTAAAGAGTAGCTTCATTCTTGATGATTCCAAGTTTCTTTCTTCCCCCTGTCAATCAGGGAGCATCCCTCGCATTCTGACAATTCTGTCATCTTTGCTTTTCTGCTCTTATTCTCTGTCCTGCTGCCTGCCTTTTAAGCTAACACTCTTAGAAACCTTCTTTTAAATGTTTACTAAAGCTAGCATCAGACCATGTTTCTTCCCTAGTGTTAAATCAACACTTCCCACTCCATCTAGTTTTTGACTGCTGAGTTTAACACTGGGAGGAGGTGAGGATTTCTATGTCTGCCAATTGGCCCTGCTTGGGAGGGAATCTGGCATCAGAACAATTGCACACTTAAAGCCGATGTCACTGGCCTCTTTTCACTGGGCATTTCCCATCTCTTTGCATGGACCTTTGTCCCTCCTAACTTCATATGGCATAAAGGAGGAAAAATAGTTTTTCCAAAAAATTATATTTTACACAAAATGGAATGTGCTTTCTGGGGATAATATAACAGAGGGTCTGGAGTGTAAATCAAGAAGAAAAAAAAAGACTTAAACATCTAAACGCATAAATTCTAAAATATATCTAGATATGCACAAGAACAAACTGTATGTAGACACATGAAGGTTTTTCAAATAAAGTAAAATAGGCAGTAAGTTGATAATTGAGGACTAAGTAAATGGACAATATATCTCTAAATATGATGTTGCTGAATCCTGTCTTTTGGGTTAAGAGACAACAGGTCATTGCAGACTATTTTTCCAATCAAGAACCAGAAAGAAAAGTTCAAGACTATATCACATTTTAAAATAGATCAGATTAATATGAGAAAATGAAAAAATTGAAATAAAGTGTTTGTAAATGGGGAAGGGAGAAGGGGGTGAAGGGAGGGCAGGGACAAGGGGAAAAATGAGAACCAAGACCTGTCATGTAAAGGTACACGATCCCAATAATGAATATAACTGTACTGTATACCTAAAATGTACCAATAAACTCAATTTAAAAAATAAAATAGATCAGACTGCTTGTTTTGGCAAAAAAGACAGACTTGTGATCAATGGAAGAGAACAGAAAACACAGAAACAACTCCAGGCAACTTGAGCTATTTCACTGGACAAAAGAGAGCATCTTTAACAATGGGGGCAGGAAAAACTCATTGAACCTAGGCCCATATCTCTCACCATGCACTAAACTAAAATCAAAATTATTCAATGTTCTAAAAATGAGAGCAGAAACACTTAATCTGCTGGAAGATAAAATAGGTAAAACTCTTGAACACATAGATGTAGGCAAAGACCTTCTGAACAAAACCCAAGTTGAAAAGGAAATAATGCCAAGAATCTCCAAATGGGATCACATCACACTAAAAAGCTTCTGCACAGCAAAGGAAACCATCAACAGAGTGAAGAGATAACCTACAGAATGGGACATTTTTTGCACTAGCTACTCTCAGACAAAGGACTAATATCTAGCATATAAAAGAACTCAAAAATTTAGACCCCTCTAAATACAAAGACCAATTAAAATGGGCACGTGAATGAGTACGCACTTCTCAGAAGAAGAAATACACATGGCCAATAAACACATGAAAAAAATGTTACACATCATTGGCCATTAGAGAAGCAAATTAAAACAACACTGACACTGCATTTCACTTAATGAAAAATGGCTGATATCAAGAAATGAAGCAACAGTAAATGTTGGTAAGGCTGGGGAGCAAAAGAAACATCTCTTCTTTGTTGGTTGGAGTGTAAATTGATACAACTATGGAAATCAGTATAGGCACTTCTCAAAAAACTAAAAGTAGAAATTCTATTTGACCCAGTTATTCCTCTTCTAAATATCTTACCAAAAGACATACTATCACAATGGCGTATGCATACCCATGTTTATAGTAGCACAATCCACAACAGATAAATCCTGTATACAACCTACATGTCCATAATAGGTGAGTGAATAAAGAACATGTGGTATTTATATACAATGGAGTAGTACTCTGACATAAAGAAGGAAATTTTTGACTCGTTTATAGAAAAACGGATACACTCGGAATCTATAATGTAATTAAAGTATCTTAGACACATAAGTTAAGTATCACATGATTTCTCATATATATAGGTATATATATGAATTAATACAAATATATATACATATGACAGATAATAGGAAATAAGATAAAGGAAAACAAATAATGCAGCATGGACAACACATTAAAATATACTTTAACTTACTATAATATGCTTGTCTTACATGCTTTATATATTCCTTGATTTATTAGTCTGATTTTTAATCTGTATAAATGATAATTGGCTTTATATGGTCTTATAGGATAAATATAAATCTGGCACTGGAAAATAAAAGGGAGTGGAGGGAAGGGAAAAAAAACAAATGAAATGTGCTATGTATATGCACCAATTCCTTAAAATGAATGTAATCCCTATATACTGCAGACATTTACTAATAAAAGCAAAAACAAAGAAAAGGTGAAAATACAATAAATTAGACTGCAAGGTACTGAGAATCTGAGAGAAGAAACAGATTTTGCTAGGAAGGCTAAAGACTACAGTAGATCTTTCATAACTCTAGCTATAGGGTGAAGATTTTCTTTGAGCTGGGTAGAGCACCGAAATGAGGGAAAGAGAAAATGATTAAGTCTGGTGGATGAGCCATATACAGGAAAAATCTAGAAAAGGGTCAAAAGCATGACAATTTTTCCCAAGTAGAAATCTACCCATTTCTCAAGCAACACTTGAAAGTAGGGATCTTATGCATGTCTGAAAATCAGGCAAGAATGTCACCATTATAACAGCATTTAAGAAACCAAGTCCTACTAAAAGACATCTTCCAGGGACTTATGGCTTCCTCACAACATTCTGGAAAATATAAACACCACTGGGTGGGTAGCTAAGGTGTTTGATTCAAAATCTTTCAAAAAGAAAAGTGAATCATTTCTTATCTTTCAGATCTGGAGAAACAGCTGTTAGGCTCTCAAGAAAGAAGCAGTGACTGATATACTCCACGAATTAGAAAGGTATCAGTGATGCCTGAAGGTTTCCTAACACTTATATTGACCCAATGTATTCCAATGAGCCTTAGACACTGCATGCCCTACCACAGGAAGGGAGGAAGGGAAAGAAATCCTCTACAATTTCTATTGTTCTTCTACACAATTTCCCAGATGCAAGAGAAGTTAAATGACATGTAAAGAGGGATGAAAACATGATCAATATATTATCTGAGTATTAAAAAATAACAAAGGCATACAAATATTTGATTTCACTATGTTAATGTTAAGAAATAAAGTATTTTTTAAAAACATATACAACACAAGGAAAGAACAAAATGGATAAAAAGAATGAGGATTTCAATGGAAAATTGGAATAAAAAATTAAAATGTCATTGCAGAATTAAAATCAGAACGTCAAATGTCAAATTTGACTAGTGACCTTCTTTAAGATTAAAAAAAATCCAAATATGGTGCACGCCTGTAATCCCAGCACTCAGGAGGCTGAGGCAGGACGATTGCTGAGTTCGAGACCAACCTGGGCTACATAGTGAGTTCCAGGTCAGTCTCAACTACATAGTGAGACCCTGTCTCAAAAAACAAAAACAGAAACAAACAAACAAAAAATCCAAATAGTAGCATAGAAGTAAACATAAAGATGAGATAAAATAGTTTTTAAAAGCTCCAAAAATGTGAGACATTTTACAGTATCTCTACCCGTGTGATTTAGATCACAGAAAAAAGGAGAGGAAAAAAAGGGAGGGAGGAGGAAAGGAGAGAGAGACAGAGGAAGAGAGGGAGAGAAGAAGAGGCAGGGGGAGAGAGAGAGAGAGAGAGAGAGAGAAGGGGAGAATGAATGGTATAAGCAAAATCTGAAGAGATATTGGCTAAGAAATATTTGGTAAACTGATAAAAGATATAAGCCAGCAGAATTTTAAAAGTTTATCAAATTCGAATCAGAATACAGAAGTATAAAATTACACTTACACATACCTCAGTCACACTGTTTAAAACCAAAGGCAAAGTAAGTAGTAGCAGCTAGGAATATATTTTGTTTTAAGAAGCCATCATGTGTGTGGTAACTTTTACAGTCCTAACAGTAGAGATCAAAAGGCAATGATTGGCAAGAAAGATAAAAAAAAGAAAAAGAAAAAGTAGCGATCAGCTAGAGTTACATATCACACAAAGTAGTCTTCACAAGTAAAAACAATAAAATGATATGCATATGCAAATAATTTGAGAGAATTTGTCACCAAAATACATACATACGAGGAAATAATAAAGGGGATTCTCCAGATTTGAGCAACACGATGCCTCATAATAGCAAGAAACTACGAGAAAAAGTGAATAAATCCTGTAAAAACACTTAGAGGAGATTACTGTATAAAAAATTAATGATAGCAGTAAAAGTGGCTGTAATATATGAAGAAATAATGAAGATTCATGAACAGTAAAGGAGTGAAACTATGAGAAGTTTCTGGCATTGAATGGTGATAATAAAAGTACTGATTTTCAGTAGACTGCAATTCGTTGAAAATGTATTTGGTAATTATTAGGATTGGCAATAACAGAATAATACAAGACATATGTTACAAAATAATATAAAACAAAATAGTGATCAATAATAAAAGGAGACAGATTTAAAACAAAGAAAAAACACAAAAGGAAAACCAATCCAAGTAAACCAATAATTATATTAGACATAAATTTATTTACTAATTAGATTGAAAGACAGGGAATATAAACATCTTAAACAGAGCAAAATAGGTTTAATTATGTCTTGATCATAAGCAATGTATCCAAAATATTTTAACATAAATTGGAAATATAAAATTAAAAAGATTACATCCTTACAAAGATTAACCAAACAAAACTTGGTATAGCATTATAAACATAGAAAAAGTAGAATTTAAGGCAAATAGTACATGAAAAATCTTGAGATATTTTAGTATAAGATTAAGTAGAAAGGAAGTTATAATTATGAATTCATGTGTACCTAATGATAAGGCTTTAAAAATAAATAAACATTAATATAACTAAAGATGAGATGGAAAAATCTATAATTCTATAGAAAATATTAAGGCATGACTCCAAGATAAACGAAAAAGGAGAACAAAATCAGTAAGATTAGAAAATAATTGAACATCACATTTTAAAAATGTGATTTAATTGATGTGTAGAATGTAATACTCAGTAATTGCAAAATATATATAATTCCTAGGTGTAGTTGGGTCTTGAAAATGGATTGTATATTTGACCAAAAAGAAGTCTCAATGCATTTCCTTTCAAATGAAGGAAATCATAAACATATTTTCTCCGGCTGAAAGGAATTGTACTAGATATCGACAATAAAAATAATAAGAAAATTCACAAATGTTTGGAAATTAACAGTTCTAAATAACCAGGCATTAAACTAAAAATCACAATGTAAATACAGCTTGAAAATTAGTGTTTCAAATTATTACCTTAAGAGGCTAGAAAAAAAGAAAGGAGCAACTAAAAAAGTATAAAAGAAGGAAATGAAGAGCAGAGATTAGAAAAAGAGGGAAGTGCAGGACAGGAAAAATCAGTAATTCAAAAGAAGATGCACAATAGAAAATCAACTTCCTGATCCTCAAATGATTCAGATAAAGTTAACACCTAAGAATTTGATACAGACAGAGAAAAAATTACCAATATTGGCACTAAAATGATGAATCGCCTACAGGAATGAGAGACATTAACAGAAATAATGTATCATGAACATAAAATAATAAAATAATGACAACTTTTAAAACATGTTTTCAAAACAGATACAAGAAGATATGGGAATATATGAGCAGTTTGCATTTACAATTTAAGAATTGTTATCAATACCAAGCAAATGCTTTAATAGTCTAGGGGAAGAAGATTTCTTTAGTAGTTTCATAAGTCTAACAAACACAATTACATACTGAGAAAAGCACTACCAGAAAGTATATCACTAATTAATACTTCTTTAAAAGCTTTACTTAGTCAGGCAACCCACTTTCCAGTCCCGTTTCTGTCTCTCTGAGACAGAAGGTTTCTTTCTCTCAATGAATTTTTCCTACTCCTAAAAAAATAAAAAAATCAGGGCCAGGGATTTAGCTCAGTGGTTTCACTGCCTGCCTTGCAAACACAAGGGCCAGAATCCAATCCCCAGTATAAAAAATAATAATACTAATATTAATGATCAGAACCCAGTGATTAGAAAAATGAATTATTGTTGATGCAGAAATGTTTACCCCAGAAAAATAAAACTAGCTTTTCATCAGAAATTGGTCAACTTAATTTTTAACTTCAGAATAACAGAGAAAAAGGGAGATAATAATTTCAATTTGTAGGGAAACAAATGCATTTTAAAACTTAAAATGATTTATTTTCATTAGTAACTAAAGAATACAAATCAAAACCAACAACAATGTAATGCTATGTAATAACGAGGAAATTAAAATTAACCAAAGTGAAGAAGAAAATTTGGATGGGGTGTGAAATAAGGGTAATGTAATAATAAGGAGGGATCACTTTGCAAAACTGTTTGCCATAAGTTACTGAAACTGAAGGCTAACATACCTATGTGCAGCCTGCCCAACCCTTCCTTGATACGCATTCAACAGCATAATGCGCTGTTGAGTCCTTTGCTCACAAGAGCAAAACTGGAAACAACTCAAATGTCATCAGTAGGAAAAAACACCAATTACCTTTGATACATTTATAAAATTGAATTGTATGCAGCAGTGGCAATAAACTATACTACCATTCTACAATACGAACTTCTTCAACACAAATTTGAGCCACCAAAGTGAAATAAAAAACTGAATACATTTTTAAAGAAGAAAAAGTAGGTAATATAAAAATAAGACAGTGAAATAAGACACTTAGACATGCACGTTACATGGTTAAACTACCATTTAAAATAAGGAAATGATCAGCATAAAAGTTAGGCGAATGACTGCACTGTAGGAAAGAAGGTGTATAAAACTAGGGAGATATAAGCTTCAGAAGCCTTGAAACTTCAGAAGTCACACAAGTATTATCTGTGCAACTTTTCACTAACATTCGCGTTTATATTTTATTTACTTTTCTCTATTGGCGTTCTATTTTTGAAACAAAAAATAAAAAGCAATAATAACAATTGAGCTATTTCTGGAAAAACAACTCCATGCCATCTATATTTGACTAAAGAAAAGTGATTTTTAGATTAATAAATCTTTTTAAAGGGAAAACATTTGTAAGAATAACTTAATTTTTAAAAATCTGAACTTAGAGATCATTATTTAATAGCTTTATTCTTTGTTTTGCTTTGTTTTGGTTTTCGTTTTGGTTTTTTGAGACAGGGTCTCACTATGTAGTTGAGACTGACCTGGAATTCACTATGTAGCACAGGTTGGTCTCGAACTCACAGTGATCGTCCTGCCTCAGCCTCCCAACTACTGGGATTACAGGCGTGTGCCATCAGAGGGGGCCCAATAATAGCTTTATTCTTCTATTAAATTCGTAATTTCCGACATTGAAGCCATTTATTGCTGCTATAAAATGGCTCTTTAGTATTAATTTGTCCTATTCTTTATAAATTCTTGCTAGAATTCAGTAATTAGAACAATATTACGTCATTCTAAGATTAAAGAACAGATCTTTGTAGCACAGTTTGCCCAGCTCATCATGAAATTCATTCATTGTTTCTCTAAGCACAATACAGAAATATGCTTCATCTTTCTTCACAAGTAGGTTTGAATAAATATGAGATTCGCGGTCAATGCAGCTAATTCTGATTCTTTTTACAGGATGAGTCTACAGACACTACCCACGTAGAATCTTTAACATCACCTTGATATCTCTGCTCAAAGATCTTGGACAGCAGGTGGTATGGACAGCAGTATTTTTGCCAACCTTGTTTCCTGAGTGTTTGCTTAAAACTTCACCACCTCCCATGCCACTCACCCCATGCCAGTAGGAGTTAATGAAAACAAGAACAACTCCTTTGTGGTGGAACTCTGAGACTGCAGATTTATCTGTTATAGAAACTACAGTATATTCATGAAAACTTTAGCACTTTGACTCAAAGCTTCCTCTTCCACCCAGAGCACCCTGGAACTACGTGCCCTGAATGCATGAGAGGGAGTGTCAGGGGTTTAAGAGCCTACTTTTTAATCTGTTTTTAAAATTTTCACAAAATCAGGCTCTACACTTGTAGCCACAATTTCTGCATCATAGGGAAATTTCTCTTAGTGCCAAATAAAATTCTATCACAGCAGATCTAAAAAACAAGACTCCCTGAAACAAAATTCAATTCAATAGAAATTATGACCACTAAAATTGAGCATCTAATTCTTATGTATGTTTTCTAGATAAGAAGAAAATCTTCAGGCTCACTAGATAATTGGTGAATAAATGTTCTAAACTATAAATTATGCTTTCGGTGATTTATGATTAGAGATATTTTTCATGCAAATATAGCTTTAAAACATTTTGCACACAGCCTGAGTGATGCACACAATAGATTTGTTTCTGTATTATAGATGTTATGAGGGTATCAAGGCAACCAGTTAAATGCAGCACCATGGTCTGCCAATGTAAGTTCCTTTCAATCTGTTTCTGTCAGCCTTCAGAAGATGCAGAGTATGCTCAAGGGACAAAAAAGATGCAGGTTGCAATAATAAACAAGGTTGATATCTCTGTGATAAATATAGAGAGTATGTGAAACCTGAAGAAGGTGGAAATTTATTCCCTTATACTGAATTAAAGCCACCAGAAATACTGACAATCTTTTAAATTTCTTTATTGTAACACTATGTCCCTAAGTATTAAAAAAATAGAAAAAAATAAAAGATGAGTCCATTCAGATTTTAAGATAAGTAAATGAATATCAGGGTTTTTTAAAATGTTTATACACATTTATGGTTATAGCCCATGTAGACACACAAACACACACACAGCTCTAACAGATAAATTGTCGATCCAAAATTTGAATATATACATACACACACACACACACACACACACATGTTTTTCTGATTTTGAAAAACTATAAATTGTAACGATCATGGAATGTTCTGTGTTTTTCTTTTTGGAATAATTTATGTATATGTACTGTTTTTAATTCCTTCCAAAATATCTCTGGATTTCAGTGTTTCTTCCATTGCCATCTTTAAATCCTAGGTTACTTCACACAAGGATTAGTTTAACAGATTTCTGATTTCAGACTATCTCAGCTTTAATTTATTCCAGTCTCATTATCAAAGATATATCTCTATAATAACCATTGTATATTAAATTTTCCCATTTCTGGATATAATAAATGACACTGACGATTTAAAGAGGTTTAATGTGGATTACATTTTCAGGGGATTCACTCCGTGGTCAACTGTTTCCAAAAGAGAAATACCATGACAGAAAGATGTGGAAAAGCAAAATTGAGGGCCAGGGATTTAGCTCAGTGGTTCTGCCACCTGCCTCTCAAGCACAAGGTCCTGACTTTGATCCCTGCTCAAAAAAAGAAAGGAAATCATTCACACCAGGGAAACTATTCAGTATTTACACATGTGTGACTTATTTATTTCACTTAGGAGTATATTGAATAATCTGCAATAATACACAAGATCCTAATAAGATTACTGACATTGAGAAATGGGAAGAAAGGAGCTAAAGGTGTAGGGAAGGTGGGATGGGTAGGGGAAGAGTAAAAAGGGAAAAGAAAGAAATGTGAGAGAATGAAAAGATGAAAATAAAGTGTTTGTAGATGGGGAGGAGAGGAGGGGGTGAAGGGAGGGCAGAGGTAAGGGGAAAAAATGAGAATCAAGACTTGTCATGTAGAGGTACAAGATCCCAACAATGAATGTAACTGTACTGTATCCCTAAAATGTACCAATAAACTCAATTAAAGCTGAAAAAAAAAAAGAAAGGAAAGAAAAGCAGACTGACTTGTTCATGGTGGCCAGAGAGTAGAGCAGGGGAGCAACACTAGAGAGGAATGTTGAGCCCCACTTTGATGACCCACCCAGACAGTCCCACTAGCATGCTCCACCAATCTCCCAGCAGTTCCCAAAGTCTACCAGTTTGCCGATCTGTCCTGACCTTCACAGCCCAGCCCTTGTCAACTTCCCACCCCAAAACTTCTCTTTAAACTGGCACTTAGTCTTCAAATAAATCTTACAGCAAGTTCATAATTCTGCTTAATGTAATACAATTATTCTGAGCAAAACTGGAAGTGCAATACACTTTCCTAAGGTATGAATAGTTTCAACACTTTTCAAACACTTAAGTCAAAGCATCTTTGCAACCGCAGGTAAACTTTCAGCTGTGAAAAATCTTTGAAAATCAAAACCAAATTATATAATCCTATAGTACTGTGCCAGAGGGTAAATATTCCCATTTAAAATGGGAGGAATAGGGGGATAGAAAAAACAAAAAACAGAGCTTTGTATCTGGCATCTAGTGCACATGGTGATATGAATTCCGAATGACACGGGTATCCCCACCCATATGGCCTTGTTACTTGAAGCCCATTCACTGCTTTTGGTTTTCTTCTACAGACTTACTGTATTCCTGGCATCTTCTGCATTATTCCTACAGCTTCATGCACTTTCCTCTTGGGATTCTTGTTTAACCTCCAAGGGCCTTACTTCGAAATCCGGGCAGAAGCCACAATGATCCCATTATGCATGTTGCTAAAACCAACATTACAAGGATGACCCCAAAGTTTGTCACCGGTAAAGGCAGTTACCAGGCTCCAATGGACCATGGTATTAATGGCCTTTGAAAATCTGGACAGGTGAGCATGGTGGCAAAACAACACCCTTGGAGGCTGTTGAGGAGCAGAGCTCCCAGGGACGCACTCCACACATGCAAGACTGACACTTCTGCCGGCTTTCGTCTGCCATGGGTGGAGCTGCGCTGATTTCTGGGATCCCTTAACACCCTTTTTTCCCCTGCATAATGTGCTCAGATCTTTTTTCATGTTGCTAATCCCTTCAACAGTCACCTTCTCTGGTTCTAATTTTGTGCATGGTTCCTTCTGGACCAAAATTAATGTTTTTTTCAAATTTCTCTGCTCTGCCTTTGGCCTCAGTTCTCACTATAAAGCTGACTAAAAGCAGGTGGCAATATTTATGCCAAAGCTTCGAAGTTGTGTTAATCTCCTCTGACAGTTTCATTACTTTACTACACCTAATCTCAAGTCTCCTAAAAAGTTTCAGGACAGAGGCAAAATGTAGACACCTTTTCTGCAAGAGTGTAACGCTTACGGTCTCTAGTCTATCTGCCAGTAGAGTTCTTGTTCCCAAATGAAACCTCCTAAACTGAACATTTGCTCTTTGCATTTCTGTTAGCATTGTGGCCTTCTCAGCTCTTCCCAGAATCACCCACCAAGTTTTTATAGTATGCTAGGACTTTCCTATTTTAACTCTGCAGATCTTTTTATACTTCCCCCACAAACCTGTCCCAAAGTCTTCTAAAGTACAATGTTAGGTGTAGTCCTGTCAATGACCCGAATTCCCTGCTACCAGTTTTTCATCTCAGTCAGCTTTCCCATTGTGGGATCTGACACCTACAAATTAAAACAGAAGTTTAATTTGACTCAATTATTAGAAAATCCACTCCATGGATGGTCACCTATCTCCAAGGCAGAAAAATAATTGTAGAAGGGCTTGGTGGAGCAAAACTGCTTGCTTCATGGGAGTTGAGAAGCACAGCAGCAGAACAGCACCAGGAAGGAAGAGCAAAGAACCAGTCCAGACAAAGACAACAAGGCCCAGCCTCCATCACCTACCCAGATATGCTGACTCCTGTGCTCTACGAACCCTCCAGTGGTCCCCAAAGCCAATCAGTTTCACAACCCATCATAACCGCCACACGCTGCCAGTGTGACACATCTCTTATCCCTTCATTCATGGTTTCTTTGGTGAAATCACTTGGAAACTTGTTCAAAATGTGTTGCTTTTTTTCATGTCATATTCAAATCTAAGATAGTATTGAACACGGTTCTTACAAAAATGCTTTTAAGGCCACACAATAATGAATATCTATGAGCAGAGCCAGAATGGATGAATGGACAGACAGATGGATGGACGGATATATGGGTATATATTCAATTCTTTCATAAGGTCTGATTACATTAATTCATGAGTTCTCACAGATAAGCTCTTCAATTGAAGATTATATCAGAGATCATCAAATTAAGTAAAAAGACCAATTATACAGAGAAGTCCAAAAGAGAGGCACATGAGTTTACAAATATTTGCGCTTCAAAAGTGAAGCCACCATGGCTTAAAAAAACTGTTTCAAAGATAAATATTACATGTTATTTAGTTTTGACCTTGAAAACTGAATTGACATGTGTACTCAAATGCAAACAGGCACAAAGAATATCTACTTCCTTCACTGTGACTGACACTAAGAAAAAGACATTCAGCGTTGCATGTAAAAATATGAAAGGCCTTGATTTCACAATTTCATCAAGTGTATATGAAAATGTTTTAAGAGAGGTTTCAGGACAAAGTACTGACTCAGTCCTGCTTTTCAAGTTTTAAAGCAAAGAGAGAAGAGATTTAAATAGTTACATAAAATATATTTAATTTTCTCCATTGTGATGGCTGGAGAACAGAATTTTATATGTCAAAAGAACAAGGGGAAGAAACATTTGTAAGTATAATTAAAAAGTTCACAGAGATGTGACTTGAACTGGGATTTGAAGAATGAGTAGGAGGCTAAATAGTTAAAATGAAAATGTTGTGTGGGAGTCTATAACGGCAGGAAATAGCTCCTGCTTCTGAATCTGAGACTCCACAGCACCAACTCCATGTTCACTGCCCATGATTTGTAATAGAGGTCATCAGATCCAAGAGGACTCCTTGGCTGTCACTAGGTTTGGGTTATATCAAATAACAGTAACTATAATTTAGATGGAATTTGGTAGCTTCCTACAGATCTGGTTTTCATTATAACCTGTTCTATATAATGAGACTTTGACTCATATTAAATCTCTGTCACCTCTGCCATCAAGTCAGTGTTAATTAATGGAAGGACTGCGATTATCAAATCACATAATGTTCAGAGTTAAACAGACTCTACTACTCTGTTTGATAAACAACAGTCTGGCCAAGATGGACTATTGAGAGATTACTTTCCCTAGGACAATCATGAAATTGGCCTAGCATAAGTACACTAATTTAAGTAGATAGAATATGTTTGGTTTATTGACATGAATCTTTTCAAGGGCAGAAAAAGACCCTTGACAGGGTTGTTTAGGCAATACAAAAAGTTAGATTAATATAGATCTGACCAGCAAATGATTCTTCACTTACTGGCCTTTGGATTTCAATAATATTTAGCCAGAGGCTGTTTTTCAAGTATTGTCATTTGAGCTTTTATAATAAAAGCAGAAAGGAAGCTTTAATGAGCTCTACCCAAGTTCATAGCATTCAGATTGCAAGCCCAGAAAACAAAACCACCTACCTGTAACTGTTTGACCTATTGTTCAGAAGGGAATTCTTTGAAGAGCTAGAGATTTCCAGCATACAGAAGTGAAGGGAGAAAAAATACCCAAAGATAAAACTTTTCAACTTGCAAATTTAATAAAGCCAGCATAATTCCAGATTTTTAGGTATAAATACCCAGGACTATTTCCCAAATCAATCTGGAAAAAAAATGTTGTTTTCATTGAAAATTATGTTCAGTGTGCTGTTAATCTCTTGCTCTGAAAGCCATAGTCAGTGTGTTAAACTTTTTTCTGATAATCTTAAATTTTGGAAAATCTTTACACAGGGAATAAATCTAGCTATATCTCATAGGATCTTAACTCTAAGTTCCCTGTTGGCACAGTGAGCACTGGTACATGTATTAGCAAAGGGAGAAAAAGGCCTTATGATAATGCAAAATAAAATCTTCCATTTAGGAAATGCCTCCTTTAGCACATGGCCAGATATTTTATCATGGCCACTATACAAAAAAAAAAAAAAAAGTATTTCAATTTCCATTTTAGAGATAAAGAAAATGAAGCTCAGAGAGGTAACTGGCTAAAGATTAATTCACTGGTAAGTTGTAAGGGTGAGATTCAAACTCAGAAAGTTTTGATCTCAAGTAATAAGCAATTTCCCAGCATAATCTTCAGTAATTTGCCCCAAACGTTAGATATAACTATATTAGCATAAATTCAGATCCTGCTTGAATTATATCATTTAGGAAAAGAGTTTAAATTCTGTAGAACTATAGAGATTCCAAAGAGCTAGCCACATCATCAATGCATTCTTAAATTATTTCAGGTTTTTGAAATGTAATTGTACGAAGAAAAAAATGGAATGCGAATTGATGGGTCTCTAATTAATTGTTACTGAGACTTGCTTTTACGGTATTATGTCCATCTTATTTGTTTGAATACAGAATGCTAACACAGAGTTCCAAATTGAAAAGGATAAAAGCGCAAATATTGACCAAATCTCATTGCCAACCAGTTCTCCTGATCCAGGAGTCTGCTATTATCAGTTAGTTGTATAACTTTCCAGCTCCTCAGTCATTTATACTTAAAGAAGTAAATATATACACACATGTGCTTATAATTATACAAATGTATCATATACGTTGCATATCCCCCTTTATTGTGACAATGGTGTATGATTACAACTTTAGGCATTATAACATCTTGCTTTGCTTTCTTCAGCCTCCAGACTGATCAGTCCATGTCTACAAATAATGGGCATCCCTATCTTTTTTGATAAATATGATTTTATTATACATATATATATATATATAATTGTTGAAACCAAATTTATTTAGTAAATGTTTCCAGCTTTTGCCAGAAAAGTTTCTATAAATATATTTTCATGTATAAATGATTTTGCACAAGTTCAGGTAGAACTGATAGATCTCTGGATAAGTACCTTGGTAATTTTGATACCTGATTACCAACTATAGGCATTCTAGAGACTGATGGTTTGCCCCACAATCTAATATCGCTGTTTTGTTTGACAATATTTCTGTACATGTCAATCTCTTTTTTTTTCATTTTTTGAGAATTTATTTTTTTACTTTTTTCAGCTTTAATTGAGTTTATTGGTACATTTTAGGGATACAGTACAGTTACATTCATTGTTGGGATCTTGTACCTCTACATGACAAGTCTTGATTCTCATTTTTTCCCCTTACCCCTGCCCTCCCTTCATCCCCTCCTCCCCTCCCCATCTACAAATACTTTATTTTCATCTTTTCATTATCTCACATTTTTTTTCTTTTCCCTTATTACCCTTCCTCTACCCATCCCACCTTCCCTACACCTTTAGCTCCTTTCTTCCCATTTCTAAATGTCAGTAATCTTATTAGGATCTTATGTTTTATTGCAGATTATTCAAACCAGGGAAACTATTCGGTACTTACACATGTGTGACTTATTCATTTCACTTAGGAGTATATCTTCAATATGTATCCATTTTCCTATGAATGAATCTATTTTCTCATTCTTTATGGCTGAGTAATATTCCATTTTATAGAAAAACAACAACTTCTTTATCCAGTTTCCAATGGATGGGCAAATGGGCTGTTTCCAAGATTTAGCTATTACAAACAGTGCCACTATAAACATGGGTGCGTATACTTCTCTGTGATATGATTCTTTTAGTTCTCTTGGAAAGATACCCAGCAGAGGAATGGCTGGGTCAAATGGAACCTCCACTCCAAGCTCTTTGAGGTATCTCCATATTGATTTCCATAGTGGTTGCACCAGTCTGCACTCCCACCAACCATGGAGAAGGGTTCCTTTCTCCCCACAACCCCGCCAACATTTGTTATTGTGTGATTTCTTCATAGCAGCCATTCTTTGTGGGGTGAGGTGGAATCTCAGTGTTGTTTTCATCTGCATCTCTCGAATGATCAGTGATGTGGAACATTTTCTCATATATTAACTTGCTGCTTTTACTTCTTTTTCTAAGAAATGTCTGTTCATTTCGGATGCCCATTTTTGAATCGGGTCTTTATATTTGGGGGGCTGATTGTTTTGAGTTCTTTATATATTCTTGATAATAGTCCTTTGTCTGAGGAACAGCTGGTAAAAATTTTTTCCCACATTGTAGATTGTCTCTTAGTTCTGCTGATGGTTTCTTTTGAAGTACAGAAGCTTTTTAGTAAGATGAGATCCCAGTTGTTGATTCTATCTGCTAGTTCCTGTGCTACTGAAGATTTGTTCACAAAGTCTTTTCCTATACCAATGTCTTCCAGAGTTCTGCCTAACTTATCTTCTAGCAAGTTTAATGTTTCTGTTTTAATATTTAGATCTTTAATAGCATCCAAAAAAATGAAGAATCTAGGAATCAATCTAACAAAAGAAGCAAAAGATCTCTACACTGAAAACTACAGCACTCTGAAAAAAGAAATTGAAGAGGATATAAAAAAATGGAAAGATATCCCCTGCTCCTGGGTAGGAAGAATCAATATAGTGAAAATGGCCATACTACCAAAACTGCTATATACATTAAATGCAATGCCTATTGAAATTCCAACACTATATTTCACAGAACTAGAAAAAAGAATCCAAAAATTCATTTGGAACCATAAGAGACCTAGAATAGCAAAAGCCATCTTAGGCAACAGATACATGGCACCAGGTGGAACAATTCCCAATTTGAAACTATACACTGTGATAAAAACAGCATGGTACTGGCAAAGAAACAGGCCTGAGGATCAGTGGAACAGACTGGAAGACACAAAAACCCAGATGTACTCAGCTACCTCATCTTTGACAAAGGAGCTGACCATCCTCAGTGGAGAAAAGATAGCCTCTTTAATAAATGGTGTTGGAAAAACTGGATGTCAACCTGCCACAGATTAAAACTAGACCCTTATCTTTCGCCATGTATGTGTCAATCTTACAGATAAAAAAAATCTCAGCTTTAATTTGCAACTGCTTCATAAGAAGGTTCTGGATGACTTTATATGTGGAAGGATCATCTGTATTCTAACGTTTCAGATATACGGACTGGCTTAATTGACGCATTTAAAAAACAATAGTCCTGTTGAAATTGTTAGAGCACCTGCGAAAGTCTCTGCTGTAATTTTACCGTTTGTATCTCCTTCTAAGTTGCTTTTCAGACCTAATTCCAGTTGTGAGGATATTTGGAAGTAGAATGTGATTAGGGTGTGAAAATTGTCTACATAAAGATGATTAGTACTGTTATACTTTGGATCTGGAATGACACCAAAAGGGACATGTGTTGAATTATTTGTCACAAGCTAGGAAGTGATGGAAACTTTGAGACATGGGTGATAGTTATAAGAGGTCACTGTGTTGTGCATCTACAAGCATTGTATAAGTCGGTATTCCCATGAATATTACAAAATACCCAATATCCAGAACTTTACAATTTATGCTTTAGCTTCTATTTTCAGAAATCTCAGGACGTGATCATCTGGCTCCAAGGCAGAAGCGTCACGGCGGCAGGAAACTGCTGTTTAGTTCATGGTGACTGGAAAGAACACCAGATCAACACTGACAGAGAAGAAGAGGAGTGGGACAAGGTACCTGGCTAAAGGTACTCCTGGCACGCTGGAATTGTGGGCATGTGTCACCATGCTTAACTTCTCTTTAATGGGGATTATCCTTTCAATAGATACAACTTCTGTGGCTTCAGTGTAACTCACGGTTCCTTTTGGGTCAACAATTTTTTTTTCTGACTTTTTGCTCTGCTTCTCACTTTAGAGTCTAAAAAGCTAGCTAAAAAATTGTCTGTAGCCTTGAGGACCTATGCCACAGCCTGAATACTGGGCTGCTTTTAAATTTCTTCTACTGCATCAATAGTCTATAACCTCTAAACTCAGCCTGCTGTAGTCATGGAAAAATGCAAAAAATGTAGACAAGTTTTTTTGGAGGTGCTCAGAGAACGTGAAACCCAGAGACTCTAGTCCAATTTGCAACAGTGTTCCCAATTGAAAACTCATAAGCCTGGCCTTTACTGTCTGAACTCTTATTACATTTCTGCTTGTCTAAATTCTTACCAGAACCACTCATCAGTCTATGCTTATAGCAGTCTAAGGTTTCTATAAAGCTTAGTGTTGCCTCACGTCTCATTTATGTTCAGACTATAAGTTAACCTAGTCTTTCTCCAGAAAATGGTTACATGTGGAGAGAAAAGGAAAGTGGAAAAGATCCAAGGAATGCTCTTATAGCTTCTGCTTAGAAGTGATATGTCACCTCTGATCACATTGACTGGCCAGAGGAGTAACATGATAAAGACTCCTCTTACAGCAACCCCTCTATTGATTTTAAAAAATGGGTTCTTATGTGCAGTGGGGTGACTGTAACAACAGTGTACTGCACAGTTTAAGAAGCTGAAAGAAAAGATTCAGAAAGTATTTAGTAAAGTGAAATAATAAATATTTGAGGCGATGGATATGCTTAATCTTTTATATATTATACAGTGTAGACACAAATCAGGACATCCCATGTTTCCCTGTGTTATTTATTCTCAGGCTTGGATTTAGTCTAGTCTTACCAAGTGTTGGGGCTTATATCTAGATGTTCCCTCACAGCCTCATGCCACCATAACTGGGGCTTTCTGCAGGTGACTGGATCTAGGGTGTTTCAATGCGGATTGGAATAAGGGTGTGTGGATTTGTCCACTCATTGGTTTAGCTTGTTCTTGCTGTGGATAATGGAAGTCAATCAATAGGCTTACACTGTGGGTGGAATATGACGAGAGGAAGACAGGCTGGCTTCTTGATGCTTGCTGATGCTGCTTGCTGTCTTCAGCCTGCCTTGCTACACAGTGAGCCACTTCTCCTCTGTTTTGCTCCTCTGCCACACTACACAGCCTCGGATCCAGCTGACTATGGATACAAACCTCTACAGACAGTGAGCTGGAATAGACATTTTGTTCCTTAAATTTGGGGGCCAGGTATTTTGTCTCAGCAATGAAAAAGTAAGGAAGTGACCAATGCTATGGCTATACATGTATAGAAAGAAAGGACCAGAGTCAAGAACAGTTCTGCACTTTGTGTCCTCATTCACAAGAAACTTCAGTACACGACATCCTCTGAACAATGAATGATCAGGAGGGCACAAAGCACTTGTGAGAAGATGATGTAAGAGCTTTTGCTGGATTCTACCACTTCGCTATACTTTTTACACGTAACAACTTCGATGAGTCAAATCTTAGCCTCCGCCCATTAACATACATAACTTCTAAATTTTTATGCATCAGTAAAGTAAATTTAATTAAAGTGAAAATAATAAATCAAAACATTCTTTCAAATATCAACTTGTTTCTTAGAAATTAATAATGAAAAAAACAGATAATTGACAGAAATCCCAGCTCTACTTTCCATATACCAATTGAGTCATCTTGGACCAATCTGTTAAAGCCATGTTTTTTTCTTTACATCGCTTCTCTTCACATTAATTTGCTTTTATAGTATATAAAGCAAACAAGTATCAACCAACAGAGTCATGCCAGGAAGGAGTCAGATATCATAGTTGGTGGACTTTTTAGAATGTTACTGGGATTTCTAATATACATAGAAAATTCTAAATATTCAAGAAAAGAGAAAACTTATAGTGGTATAGAATCAAAATTACAAGGCAAAATAAAAATGATCTTATGACAGCTTGCTGCTGACACCATGTTGCACAGCTTCTGTTAGAAAATAAGGAAGACCAGCAGTCAATGTAGAAGATAAATATCTACTAATTTCAGAATCAAGTATACCTGGCAAAATTAAATTTTAAGAAAATCCATAAATTATATGAATTTCTGCTTCACAGTGTAGTTGTGACCCATCATCAAATTATATTCCATAAAAAACTATCATTTAATGTGTACTTACCAATGCTAAAGTTTTATACACACTATGTCACTTAATCCTCACCACACCCTTGCAAAGTACTATTTACAAATAAGAAAACTAAGATTGAGAAGTCAATCAAAAGGTGAAACTTTATATAGCAAATAATTGATAGATTCTGTATTACAAACCAAAGATTTACTTATTTCATTTATCTTTCTGAGGCCATATAACAGTGGGTGTAAAGGTAGATAGTAAGACAGACTAATTTAAATTGCGTGTTATTTAAGTTAAAGTCTTACATGCTTTCCCTTTTCTGTTTATGATTTAAAAATTCAGACTCTGAAACTAGAAAAATAGCATTCTCAGCCTTAGCACCTGTTTACATGCAAATGCATAATTTTCAAATTTCTTTTTGGAAAAGTTATAACAACTACTGTTTCAAGACTCCATTTTACAGGAAAGATCCTGACAAGAGCCAGGGTTTTTGTATTTGTTTTAAACATCAGTTTTCCATCAGACAAAGCTTGTCCAGAAGAAGCAATGAAAACTCATTCAGTCATTTGTACATACTACACGAAACACAAGAAAGGCAAGGCACAGTGTATAACTTGATAAAAATTATTAGTAGTAGTACAATTGCTAATATGGTTCATATTACGCTAAAATTTGTTTTTATATTCTGGCAATTGCATTGCCCTATGTCCTTTGCAAATATTAATAATAGGGATTTGAAGAAATTAACATATGAAAAGGGTGCTAAAATAAGGCATTTCAGAATTTTTTATTATTCATATTATCAAAAATGAAAATGCAACCTTCAACTATACATTCTAATTATTAAGGTGGACTTTACTTTTTCTTGTCATTTTTTTATTGAAACTTCTTATAATGAGCAATTTTAGTATTACTGAGACATAATTTCAGGTTGCATACTATTTTTAAATAAAAGGGAGGAAAAGAATTGGGTCATTCTGAAAAGCCCACTGGCTTTTATGTTGCAATTATCTAACTGTACCAAAAAACACATAATATCAGAAAATTTTACTGATTATTTTCACATACAAGGGTAATAATATCCTCACAACCCACAGTAATTCCAACAGAAAACAGCAAGCTCAGTTAAGTTAGCACATTTGATGTAATCAGTCCTAGAATATATTATACCTGCTGTCGATATTTTTTAACCCTTATCAAAATCTCTTCTAGGTGGTTTCAATCCCCAACAACACAAAGACAGCAACAAAACATATTTTATGAGAAATAACTTGCTATATATATTTTCAAGAAAGGTCATGTCTCAGGATATTAACATTCTACTGCATATTTATCATATGGAAAGGGTCAGATAAAGAGACACCATGTCTCTGCACGGTTTGAAACATTTGAAACTTCAGTAACACCCTTGAACTTCAACATCTGTATTTTCAAGTGTAATTTTGAAGTAACATAAGAAATTCAGAAGGTAAATAACATTCAGATTGAAACAAGTCAAAATTATTTCAGATTATTTCATCTCTAAGTCATAATATGCATAAATAATTCAAAGTGGAGCAAAAAAGGATATAGAGGTTAACAGAATCCCTTCTCCTAGAGTTGCTAGATTTTTGTATAACAACAGCAAACAATAACATCTACACAGTGATATAGGGGGGCATGACTCAAAGTGACTGATATGACAGGTCAGTGAAAACTTACCCTTCACCTTTATCTCTCTCTGTCCCTGAAGTTCCTGATATCTTTAAGTCCTGTCACTTTCTTAGTTATATATTTATGCCATGCACACCCAAAGTCCACCTCATTGTGCTTCCCTTTTCCAGGTCTCAGTCTTCTCGGTGGAAACACCACCAGCCTCCTCACCTAACCCACTTCCCTGAACTTCTCTCAGTCTTTCTTTCATAATCTCATTCCGACCAACAAATTCTGATCAGGTGCTTCTAACCTTTGTCATTTCCTACTCTCAAAGAAGAAACAATTAACTATTCACCATGTAACCCTGTCCCATCGCTCTTACCTCACCTACACTTCTGCCACATCCTTGAAAACATCGCTCAACTTAGAAGCCAGTACCATCTCCCCCACAGTGAATTTCAGATCTCCTTAAATTCAAATAACCTAAGTCTCCTCTAAATTGCCAAATTTGAGAATGGCTTTATTTTCCTATAATGAAATGTGCCACAGATATATATATATCTCACATAAAAATTTAAATCATTTAAAACTTCACAATTAAAAGACATTACTGCTGTATGGACCAGGATGCTCCTAGTTAACAACATATGATAACTGTGTGTATATATATATATATCTGTCTGATAATATTAGGATATATTTGTAAATCGCTAAGTACAATTTTTTGAAAAACTCTAGAACTCTTAGAAAGGATAGTCATACGAACCTCCAAAACTTTAGATAGATTTACATTCTATCACCCATGTAAAGAGATGCATATTAAAATATTTCTGGATCTGCACCGGAGCACAGCAACTAGGCAAGAGAAGGAGGGAGTCCACAGCTGAGGAGAGCGTAGGGGCAGGCTCTGGGAAAAGGAATGATGCAGGTCCCAGGAGAAAAGATTGAGAGGTTTAGTTAAGGTGCTGTTGTTTGTTCTTCCAAGGCTGAACCCCTCTGGCCTTCCTCGCTCTCCTCCAGCAAAGGTTTTGGAAGGTGGTGGAGGTACTTCTTTCATCTCCTAATGGATTCCTGAGTCCTCCTCACCTCAGGTGCTACAGAAAGACCATGCTGAGAACTTGGAAGTGGTTGGCTGGGGTTGCTGGCCCAAATAAGAAGGGGCTATATGGAAAACACACCCAAACTGCGTACTCAGATGAAACATTAGCTCAAGTGGAGAACTCCAGTCTACAGATGACTTCAGACTCAAAGAACTGTGAGAAGAATCTAAGCAACTACTGGCTCATGAAGTCAGAACCAGAAAGCCGATTAAAGAAAGGTGTAGATGTGAAGTTTAGCACTGAGGATCTCAGAGCACAGCCTAAGCAGGTAGCATGCTGTGATGTTGTTAGAAATTACCGGGCCCAGAACTTTCACAGAGCCATGAAGCTAGAGAGTGAAGACTTCTTCTGTCACAGCAACTGCAAAAGGCCAGGCATGATGGGACTTAAGATCGTAAAGGATGCTTACCCAGACCACACAAAGTTTCAGAAAAAAACAATCTCCATCACAACCCATCCAGAAAAGAGTTCAACTCCAAATGGTTCATGGTGGACATACAATTTGTTGGGATAATGAAGTGTTTCATCTTCCTAGCTGAGCTTAAAATATATCACCAAGCTCACAAAGTTAATGGGGTCCCTTAGAAAACATGGCTGTCTTCACTCACCATAGACTCTCAGTTCAGTCCCTTACTGAACAAGAGTTCAATTTTATTTTGAGCCTGGAAGAAAAGTAAGCAAATTAACTGAGGCACTATTGCTAGAATGAAGGCAAGCCTCTATGACACAAGAAAGCACAAGAAGTCTTGCTTGTAATGTCAACTGGGGCTATGTTCATAAGGTTGGTGTTTTTTTTTTTGGATACTTTTTTCAATAAAAGATAAAATATTTTGAAAATGTTCTGTATTTAAATATTTTTGCATTAAAGTTTGCTGACAAATGGCACCAGGTATAACAATTCCCAGTTTGAAACTATACTACAAAGCCACTGTGACAAAAAAGGCATGGTACTGGCAAAGAAATAGGCCTGAGGATCAGTGGAACAGACTGGAAGACACAAAAACAAACCCAGATATACTCAGCTACCTCATCTTTGACTAAGGAGCTGACCATCCTAGGTGGAGGAAAGATAGCCTCTTTAATAAATGGTGTTGGAAAGACTGGATTTCAACCTGCCAAAGATTAAAATTAGACCCTTATCTTTCGCCATGCACTAAATTAAAATCCAAATGGATTAAAGATCTAAATATTAAAATAGAAACATTAAACTTGCTGGAAGGTAAGTTAGGCAGAACTCTGGAAGACATTGCCATAGGAAAAGACTTTATGAACAAATCCTCAGTAGCATGGGAACTAGCAGATAGAATCAACAACTGGGATCTCATCTTATTAAAAAGCTTCTGTACTTCAAAATAAACGATCAGCAGAACTAAGAGACAATCTACAATGTGGGAAAAAATTTTTACCAGCTGTTCCTCAGACAAAGGACTATTATCAAGAATATATAAAAAACTCAAAACAATCAGCCCCCCAAATATAAAGACCCGATTCAAAAATGGGCATCCGAAATGAACAGACAATTCTGACAAAGAAGCAAAAGCAGCAAGTAAATATATGAAAGAATGTTCCACATCACTGATCATTCGAGAGATGCAGATGAAAACAACACTGAGATTCCACCTCACCCCACAAAGAATGGCTGCTATCCAGAAATCACACAATAACAAATGTTGGCGGGGTTGTGGGGAGAAGGGAACCCTTCTCCATGGTTGGTGGGAGTGCAGACTGGTGCAACCACTATGGAAATCAATATGGAAATACCTCAGAGAGCTTGGAGTGGAGGTTCCATTTGACCCAGCCATCCCTCTGCTGGGTATCTTTCCAAAAGAACTAAAAGAATCATATCACAGAGAAGTATACGCACCCATGTTTGTAGTGGCACTGTTTGTAATAGCTAAATCTTGGAAACAGCCCATCCGTTGGAAACTGGATCAAGAAGATGTGGTTTTTCTATAAAATGGAATATTGCTCAGCCATAAAGAACGAGAAAATGGATTCATTCATAGGAAAATGGATATATAATGAAGACATACTCCTAAGTGAAATAAATAAGTCACACATGTGTAAATACCGAATAGTTTCCCTGGTGGAAATAATCTGCAACAATGCATAAGATTCTAATAAGATTACTGACATTTAGAAATGGGAAGAAAGGAGCTAAAGGTCTAGGGAAGGTGGGATGGGTAGGGGAAGAGTAAAAATGGAAAAGAAAAAAATGTGAGAGAATGAAAAGATGGAAATAAAGTGTTTGTAGATGAGGAGGGGAGGAGGGGGTGAAGGGAGGGCAGAGGTAAGGGGAAAAAATGAGAATCAAGACTTGTCATGTAGAAGTACAAGATCCCAACAATGAATGTAACTGTACTGTATCCCTAAAATGTATCAATAAACTCAATTAAAGCTGAAAAAAAAATCCATGTGTTTAAAAGCCTAAGACTTAGCCAAAAGGCCCTTAGAAGAAATAAATAACATGAGTTCAGATGGGTGGACCTTATCCCAGGAAAACTGCTGACCTAGAAGAGCTCAGGATATGGATATGAACGGAAGACAAGGCGAGAAGGTGGGGAGAGACCGACATGAAAAAAGGAGAGGGCCTTGGAGGACATCAACCCCTCCGACTCTGTAACCTTGGACATCTACTCTCTGTCAGTATAAGGAAATAAATTCTAATGGTGTGAGCCTCAGTCTGTGGAACTTGTCTGTTAACTCTGGCAGGGTAATAAAGAATAACAGAATATCGTTTTCAGACCTTAAAAATACAATAACTCCAACATGTGTCTTTTTTTTTTCTCCTTCACTTTATGGTACATTTTAGGTACACAGTACAGTTACATTCATCATTGGGATGTTGTACCTTTACATGACAGGTCTTGGTTCTCATTTTTTCCCCTTATCCCTGCCCTCCTGTCACCCCCTCCCCCCTTCCCTATTTACAAATACTTTATTTCCATTTTTTATTTATTCATTTTTTTTCCTTTTCGCTTATTACCTTTCCCTACCCTTCCCATTTCCCCTACACCATTAGCCCTTTTCTTCCTATTTCACATTGTTAATTATATCATTAGGATGTTATACACCATTATAGTTTTTCACACCAGAGAAACTGTTCGGTATTAACACATGTCTGACTTATGTATTTCACTTAGGAGTATATTCTCAATATGTATCCATTTTCCTATGAATGACTCTAATTTCTCATTTTTTATGGCTGAGCAGTATTCTATTTTATAGAAAAACTACATCTTCTTTATCCATTCTCCAACTGATGGGCAAATGGGCTCTTTCCAAGTTTTAGCTATAAACATAGATGCACATATATCATTGTGATTTGATTCTTTTAGTTCCTTTGGAAAGAAACCCAGCAGAGGGATGGCTGGGTCAAATGGAACCTCCAGTCCAAGCTCTTTGAGGTATCTCCATATTGATTTCCATAGTGGTTGCACCAGTCTGCACTCCCACCAAGAAGGGTTCCTTTCTCCCCACAACCCTCCCAACATTTGTTATTGGTTGATTTCTTAATAGCAACCATTCTTGGTGGGGTAAGGTGGAATCTCAGTGTTGTTTTCATCTGCATCTCTCGAATGACCAATGATGTGGAACATTTTTTCATTTATTTATTTGCTGCTCTTACTTCTTTGTCTGAGAAATGTTTGTTCATTTCAGATGCCCATTTTTGAATCGGGTCTTTATGTTTGGGGGGCTGATTTTTTTGAGCTCATTACATATCTGCATAATAGTCCTTTGTCTGAGTAGCTGGTAAATATTTTTTCCCACATTGTGGGTTGTCTCAGTTCTGTTGATGGTTTCTTTTCCAGTGCAGAAGTTTCTTAATAAGATGAGATCCCAGTTGTTGATTCTTTCTGCTAGTTCCCGTTCTACTCTGGATTTGCTCACAGAGTCTTTTCCTGTGCCAATGTCTTCAAAAGTTCTGCCTAACTTATCTTCCAGCAAATTTAGTGACTCTTTTCTAATAATTAGATCTTTAATCCACTTTGATTTTAGTTTAGTGCATGGTGAAAGATAAGTGTCTAGTTTTAATATTTGGCAGGTTGAAATCCAGTCTTTCCAACACCATTTATTAAAGAGGCTATCTTGCCTCCAGTGAGGATGGTTGGCCCCTTTGATGAGGTAGCTGAGTACATCTTGAGTTGTTTTTGTATCTTCCAATCTATTCCACTGATTCTCACATCTGTTTCTTTGCCAGCACCATGCTGTTTTATCACAGTGACTTTGTAGTATAGTTTCAAACTAGGGATTGTGATACCCACTGCCATGTCTTTGTTGCCTAGGATGGCTTTTGCTATTCTAGGTCTCTTCTTGTTCCAAATGAAGTTTTGGATTATTTTCTCTAATTCTGTGAAATATACTGTTGGAATTTCAATTGGCATTGCATTGAATCTGTATAGCAGTTTTGGTAGTATGGTCATTTTCACTACCGACATCTTTTTATAGCATTTTTTTGCATCAAATTAATAAAAATATATAACAAATTCTTCTAATTTTTTTTCTCAATTTATCCTATTCTATTCATTGTGAAATAACTTTGCCATATAATAAAAATACTGGCTGAATCAGTCCACCTTTGTTAAATTTCTATAAATAAAATACTAAAGAACTTATGCCTGACAAACACATTTAAGATATGCAAAAGGATGTGAAAATAATGAGAATTTGTTTTAAAAATTTGAATGCAGGAGACTATTTTTAGCATATTGAATTTTATCTAACTGGTAATTTTTAATTTGTTATTTTTTCTTAAGTTTTTAATGATATTGTAGTTTTGCCACCGTAAAACTTTGCTTTTTTTCTAAGCAATACATACTGTTTTATTAAGTTATTGACTTTGTATTCAGCCATCATACTGAGCATCCATATTAATTCACACACTCATATCCATATTGTATAATAAAAAAGACAATTTTATTCTTTTTCTGTTGTGTATTTCAGTATTACTTTTCTCATCTTAGCTAGGGCTTCCATTATTGTGAAATTTCTACTGTTGATAATGCAAATACTGATTCAGGAAAAGCCTTGGTCAAATATTAAAAGCACATATCCATTTCCATTGCTGTATTTAACATATGTAACACATCTCTTTAATAAGGCAATGAGTATAAAATTCAAAATCCAGAAAAACAATGATTAGTCAATAGCTATGTCAACTAACTGAAATTATTTGATTTTTTTCTCTGCTTAGCATTAAGTAGTATTCAATTATAATACTCTTTACATTCCACAAATTCTTCGTGGGAGCTTTTTCCACTTTTATTTATTTATGTTTTATTTTTCCACAATGAGTTCATTAGTACATTTTAGGCATATAGCAAAGTTAGTCATCACTGGGATCTTGTACCTTTACATGATGGGTCTGACAGGTCTTAGTTCTCATTTTTTCTCCATAGCCCTGCCCTCCCTTCACCCCCTCCTCCCTTCCCCATTTTCAAAAACTTTTTTTTCATTTTCTCATATTTTTTTCTTTTCCCTTATTTCCTTTCCCCTACTCTTCCCACTTCCCCTGCACCTTGAGCCCTTTTCATCCTATTTCATGTTGTCAGTTACACCCTAGGATCTTATTTATAATTCCACTTTTAAAGCAAAATTGGAGACTATTATCAGCCAGCCCTTCACATGTGCACAATACATTGTTAGGAGGTCAAGCTTAGAAAAGATTTGCCTATGGTCGTTTACTAATTAGATCACTGCCCTATTATGATTTGAGTTTTCTCTCTATTTTAAAATAAAACTAGTTTATAACAAGAGTATACATCTATAAATTCCACAAAGATGTAATATGGTTTTGGTAAATAGTGGTAAGATGAATGACTGTTTTATGTTGACCTCTTTCTATTAAACAGTTTGAAAAATGTGTTTTGTGGATATGTGTGTATGTGCTGTGTGTGTAGACTCACCCACATCATGTCTCCTCTACCACACCTAAAGCTCAGCTCGTCATGAGTAGGATTCTTGCCTGCTAAGTTCCCTGCTGGATACACCAACACTACCAATAAGAAGAGGACACTTAATGAGTGCATGTCAACTAAATAAAATACATAATTGTGTTTTCTGATATTTTTATTTTCACAATGCTTTGTTTCCACATAGTTATTACTTAGTCAATGTGTTTTTTGCTGTCATTTATATTAGAAGTATATTTATCAAGTATTCTTAGTTGGCCTGTTACATATCTTGAATGAAACTTGTGTGTCTTTGTTAATTCCAAAAACATATTAATATGAAGAATGTTACTGAATGTTGGGGAAAGGACCATTAATTTTTATCCTCTAAGATTCATTGTTAATCTTACCAGGTATCAGGCTATATTTAAATATACTATTTTTGAGAGCATTAAAAAGGACATATATTTCCCTTTTCTAATTTTTCTGTAAAATTGTTTTGTTTTATAAATTATAAATAACTTTAAATTTTTAATAGACTATACACCCTAAACACATTTGTATGAATAAAATTATAATTTTAAATACACTATGCTCACAACAACTGTAATAAGCAGCATAAGACTCATTCTCAAAAGATAAATCCACATTAAACCAAAGCATCATGAAAAATGCATAAGAAAATGCAATAAGAAGAAACATAATTATTTTGAATTTTAAAAAATTGCAGGGGTGTAGAAGAATAAAAAAAATTATCAAGTCCCTAGATTATATTATATTTAATGTGATTTTAACTGTAAGCAAATGATTAAGTTAGTGCTATTACTCTGAAAATAAAGGTTAAAATGGGTTGGAGACTCCCATTTAATTTTCTCTGCTTAATATTTGACATATGACTCAAAATAAGCCTCCTGTCTAAATGTACATATAAAGCACAGGATCTTATCCAAATCTGGAGAGTCAAAAACCATGCTCTATTCCTGTGATTTTGGTTTTACAAGTTTGGGAAATAATGAATGTATGTATACACACAGACACACAGACACAACAGACCAACAGACAGACAGATGCGCGCGCGCGCGCGCGCGCACACACACACACACACACACACACACACACACAAAATGCCAGATGTTTCCCAAGAAGTCAGATTGGGGCCCTTTATTAATAGGAAAAATTATATTTCAATTTAGGAGTAAATATATGATAGATAAATGATTATATTGTGTAAGTTACAAAGAATCTAAAACTATTTAAAATTTAAGGAAATGAAAGTCATTACATTTTGAGTTCGAATTACACAGAACTCATTGACAATGCCAGATGGGATGAGTAAAATTGGATAGAAATGCTATTCAAAAATTATATTAAATAAGAACAACAAGAATAAAAATTCATGGATTTATTTAAAGGTATCTATTTACTTCTACACACAAAATCAAGCAACTAGTACAGAATATTCACCAATAAAAATTATTCTAATGAAAATGAAATATACTTCCTCTTGATAACTGTTATATTTTTACCTATATTTTCCCATCTTTTTTGAATTCTACTTTGATTTTCCAGTTCTATTTTTACCTATTAGTCTGGCACTGTCCAGTTTTGGTTTCTGTGTCTGCTTTTTGTTTCCCCAAGATGCTTAGCCCCGATCTTTGGATTGAAGGGCACTTGAATATTATAACCTAATATAGATCTAGCATGTCTATAGATTATCAGAAGGAATTATAAAAAAAGCTAAGTTTTTATATTTCTTTTGTAAAATACCTTAATACTTTGCATATGAATATCTGGATTTTGGAAAACTGACTCAAAGCTATAAATTACAGACAGTAGCAAAGCACCTAAGCAGCTTTGTAGAAAACACTAAATTGCCATATTTAACCAGCTTTGATCAGTCACGTTTTGTTTACCTAGACAGGACTTTCTATTCAGAGTCCTTGTAAATTTCCCATTTTCTTAGATATTTATTTTTAAGGTCACTTTATTAGTTTATTAGTGCTTTTGTGGAAAAATAATATATACCACAAACTGAATAGCTTAAGTAACAAACGTATTTTCTTACAATGGTGCAGTCTACAAATCCAAGGTCAAAGTACTGCCAGGATTAGTTTTCTGAGGCTTCTCCTCTTGGCTTACATTCCATTGTTTTCTCCCCAGGTATTCAGTCTTCCCTCTGACTACATCCAGGTCCTAATTTTTTTTTTCTTTTTACATAAAGTAACCAGTCAGATTGGATTAGGGCTCATCCTAATGACCTCATGTATTAATTACATCTACAAACATTGGATCTCCAAATAATGTAGACTTCTGAGCTATTGTAGGTAAAAGCAGTGTGAAAAATGAAGAGGGACAAAATTCAGCCCATGATCATCACTTCTTGGGGGGGGCGGTTATGTTTTGATTTTTGCAGGCTGGGAATTTAATGCAGGGTCTGCTGAATGCTAGGCAAGCACTTTCCAACAGACTATATCCTCAGCCTTTTTTATATTATTTTGGTATGAGATCTCCCTTAGTTGCTTAGGGTAGCCTCAGTCTTGCCATCCTCCTGTGTCATCTTCCTAAAAAGCAGGACTACAGGTACAGGCCACCACACCTGTCCAACCATCACATTCTGTAAGATATTTTCTCCATTGCCTCCAATAATGCCCAGTGCCTTCATGGACTCATTACTGTCTAGAAAAGTGCCATTCTGTAGCTGCTTCTCAAAATACATTATTCCCAACTTTGTGAGTACTATCTGCCTTCTTTTTTTTTTTTTTTTTTTTTTTAAA
>NW_022900921.1:17628438-17641931 GCF_012274545.1 Fukomys damarensis | reverse complement strand
TTTTTTTTTTTTTTTTTTTTTTTCAAATATCCTAGAGGGAAATGGCCACCTTTTTCTCATTTTTATGTTCCTTCTGGGGTGTAACAAAGACGTGTTCAAAAATTGACTGCAGGATTTCTTTGGTCATGCATATCACGAAATATATCAAGATACTTTATCTTGTAATGCATTCCCCCCCCCACACACACAGCCCTGAATAGGGTGTACAATGATGAAATAGTCTATCCTTCTCTTAACTGGGAAAGATTTAAGATTTTTTTTTTTTTTTTGCTTTTAGCTCAGCATTCTTGTGTCTGAATAGGAATAACTACATCTAATTTACAGTGTCATGCTGTTTATGACACAGTGTAAGATAATACAGTGTTTTTAATCTAACACAAAATTAGGACTCATAACTCAATACAAGATAATTAATCTTCTCTTTCATCTTCTTTCTTTGACACAGCACACATTCAGACACATATATAATGCACATTTTTTAAATGGCAACATTGAAAATATTGTTAACATCTGCTCAGACTGAATGGGCTATAGTTTTATTATTTACTGCCAAGGAAACTAGAATAAGTTCCATAAAAAAGCTTATATTTCCTTAACCTTTCATTGGATATTTTAGTCTCTTCTATGAAAAATAGCCAGTATCCACATTGCTGGAATATTTTTAAATATTCATTTATTTCTTTATTAAATAACGTTATTAAATAACAATGCTTACAACTATCTGAGTACATCTATGTTCACGGGTGTGTTCAAGGTACTTGGCATCATAATTTTACTTTATAATAATCATGCAATGCAGATGTTGTCCAATTTTCAGAGTGAAAATTATATACTAAGAGCAATCAAATAAAATGACACACAGAAAAGACAATGGCAGTGTAGGAATTTTAACATAGATACCTTAGTAATCAAACTCTGTGACCTTTACATAATTCTATTTTTTAAATCTCAAACAAAAAAAAATCACAACATAGTGAAAGATTATAGCACATCGATTAGCATCCCTTCTCCAAAACTCATGTCTAGCTGGGACACATGAACGTAATCTTACTGGAAATAAAGCCTATTCTGCAGTGATGAAACGCATTAATTTTCCCCATCCACCATTAAAAACAAAAAAAAAACAGCTTTCATAAAAACCTCTGTCTTTAATCAGCACATACTCCTTACTTTGATATAAACTTTTAACCAACAAATTATTTCTAAAACATTTATAGCATCCTAGAAAAGAAACACTACCCTCTTCTACATGGGCAGGACTCTGCATCTCTCCATTTGGTAGCAACGTGTCCATATGTGCAGGCAACAGTGAGAATAAAGGCACTCTTACATGCTGCAATCGCTAATGGCATCAAATATTAAAAATTTTCCTTCAAAAACATATTTTGCAATGCTTGAACAGAACACAGACAGAGCAGATGTCCTTCTCTGCAAGGCACAGTACCTGGATGAAAGAGCAAAAGCGCAGTCTGCTGGGATATCTGACTCCTCTGGTTATACTTTATCACCCTACCTGTTGCCTTTTCACAATGCCTTATGCATTCTCTCACTTAATTTTCACAAAACTCTAGTTAGGAGGATCCTATTTCCACCATCATTTTACAGAAGAGAGCATGAGGCTTAGTACGGCTAACAGAGCTCTCAGTATTCATATCAGTTCTGTCCCCCAGATCTCGATATTTCATGAAGAGCCTAGAATTCTACCTCTCCAGTCTGGGAGGGAGGTTTATGGTAAAGATTCATATGATGACAACTGAGCTTGTTTTCCCACAGGATAAGTTCCCAAGAAAGAGAGAGAGAGAGAGAGAGAGAGAGAGAGAGAGAGAGAGAGAGAGATTAAAAGAGAGAGGAATATATACAGTGAGAGGAAGAAAAAGAAGGAGGAGAAAGAGAAGGGGCAGGGCAGAGGAGGAGAGAAAAATGTGGAGGGGAGGAGAGGAGGGGCAACATTAAAAAAAAAAATCTACAGCACTTGAATTTTCTTTTCAAGCAGACATATCGAAGGATTCCTGCTTTCCAACAGATTCTGTTTTTCATGTTTTGCAACCTAAGGCTTCAGGGTGTGTGTTTTCTATTTAAACTGATAACGTAATACGGGTGGCTAAGTATGGCAGGAGAGGATGAATAGAGGATATTTCCACTACTTTCTACAACAAAAGAAACAAAAAAACACATTTAGACCCATTATAAATTCACAGCTAATGACAACTAAATATAAGTTTCCAGCTACTTTGAAAGAGAATCGTTGTTCTTTGGCAACAGGATTATATACACACCGCTTGATAACAAAGGACTGCTTTTGTCTGCTGAATGCGATCACTAGCTAACGAGAATACAGCTATAACATTCAAGTGACTTATCCTTGAAGGCCGAGGTCGAGTGAAATATTTCCCTTTTCTTATGGAGAAAGAAACCCATGCAATTTGCAACTGTACATACTTGTGACGGAGGGTTTTATGTTCAAGGTACTTGTTAATCCTAGGAGTAAAATTTTCCAGTATTAGGGAGAATAAAGAAAATTATCTATTAAAGAGCAAGAAACGGTGCCCAGTGAAAATTCAATTGTACATTAAAGAGGAAGAGTTTCGTCCAACCTATACTCTGCTGAAATTCTACAGCGTATTACGATACATGAAGTGGGCATTCGGGGAGGACGCAAAAGGACAATTTGAGATACACAATAAAAAAGCTATACAGAATATTTGTGTCAGTGACGGGTGTATGCATGTCAGCATTTAGAAATCTAGAAGAAACTGACAAATTCTACAAAGACACCCGGCATGGTGAGCCGGCCCGGGGATATCATCGTCATCACAAGCCACAAAAGGGAAGAACCTGAGAACGCAAACTCTGAAATACATATTTCCACAGCACGGCAGACCTCAGTGCGTGTGAAGACTGGAGACGGTTTTGTTACTGTTGCCTCAATTGTTGCTTTCAAACTTAAAGTATAGCTCAGGTTGAAAGTTGAATTTTTCTGTGTTGGTAATCTCATCGTGTGGTTGTTTTTAATGACTTTGTGATCTTTGCATAAGTATTTAAAAAGGTATTTTACATTTATTATTACATTTTTACATTTCCAAAATTTTGTAAACCAGAGTATGTGTATTTGTTTAGTTATATACAAAATACCAACGTTGCTCCCTTTAGCAGAAGTTCATATTTCATCTAATACTCATATAATGAGTAATGTTGACGCCCCCAAGCGGTTTGAAAAGTTGCAGATTAAAGCAAATACTGTGCAGTTCCTTTGAACTGCGTGACTTTAAAAGCTGTCACATTCTGCAAGACCCCTCTTCTACCTTACTGGGCCACCCACGAAAGTAAGATGAAAATATTTAACTCTGCCAATGCTGTGAAGAATATAAGAAGTAAAATAGTTGAAAATATTTCATAAAAATGAAAAGTTTTAAGCACATGTGCTCTGGACTACCCTGATTTCACATGTGATCCAAAGAAAAAGAAGACTTTTGTGTGTTTCAAGGACCTGAGAATCAGAGCGTGCCCAGCAAGTCTCACTCCTTTTAGACACAGTGTGAGAGAAAAACTCAGAGTATTGGAAAGAGATATCTTCCTCTTTGCTTGATAGGAGGAGTTATCCTGTATCTTTGAGCCATCTATGTTATGAACATGTAATCATACTTACACTTGATCTTAGCCAAAAGGCTGAGAAGTGATTCATGTAATCATATTTGATACCTTTAATTAATGTTACTTCAATAGATTTGAAGAGGGAACTAATCTTTAAATTTTCAGGGGCTAAGAAAGTTTTAAGTAGACATAATAAAGGAGTAGAGAAGAAAAGAGAAGGGCAGGGCAGGGAAGGGCAGGGAAGGGAAGCGGGGACAAACCCACTACATCAGGACTAACAATACTGGGTACTCAGTGTTTGCCGGGAACTTGCCACCAGGTTTCCATGCATGAGCTCATGGTCTCTACACAATATTTTTATTAGGCTAAGTAACTTGCCCGATAATCACATAAATAACACCTGAGAAAACTCTGAAGAAGTGACCCCGAAATCTCAGGTTATTATGTGTGTTCTTAATCACAATGCTGCACTGTACTACACTATAGAAAAATCTCTAAATAACATAACAACATGATATCGGATACGATGGCACAGAAACGTTAACCACACTATTCTCCCAAAATGTGACACTTACATGATCATCTTATTAAAGCACCTGAAGTTCCCAAACCACAGACATTTTTCTGAAGCTTAAAATCATACATTGTATGTACACTTCAAAAGGAACATATAACCAAGAATATCAAAATGGCTATTTTTATCACTTGATTCTCATAGTAGACAGATGATGCTACCTAAATACAGTCTTCATTTATAATCCTAAGAGTAGAAAATATTGATCACAGCATGCACTTGGAGGGTAATCACATCTTCCATATTTTCTGAAATAATTAGTTCAATCACTGAAAAATTAATTGTTTCACTGACATATATTAAACTTATCATTTTAAAATTATGTCTTTTCCTTCCAGAGTGGAAACATGAAACCCCAGAACAGTGTTACTGATTTTTTACTGTGAAATGTGTAGCTGAAAGAATACCTGAACAGCTACGCCAATTAAATTCCTGGAAATTAAAATATTAAACTTTTTGCTTGCCTCAATGCTTAATTTTACTGCTTACATTGTAGCCATAATACAAAATAAACATTATCAAAAATGCATATTTTAGAAATAACAAAATACTGAAACCACATATCAATTTGATCTTTGTTTCATTAATCTTTAAGTGATTATTACATAGGCAACTGATGTTTTCAATTGAAGTTGCCTGGTAACTTTAAGCGACACATGCTGTATTCACTGAAAATAGCAAAATAAAAAACGTACTATTTTTTTCAGAAAAGTTGCATTCACATCCCAATTTGTTATTTTACAGTATTGGTATGTGGAGGTAAATGATGTAGGCTCAACTTCAAATTTTGAAATATATCAACTGCATGATTTGGAAAATATACCTAGTTTTCATAAAGTATAGATAACAATTGTTCTTCTTGATAGGATTCTTCTAAGGAATTAGTAAATTTAACTGAAAATACTGAAGTGGGCCTAGCAGAGCAAGCACTTAGCACACTTTTAATTATTATTTATTTTTATACATTCTTAACTTGGTAGCATGGTTAAATATGTCAGCTGTAACACTGCACAAAGGATGCATTTGGTTTCAAAAAAGTGGCATTTGAAAAATAATATATGTGACACTTATTTGACTTAGCTTGAATGGTTGCAATGTGAGTCTTCAAATCCTACACAGTTTCCAAAGTCCACTCCATAGCAAGCTGAAAGGAATAGCTCTATTTCCCTTCTGTTCCTGACACATTTTTCTGTTTTATAGCACCAAAGGGTCTTAACATAAAATAGGAGAAAGTTTTCCAAATGTAGGTAGATATTTTGGAAAACTTTTTTCTTGGACTTCAGCTCAGAAGTATATTTAGAGGAAGAATAAATCCTTTCTAACCTCATTCAGTCAGTTGCTTACATTTTAGATTCCAAGATTTCAAACTACACTCTATATTTATTGAGCTCAGTGAGGCAAATGTCTATTAAAACCTTAGCAAGCAACTTAGAAACTATTAAAACCCCTCTAAAAGGATGTCATTGGTCAAGCCAGTCAATACATTAACCACTGGGTTAGGCAGGATGGAGGCCCATCTGTCTTCCTGAACACTGGTAATGATGCCTACATTTCTGTACGTTAGTTGCTTTGAACTGCCTGTGACACATGTTTCTTAGTTACATTGCCTCATGTCCAGGCAATAAGTCTCATAGTTCATTAGAACACTGATGATGTGTAATTATCTCACAAAGGTTGTCACCAAGTGGAAATTTAGAGAACAATTATAAGAGTTGGGAATTTTCATTAAACACTCTCAGCGTCTGGGCATACTACATGGCTGCTCTTGAAGGAATAAGAGGTTTTGATGACAGATGCAAAGAGTGACTACTTGTAGTGTGAATTGTTTATTCCTCCCAAGTAGGAATACTTTAGTATAGATGCACACACAAACATGCTCTCTTTCTTGCTCACAAAGGTGCTTTTAAAGTTTAAAGATGTAAGATCCAAAGGCATCTTTACCAAAGATATCTGGTATTCTCTCACCATTGGTGGCATTTTTCAGTTTGTTATTCCAATATTGCATGATGACACAGCAGGCTTTGAAATGGAGAAATGCTTTTTTGTTTGTTTGTTTTTGAGACAGGGTCTCACTATGTAGTTGAGAGTGACCTGGAACTCACTATGTAGCCCAGGGGCTGAGTACTAGGATTACAGGCCTGCACCACCACACCGGGCAGAAATGCTTTTAATTAACTCAATAGCTACTGTTGTAAATATCTATATGTCCATATTGGGTACACTTATGAAGTCATCAAATTACCTGGCAAACTCATAGATTTACAGATCATCACATGCTAAATTATTTAGAATTGAAATATTTTCTTTAATTTAATTAAGCATTATTATTTTACATGGAATATAAGAATGTTGTAATATAATAAAATATGGTTTAAAAAAGAACTATATCTTGGTATATAATGCACTGATTAAGTAACAATGATATGCTCAGTCATGTATCATATATAGACATTCTTCATTAAAGAAAGATTTTTGGATAAAGTCTACTTTTGAAGTAGCATTGTAACACTCATAAGATTAGAACAAACTGAATAGAGAGAAATTATATCAAAGCGATAAAAAAAATTTAAAAACACTGGTGTTTACAAAATGTCATGACCAATACCAGATATAAGTTTATAGTGCTTTGTGTATAGTTTAAAAATTAACATCTTGTAAAACTATTCCTGTGCTTTTCTGTGGGAAAAGGTGTAAAAGTTGTTGGGAATGAGCAAGATTTTCAATTATTTGTGTTGGCATTCCATAAACCCTGCAATCATTTTTTGACTGAAGACTTTCTAAAAGATCTATATCATGACAGAGTGTTATGAGAATAAAAGAGTCACCGGTCACCACAAGTACACCAAGGCCAATAACTTCTATAATTCCAAGGCTCATGAATTATGGCAAAAATTATGGAATTTTAAATAATTATCTACTCAAACCTTGGCACAGTACCTGGGAAATTGTGAGTATTCAATACGTTTTGCACAGTAAGTAAGCAAATGAATACCAAATAGAATATATGAAGATGATGCTACAGTACAGTTAAAGTTAGTTTTTTTCTAAACATTTTTAATCAGTTGCACAAAAGTTAATTGAAAATATATGGAAGAATGAATTGAAAAGAAAATACTACTCCATTTATTCAATGAGACTGATATGCTGATACTAAAATCACACAAGAATATTACAGAAATGTATAAACCAATATTTCTCATGAACAAGATGCAAATTTTCTCACCAAAATGTTAAAATTTTAATAAAAATGTATAAAGATGTAATACTTCAAAACCAAATGTCTCAGAAATGAAATAATTAATATTTGAATAACAATGAAGAAATCCACTGTATTAAAAAGATAATGAAAAAGTTATATGGCTTTCTCAATAGATGTGAGTAAGACATGTCACATTTCAGTATGGTTCTCTGTAAGACAATAAAAGGTAGTAAACAGAAAATGCAACAAAATATCTTTAAATTAGTAAGGATATCCAAAAATTTTACAGGTATCATAATATTTAGCAATAAGCAATTAAATGATTTCTTTTAACATCAGGAACAAAGCAAGGATAGAGTGCTCTCACAATTTCTATTCAACATTGCGCATCATGGTACTGCAGTAAAGTAATAAAAAATGAAAGGAAATCATGTTTGAATTATTATGTATAAATTGAGTATTTGTGCATAAATTCTTTCTAATTAAAAATGCTACATGGTCTAATAAGTTTATTAAAGTTGCAGGATGTTCGATTAATGTACAAAAAGCATTATTTCCATGCTACCAAGAAGGGAAAAAAATTGAAAATTTAAAAATTCCATAGACATAGCATCTAAAATAAAAACTATATAGAGATAAACCTGGCAGAAGATATGTAAGATTTAGAAAATGAATACTACAAAACACATTACAGCACAATACAATACAGATCTAAGTAAATAGAGATATAAATTCTCCATAGGTCACAGAATTTACCAAAAAGTGGTATTAGTTTTCAATATTGATTTAAAGTGCAAACTAATCTACTGAGCTAAAAATTACACGTGTTTACCATGATCTATTACATGTAGTGGGCTAAAGGTAGAGATTAAGAACAAAGAGCAGCAGAGGAATGTGTCAGAAAAAACAATAGGGAAACTTTTGAGAATCATAAATATATATTTTTTGATATTATAGATTGTCTCACTGTTGCATACTTATTTTCAAATTATACCAAATTGCATATTTCTATATATATCTTATTTAATATTACTTATAATTCATTAAAGCTTTTAAAAATGGGCCAGGGATTTAGCTCAATGGTGCCACTGCCTTCCTCACAAGCGCAAGAACCTGAGTTCGATCCCAGGTACAAAACAAAACAAAACAAAAATGAAAAGGTTTTAAAAATAAACTCAAATAGAATATATTCTAAATTCCAAGGAATTAAAATAGAAATTGAAAAACTGAATGCGCTCAAATATTTAGAAATGAAGCATCACCATGGGGTGTGGTGGTGCACACCTGTAATCACATCATTAAGAGTGGCTGAGACAGTAGGATTCTAAATTTGGTCAATTTGGGAACTTAATGAGATCCAATCTCAAATCAATAAGAAAATAGGACTGAGGATACAGTCTGAAGGCTCTGGGTTAAATCCTCCATACCAAGAAACAAATAAATAAAATAAGTACCACCTTTCTAAATAACACAGAAGAACATAGATGATATATATTAGGAAGGAAAAAGGTGTTCTTACTAAAAACTTCTAAGAAGGTGTTATGGCTTCTGTCCTGTGTCTCCACAAAGCCTCATGCAGTCATAGGTGGGCTTTTAAGAGGTAGCTAGAGCTAGAGTATGTGATACTGTGAAAAACCCAATGATGAATGTAACTACATTGCACACTTAAAAAGTACCAGTAAACTCAATAATAACAAAAAATTTGGTGATTATTGAATTAATCCAATGATTGGCTTTGGCATAGTTCTGGGTGTGGGTAATGGGAAGGCCCAATTTAAATGGGAATGCTACCTGCCCTAAGGGTGTGTAGCCCGGACAGAATATAGGAGACAGAAGGAAGGCTGCTGTCATTGCTGCTTATGATTTGCTGCTTGCTGTCTGCTACCTTCTACTCACCATGAACTGTTTCTCCTCTGTGAAACCTCTCTGCCATGCCACCCTATCTTGGAGCCAGCTTGCTATAGTCTTAAATATTAGCAAACTATGAACTACAATAAACTCTTCCTCCTTTACCTTTGAGTGTTGAGTATTTTGCCTCAGCAATGAAGAAAAGTAACAAAGATCGGAGGTAATATTGACATTTAGGGCAATAATTTGAAAGCCAGTATTATAGGAACAAAGCCCTCAAAAGGTACAACTACCAAAATGACCTAAACATGAAATCATAAGGTCATCTTGTTTAATTGATGAATTCTCTCAAACATTTAAACAACATACAATTCCTAATCACAGTTTTTCTTCAGTCCTTCAGGCAGCAGGATTATTGTTACCCTTTACTATTCCTCATGAATACAGACAGAAACAAGAGTCCATACAGCTAATGCCATTCAATTTTATTCTAAGTTTGTAAAAAGAACGTCTAAGTTCGATATTTTGATTCAACATGGTTGGAAATGAATAGATAAACAAAACAAGATAAAACAATATAAGGCATCAGTTTAGATAGAAACCAGATAGATGTATTTGTCTAGATTCTACTGGGGAAAAAATGTCAGTAAGAATTAACAGAGCCAGGCATGTGCACACATGCCTATGATTGCAGCACTTAGGGATGATGAGGCAGAGGGGTTGAAAATTCAAGCCTTGCCTGGGCCACTTAGAGACTTGATGAGACCCTTTCTCAAAATAAAAACTAGACTAAATCAAACTTAACTAAACTGAACTAAAGTGTCTGGGAATGCAGCTCAATGAAAAGGCCATAGGTTCAATCCTCAGCATTGCAAACAATCAAGGTTGGAGAAGATAGGTTTAGTATACAGGATTACATGTGTTTTGTGTACCAGTAGAAAAAGTATGGAAAGTTAAAATTTAACAGATGCTGCTTACAGTAGTAAACAAAGAAATAAACAAACGCATAAAATAATTAGGAGGAAATACCTGAAAAAAAGCTTGTAAGGCCTCCATACTAGAAATAAGACAACATTCCTGAATGACATCAAAAAAAATCTAAATAAATAGATTGGAATGCTCAGTATTATTAAGATGTATGAAAAGTAACAGGCAAATGTAAAAATTCTAAATAACCTAAATTAATCTTAAAAATAAAAACAAAGCTGGTGGATTTCCTGTACCAGATTGAAACCTCCAGTGGGAGTATAGTAATCAAGAAAATGTGATACGGACACAATATTTAACAAGTCAGTAATACACAATGAAGAGCTCAGAAATAGAACCTGGAGTGAGTCTTTTAAACAAAGATTCCCAAAAATTCCAATGAAGGAAAGCGTGTATTTGATAAACTATCCAGGAACATTTGTATATGTAGGAAAGTGAAGACAATGAAGCTCAACTTCCTTTTCACAATATGTAACAATTATTTAGTTAGATATGAATTTATAGAACTAAATATAGATCTAATGCTATAAACTACTGGGAGAATACACTGGAGAACGTTTCACAGCATGTGAGTTAGTTTTGTATTTAATACAGAGAAAACTGTAAGTCAGACAATATCAAACTTAAATCTTTTCTATTATTTTTGGATGACTTTATTAGGAAAACAAACAGATTGATATAATTTTTTTGAGACATGGTCTCAAATATGTAGTTCAGTCTGGTCTTGAATTCACTATATAGCCGAAGCAAGCCTGAAAGTCACAGTAATACTCCCACCTCAGCCTCCCAAGCACTGGGATTACAGGTGTGCCCCACCACACTTGGCTGGATGTAAATTTTGATATTTACTACGCATGGATGGATAGAGATGGCCCCTCCCTGCTAACTGAAAGAACCTAGAAACCATGAAACCACCAATGTTAGTATCAACTCACAATCAGTGAGTACTCACTGTCCTGCTCTTGCTTTCTGCATAGAATTGGATATTATAATTAAAGGAAATTAGAGCTTCTTGCAAAAACCTTCTTCTAACTATAAGTTAAGGAAAGTAAGAATAGCGAATCAAAATAGTGAATCAAATCAGTGAAACTGATTTTCATGAACATAATAAGTAAAATTCATTTAGTTTAGTGGTAGAAGGGAGGAAAAAGAAGAGAGGAAAAATAACATAATGTGACGCCACTGGAGGTAACTATTGCATCAAATGCATGATAAGAAAAGTGATAATTAAAGAGTAAGAATGAAGCAGGTGTCTCCTGTCTTTTGAAGAAGCATGCTAGACTACGGTCCTTCAAACTATAGAACACGGAGTTAGAAAATCACTTTTTTAGAAAGCAAAATTTTTGCCTCACAAGAGGGTTATTAATGGATTTTTTATTTGTTTCTTTTACTTCATTAATTTTATTAGTACATTTTAGGTACACAATATGCTGGCATTCATTAATGGGAATTTGTACCTGTACATAATATGTCTTGGCTCTTATTCTTTTCCCCATTCCCTGCCCTCCCTCCAACCCCTCCACCCCTCTGTTCCATTTTTTTCCTGTTCTCATATTTATTCTTTCCCCTTCAGTTGCCAATTACTAGCAAGAAACCTGTAAGTCTGTACTATTTGACTGACGGGTCCCTGAAGAAAGTGCTCCTTATTGTCAGCACTTGTGGGATATCCTGACATTGTAGGCAGCTAGGGACAAGCAACAGGAAGTAGGCAGCTTTGCCTAGGTTTGGCATGTTTGTCATAGTTAACATAAATCTATTCAGTATTTACACCCATCAGTCTACCAGGGATACATGCTATCAAGGCAGGGGCTCATACAGGAAATAATCAGAATACATAATGTGTAGAATATTTTATAAGACAGCAATTGTGGTATCTTTAAAAAGTCAATGCAGGGCCAGGGACTTAGCTCAGGGGTTCCATTGCCTGCCTGGCAAACACAAGGTCCAGAGTTCGATCCCTGGCACACACACAAAAAATAAATAAATAAAAAATTAAAAGTCAATGTTATGAGAAACAACAACAAAATAACAGTACTGAGATGACTTTGAAGATTAAAAGGGCTGAAAATGATACAATCTGATGGCATAAAACAGAAATACTTTTTCTTTTAAAATAGTAAATAAAAAGTTATAAAGCATATTTTGGACCTTCGAATGAGATGCACTGGATTTCAGATGATATAAGTAATGTAGAAATGATACTACTATTTTTGGTAAACTTCTGACCGTGTACATAAAACTGAAGTTAATCTGAGATAATGCTTAGTTATTTAGAAGCAAAGGCCTCTTATGATTTTGCTACAGTTTTAATGTTTGTGTTCCCACAGAAATTCATGCTGAAACTCACTCCTGAATGCCGTAGTATTAAGACATAAGCCCATAAACTTTTAAGGCTCCAATCATATGCATGGGATTAATAGTTTGTGAAAGAGCTGGAAAGAACTAGTTAAACTTCATTATCTCCTCGTGCGATTATACAAGAACCAAGCGGCATCTTGAAAGCACACAACAGTTCTTACCACATAGAAACTGGCTTAAACCCTGATGTTAGAATTATCAGTATAAGAAGTATAAGAAAAAAATTTGTGTTATTCATAATTTATACAATTTTGGGTACTTTTTTAGCAGGACAAATGGATTAAGAAATTGTGACTTTGGGCCGGTGATTTAGCTCAGCAGTTTGGTGGCCTGCCTCGCAAGTGCAAGGACCGGAGTCCGATCCCCGGTACCAAAAAAAAAGAAAAGAAATTGTGACTTAAGTTCAGTGGCTGACACATAAATGCATACACATAAACCATAACCATATATAAATGAAAAATTGCAAAATAATGGTTAAGTTTAGACAATGGAGATATGACTGTTTATTATTCTTTCAATATGCATAATTATATATATTTATCCCGAACTCATGTAAGCAGTAGTGCTGGAAATAATAGATACTTTAACATTTTGCATTAGTATGAATATCAATCTTTTTCTAATTATTAGCTCCCTTCCCTGAATCATAAGTGTCTAGGGACCCAAATTAGGATTACTCCAACAATTTCCTGTAGAATAAACTTAGGTCTGAAATTAAAGACTTAGGATAACATATACTCAATAACTGGTATTCCTTATTCTAAAGAATTTCCAAGATCTGTGAAGACAGAAAATAAAAACCTGGAAAACTGAACAGGAAGAAAGCAACATGAAGGGCTGGGGATTTAGCTCAGCGGTTCAGTGGCCTGCCTTGCAAGCACAACGACCCAAGTTCAATCCCCGGTACCAAAAAAAAAAAAAAAAAAAAAAAAAGAA
>NW_022900921.1:17573002-17628418 GCF_012274545.1 Fukomys damarensis | reverse complement strand
TTCAAACCCCAAACAAAAAAAAAAAAAAAAAGAAAAAAAGAAAGCACAATGAAAAGAGAAAAAAAATATGGGCTTTAGAATAAGAATTGTGTTATAATACTTGTTTGGCTACTTTCAAGCAAATAAAATTTCTAAGAACTTTTTTTCCTCAAGTGCAAAATTAATATAACAATATGCAACTCTCAGAGCAACTATGAAGATTTAATGAAATAATGACATACAGAGCATATTGTGGGGATTAGCAAGGTACATAATAGCACACCAGTAATACCAGTAAAGAGGACATCAAGATGCTTCAGCGGAAAACAGTTAAAAAGAGACAGGCTGTGCCATGAATAATAGAAATGGTTTACATTTACAGCTCAGAGTCCCAGTGATGAATGAATGCAGTGCGGGAATAGATGATCACAGTCATTTCTCTGATGAGGAGCAGAAGAGCTCCCGTGATCATGGCCTGCTAATTTATGCTATTAGGAAAACAGCAGGGGGCAAGAATTTGTTCACTGTAAAGAAATGTAATATTTATCAGTGCTCATTAGACAGGGCACGTGGTTTTGTTCTTGTTAAAGACGGTCCATGTATTACAAATTAAAATCAGGTACAAAAGGCAAATGTATTTTGTAGCTAGACTGCCACATAAATTTGGGTGGAAATAGCCAAGAAGGGAGCTTACTAAAATGTAAATAGGGTAAATGATTTGCTGGGGGTTTCATGTGAAATCTGAACAAACACTGTCTTAACAACTGCAGGTGAAAAAAAACTTGAAGGAAATGCTGTACATCAGTTTAATTTTTCTCTCTAGGTCTACAGTATTATTTACCTATTAAAGAAAGTTTGGATGAACTTTATTTCAGAAAGACAGCATTCTTGAGAGCTGAAGCTACTGGCATTATCCAATATTAACTTATTATCCTCAGTATTATCTCAGAGCATGCATATAACTCAGCATTCTGTCCTTTCCTCACTCTGCTGGCAACACGCTCCCCGCTCATTTTTCCTCCATAATTCATGAATGATTCCCACCTCAGGCTTCTCTTAGAATCTTTACCCAGTTTGATATACAGTTAATTTACACCCAGGTTCACTTTTCCCTAAAATATTACATCTTCCTAAATAGCACTTTCAAGGAAGCTTGGTAGATGTATCTGTCTCATTCACACACATTTTTCCCGGGAAACATTTCATTAAAACTGAGCATTCCCAGGTTGTCAAACATGGCTGAAGCCCGTCGCTGGCGCTGTGGCCGCTTCAGGGAAAATACTGTTTCTAAAATGCAGTAAATGCAATTTTCGTTTTGTAGAAGTCAGGTGGTCAATATTCCTGCTGAAACAATCAAATATCTGAATATAACTTTTAAAATTATATTTTTAATGCATCAGAGATCCTTGCAACTAAAGAAGACTACATGAACTAAATTTTTAAAGAAAGGAAGATTATTTCTTCTTTTGGGGTCATTTCCCTCTTAGGGTTGTGAACAGAAGAGCTGACCAAAACCTTTCTGAATGGAAAGGAAACCAACAAAATTTCTAGTGTGTATGGAGTAATAGAGCAAAGACTGTTTAAATATCACATGGTCCAAATTCTTGGCCAGTTTCACCAATGGATCATTGGCTGACTTTGGATCATGCAGGAATCTGAGGAACTTGGTTGTATTTAAAAGCTCCTAAAAGGCAGAGTAAAATCTCCTGCTACCTCCTATTACTTACAAAACTGACACACAGTCTCTTTGGCAGGTCCAGAGAGAGATGGGCTAGGAAATTCTAGAAGAAAGAAATTTCTCACCAGTTTTTAGAGCTGAAGAGAAACATTCCAGCCAAACACTCAACTAGAAGCCTAGAAGGGCTGATACCTAAACAAATCAAAATTGAGATAATCTCAATAAAATGACAAGGTTGTCTCAAATCAATTTAATTTTTATACCCGCAGCTTTTCACACTATCCTCTCAATAAAAAAAAAGAAAACTGAATTTACATAACATCACCAAGAATCTCTACCTTTTGAAATCCAGAAGTTCTAGTATAGAAGTAACAACTGATAAATATTCAAGACAGAAAGAAAACATTTGAAGATCAACAGAAACATATAGACAACAGAAGTAGATTCACAGTTCACAGAAGTTATAATATTAACAGTTTTTATTTCTCTCAATATATTTTCTAATTCTCCTTCGTTTTTCCCTTAGTGCATTAGGTACTTAAGAATATGATATATAATTTTAATGTATCTATAATAACTTTCCAACTTTTCTTCCATTATTGATTTCTAATTTCTTAGAATTTTCTTTTTTTTCTTTTTTTTTGTGGGGGGGTACCGGGGATTGAACTAGGTCCTTGCGCTTGCAAGGCAGGCCACCGAACCGCTGAGCTAAATTCCCGGCCCTGAAAATTTCAAACTATTGTTGTTAAAGTGTTTATTTCACCACTAAAATCTTCATGTCACTGTGTCATACATTTTAGGTATCTCTTGCCTGAAGCATATATACTGAAAATTGTTTTATATTTTCTTAGAAGTGATGCATTATTAGTATGAAGGTGTCTTTTGGTTTTCTTTTTGCATCTAGGAACAAATTTTGGCTAACTTTTTTATTCCCTGAAGTTATTCGCCAGATCAGCTTTCTTTTTTTTTTTCTTTATTTTTATTTATTTTATTTATTTATTTATTTGTTTTTTGGTACCTGGGATCCAACTCCGGTCCTTGTGCTTGCAAGGCAGGCCACCAAACCAATGAGCTAAATCCTCGGCCCCAGATCAGCTTTCTTATAGTTTGTTTCCATGTTATGCTTTTTCTGTCCTATTACTATCACATGACTTGATTCTTTCAATCTAAAGTATATTTCTTATACACAGCATATACTTAATTGCAGGATTTTTATGCAGAATATATACAATGATCTCTGCCTTTTAATTTAAATGTTTTGCTCTACATATATTTAATATACTTATTGATAAGAGAATTTTTCTGTCACTTTGATATTGGTTTTATGTATGTCACAGAGAGTTTTGTCCGTTCCTTTGCTACTGGTTTATGTGATAAACATTTTCTACTGTACTATTTAATTCCTTTTTCATTACTTTTGCTATATTTTTCTTAGTGGTTATCCGGGAGATTGCAATTTGACTTATTCTTATTCAGATTAAAGCTGTGGAAATTTAATTAGTATGTAAAAACTTTGTACCTTTATGTATTTCTATTTTTCTTGTCATACAAATTATGTATTTATCAAATTTGTTTACAAATTGAGAGTCTATCTACACAGACTGATGACCATTGATCCATGCAAATTGTCTTTTATATAATAAGGTAGACATAAAAGCCAAAATATATACATTAGCATTATCTTTCCTGTTAAAATATGCTGTTACTCTTTTATTTATTTGTTATGTATATGTAAGTTATTGTCTGATGTGTTTTTTCCTCAGACTACAGAGCTCCTGATAGCATTTCCTGTGGGTAGAATCTGCCAACAACCAAGTCTCCAGTTTTCCATTTACTACACATCTCTTATTTTCTTCCTTATTTTTGACAGATAACTTTGTCAAATACAGCTTTTTCTGGTGATAATCTTTTAAAATTTATTTTTCAACACTTTGAGTACATTATTCCATTGCCTCTGACCTCCATGGTTTTGACTGAAAAATCAATTACTCTTAGTGAAGATCCCTTCAGCAAGAAGAGTTATTTCTTTCTTCCTGCTTTCAGGATTCTGTTTTTAGTTTTTGATAAATTGATTATGATATGGCTAAATGTAGGTCTCTTTTAGTTTATCCCACTTCAGCTTCACTGAACATTTTAGATGTGCAAATTATTTTTAGTTTTTATTTCTTCAGAAATTCTTTTGGCTCTTCTCACTCTCTCCCCTCTTTGGGGGGCCTTTATGTCACACACAAAGACATACTTGATGATGTTCTATGTTTCTCAAGCACTATTCTTTTTTCTAATTCTTGTTTTCTTGCTGTAATTCATACTAGATAATCTCTATTGACCTATCTTCAAAATTGTTGATTTAATCTTCTCACTAACCAAATACACTTTTTTAGCCTTTTAAGTACATAATTTTAAAGATGTTTGTTATTTTTTTTTTTTTTAAATCTCAAGAAACTCTGATTCCTCTTTAAACTATTTTCCAGTACTCTGGGACACAAAGTAGGAAGATCACAAGTTTGAGTCCAGCCTGTATTCCTTACAGAGATCTTGTCTGAAAATAAATAAAAATAAAACAAAACAGTAACAACAACAAAAAGGACAGCTGGCTCTGTAGCAAGCTTGAATAACCTGAATTCAATATCCCTCCCCACAAAAATGATTTTGTACTGATAATTTCTATTCATATGGATATTACTTCTTACACTCTCCTTTACTTGTTTAAGTCTGTTTAAAAGAATTTATTCAAAATATTTTTATAATGGATGGGAATGCAGTTCAGTGACAGAGTTTTTGCCTCACATGAGTGAGGTTCTAGGTTTGATCTTGAGAACCACTAAAAACAAAGAGTTCTAAAAATTGAAGTCACATATTTTTCTAATAATTTGATAACTGAATTTTTAGACTCTTGTCCTTAAATTCTTGTTAATTTAAAGTATGAATAATATTTTCTTCTTTTGTCTCATATTTATTTTCTTGAAAATTAGACATTTTAAATAATACAAGATAACTCTGGAATTCAGATTCTTTCCTCCATTTTTTTTTACTATTGTTGCTGTTTGTTATTGATAGTATTTATATGTTCAGGTTGTGTTTTCCACTAAAATAATGTACCCATGTTTATAGAGGCACAGTTTGTAACAGCTAAAACTTGGAAACAGCCCATTTGCACATCAGTTGGAGACTGGATAAAGAAGATGTGGTTTTTCTATAGAATGTAGTACTACTCAGCCATAAAAATGAGAAACTAGAGTTATTCATAGTAAAATGGATGCATTTTGAGGTCATACTCTTAAGTGAAATAAATAAGTCACACATGTGTAAATACAGAAGTTTCTCTGGTTTGAAAAACTATAACTGTACATAAGATCCTAATGGTATAATTGACAATGTGAAATAGGAAGAAAGGGGCTAAAGGTGTAGGGGAAGTGGGAAGGGTAGTGGAAAGGAAATAAGGAAAGAGAAAAAAATATTAGAAAATGGAAATATAGTGTTTGTAAATAGGGAAAGGAGGAGGGGGTGAAGTGAGGGCAGGGGTATCGGGAAAAAATGAGAACCAAGACCTGTCATGTAAAGGTACAAGATCCCAGTGATGAATGTAAGTATAATGTATACGTAAAATGTACCAATAACTCAATGAGGAAAAAAAATAATGCTGTAAAGGCTTTATTCTTTGTTTTTTGAAGTACCTGAAGTTACTTGTTGCATCAGTGATCAGAAAATGAAAGGATAGAGATTTCCTGAAACGTCTAGAATGAGTAATACTTTTAGTTTTTACTGAAGGTATACTTCAACCCTCAGCCTGCAGTACAGAATTCATTGTTAGCCTTTACTTGTTGTTTGTACAAAGTGTCAAGGTCAGCTAGATGTGATGATTTAGAAACGTCTTCTGTTTTTTTCTCAACGTGTGCACAGCCCAGGGCATGTACACAGCCCTGTGCATTTATGGAACTTTTTTAGGTTTTCAGAGCTATGTCATAGTTTTTCAAAGATTCCCAGGTTATTTCATTTCCCAGCTTTTCTATTTAAGCTTTTTAGTCAGTCTGTCTATTGTTTCTACCACCTATTATACACGGCCTCAGGCAACCACAAAGCTGAATGATTCCCTGTAAATTTTTTAACAAACACCACGAGGCCCCAAGCTTTTCTACTAGGGATCTCCAAGCAGGCCAAAATAATGACAGCCTCCTAAGTAAAGTTTTCCTAGGAGTGATCCAACAAGTCAAACAATGACAAAGCTCTGGAACTGACGCTTTAAAGAAGCTCCAAACCTATTCTTGATCGTCCAGTGTCTGTTAACCCGTTGGTATTCACTACAACCGAGAGCTTAGTTTTCCAGGGTATCTAAAGCAGGAATTGGGAAACAGAAAAAGGGCATGTTTAACTGCCTCAAAGCACACTCTCCTTACAGAGACTTCGACATTTTTCCCGAACAAAATACTTTAGTGATTGCAGTGTTTGGTCAAGTTCCAGAAGTTGGAAAAAATTGATTCCAAGAATTTCATCCCCTTTTTTTTTTCTAGAGAAGAGAATTGGAGAGCTATATTCTTCCACTTTCATTGACATCCTCCTTGTGTATTACAGTTAGCATAAGAAAATTTTAGAGAAACTATAAAGAACATTTTAGGGAAACAGAAAAAACGGGGAAATTGTAAGATTGGAGAATTAGATAAAATGGAAATCTATGAAAAGAGTCAAATGATCAATCTAATAGGGAAGAATATGGTATATAAAATTAGAAATTGAAGCATAAGTTGAATGGAAGATTAATCAAAAGAAATAATGTTACTTATTTAAAAACTCAGAAAAAGTGTTTAAACATATTTAGCACAGCAGAAAACAGAATTACTGAAAACTAAAGAATAACAGAAAGACCTCAACTAGTTCAGAAAGAAGAGCTTTTTTTAAGATACCAGTAAAAGATACATGTGATATTTTCTCAAATATTCTAATAAATGCTTAATTAGGTTTCTGCAATTAAAAAAAAAGAGAATGCAACAGAAGAAATTTTCAAGAAAAAATAAAATTTCCTGAAAATGACGCAGACTTAAAACACTAGGTAAATTCGGATATTTCACCACAAATTATATGGAGGCTTATCATAATCAAATTGCTGAAACATAAAGACAAGTAAAGTAATAAGCAGATACATGATTATCAAAAGATCTACAGTGGGACCAACTTGTGACATTCCCGTAGAAATAATAGAAGTCACAATACAATGATAAAGCCATCTTTAAAATGCTTACATAAAGTAATACCCAATCTGGAATTTAAAGTTAGGGAAAAAATATTCAAACTCAAGGTGAAAGAAACTTAAAATACAATCCCAGACTTCAAAATTAAGTGAAATAAAGACTTTTCCATGAATAAAAATTCAATCAAAATATTACAGGAAAACACAAATAAATATAAAAAATGTTATCATGATGGTAACCACGAAGATATGTTGTTAGATGTTCTAAGAGAAGTGCATAAGGTTAGATCTACTTCCTCAAACCAGCACAGGCATATCTGAGGAGGTAAATGAGTTGTACCTGAGAGCTGAAAAACACTGAACAAGGCAATACAAAAGATTAAAAGAAGGTGCAATCAGTAATAAGTGATTTAGCATCTATGTAAATATACATATTGGTGGCTTTTAAAGATCAAAACAAAAGAGAGTAGTTTTGTACTGGATTTAGACATCAGGGGGTAAGTAAAACAGGATAAATTACTCAATGCTGGAAAACAGTAAAAGATCGAATGTCAGAAGCCTGAAAACAGTGTTCATCAACGTCCTTGTTTTACTTAGCAATGTATCTTTTTTCTTCTTCCAAACTTGGAAGGATAGATGGGGTATGGGTGAGGACTAGGGTGCATCTACCAGGAAAAAATATTAAATTAAAATACCAAACTGCACATTTTCCATTTTAAAAGTGTTTAAGAGCTTATAATGAAGCATATTACTTAGATGTTAATTTTCAAAAGGACTTACACCTTAACCTATTAGAATACATTCAGGAGACACATAATTGGGTTGTAAAAGATGTGTGAGGTTCCTGGATTAATAAATAATATTTTTCAAGGTGAGAGACTCACACTTTTGTCTTGTTAAATTAAAGCAGGTGATAGATAAATATATAAATGGTTAACATTAACCCATTTTTCTGGAGAAAATACATCAAGAAATGCTGCTGATAGCACTGCAACAAGCAAGAAGTAGTTTATGAAAATGAATCAACTTGTTCCTTCATATAAAAAAATAAAAAAAAAGGATAAGACAATTAGGAGATCAAGGAATCATGTTTAAAACTAAAGTGGCAAGTGGATAATAATTTAGGCAACAGCAAAAAATTTTTTTGGAAACGTGTTAATTATATTCACACTTTGGAAGCTACATTAGAGAAAGGTGAAGGATCACGATAAAATCCTTAAAAGCCTGAAAAAATATGTTTAAACCTTATTCTCCTCTTCCTTGACAGTTTCAGAATTAAAACAGCCCATTAGTTAACATGAACTTGGAACTCTTTTACAGCTCTTAAAGACAAGTTGCCACAGTAGAAAGAGTAGAAAAGTCACGTTCTCATATACACACATCATCCAAATACCAGCAGCTACAAAATTAGGGTATACAGGAATCTACAAACAAGACAGCTTTCTGGTTATCTTCTTCAACACAAAAATTCTCTTATCAGAACCCAGTGCCCCATTTAGTCCATTCCGTTCTCTGACAAAATGTCCCAGGGAAAAGCATAAATAGTTGGCTTCCCTCTTAAATTTAACAGGGCCAACTACTTTCCTTTGATGCTCTTGTCCCCTGAAATGTACAAATCACTTTTTTCTTTTAGAAATTCTGAGGCTATGGAAGAAAAGATATTTTTCAGGATTTGTAAGGATCGGCATTAAAATGGTCCGGGCAACTTTCTCTCCTCTGTCAGTGGTTTTAGAGTTATGAGAACCAGAGACAAAGAATATTAAGTATGAGTCTAGAACCTCTCTTCATGTAGATTACTGTAAAAATATGTTCTCTGGTATTTAAAATCACATTTAGTTGACATTAACATTTCTAAAAAATTTTACAACACTGAAATATCTCAGTGAAAAACCAGAATATGTTTATTTTCTAATTGTTTTAAATTATATAGTAACATATCCGGCTGAATTGTCCTATTTCAGGTAGAGAATTTAAATATGTATTATGAATATTTACATGCAAGTGTTAATTTAAAACAGGATGAGAACAACTAGATTAAATCAGGGGTTTAATCTGAAATACAGAATTATTGATAAATTTCACAATTTTGGTCCAGTCAGCCAGGCAGATGTCAAATCCTGCTGTTAATTTATTCAAATCATTTTCTTGCCCTAGAAAGTCAAATTTATTTAAAAAGTTATAAAATTTAAAAGTAGAAAAAACCCTGATATTTAAACTAGTCCAATACACAATGTTCAGAATGAGAAATCAAGGTTCTTAATGGGTAAGATCTTTACCTCTATAGAATATGCCTTATATTACACTACAACAGACGCTAACACTGATATCTATAAAATTTCAAATACCTAATGTGATAGAATTTTCTATATTCGAGTGTCTATGTATATTGGCTAATTTGTAATCTATATGGAAAGAAATTAAGAGACAAAAGACATTCTATCTTCTAAAATACATATTGTAGAATATATTCATTGAATTTCAAGTTAGACTTTGTTATTGCTTGTATTTATCAGTCTCACAAGAAAATGACAACTTTCAACTTCATTTAACAGATCTCAAAACGAGCTAAAATTTGGGTAAAAATAGAGGCCTACAGAAATCCATGAGTGGACAATTACTCTGTAAGCTAAAACGAAATATAACTTTAAGAGGAGGACATGAAATATTACAGACAAAGCCAGTACTTTTCAAGGAAACCAAAATAATCATCCTTTACACTGAACCCAATTTTATTTCTTGCCCTGTTTGTTGGCAACATGTTTAGAATTTTTCTTTTTGTGTGCGGATTGCTTTATTTCCCTTTGTTGTTACCAGTCTTATCCAGTCTTCTAACAATAGAAATCTCGGGAGAACATTTTCTCTAATCCTACTCCCAACTGTTAGTTTGGTTTGTTTATCTACTTTCTTGACTCACAGCCCAAATCTTCTGTATCAGTTTTATTCCCAAGAAGAGGAACAGGAAAAAAACTCATATGGCAATTTCAGAGTCATTTGTTATTGTGGCAATGAGGAATCTGTAACACTCAGCGCAGATTGTCAGTTTGTCCTATGACAGGAGAAATGGTAGTTAGACAAAAAGGAATTCTTGGTTTTAGGACCAAAAATTCTTGTGCACTTCACAACCATGACGGAAAAGAAAATGCAACATACCAGAGTCATATTATTAGGAGAGAAACACTATTGCCTTTTCCTGTAAAAATTCTCCATGAGGAAAGCAGAATGCGTTTTCAACTTTTCATTCTTTTGTTCAAAATGTCTGGCTCGTACATACTCTGATCTGGAGAGCTGTGAGGCTTATTTAATGTGCATCTATGATCGCTTCTCGGCCTTTTGGCTAAGATCAAGTGTAATGTGCATCTATGGAGCTTCCCAGTTTCCTCATCTACAAACAGAGGGAACAGAATGAAATTAACATTTCAAAGGAAAAAGTTCTAGTTTTCTCATTCTGTGAGATACTGTAATTAATGAAAGAGAATAGGAGCTGCCATTCGGTTTCTTAAAAAGAACATGATGATGTGTTCTTTTCTGTTTACTTGATCTTAGTTCTAAGTTTCTAAAAAGCTTCTTGGTCATTTCAAAGTGGGATTTACTTTAGTTGATTGTAGGTTTTCTGTTTGTTTGAAAGTGCGCCACTCTTTCATCCCCTATAAATTTATATATGACTTTATCCTATGGTTAATCCTTTCATAAAATGAAAAATTTTAATGATTTGTTATACAGCTATGTAAATATATGCATATCTATAAGAAGTCTAAAATTCTATCTATGACTATAGCTGCCTCCCTCCCTCCCTTCCTCCCTTGCTTTAGTGATGGGAACTGAATACAGGACCTTACACATATTAAGTAAGTAATGAATGTACCACTGAGTCTCATTCCCAGCACAATTACATCTCCTTCTAAAGAATAACTGCCTTCATCGAATGCTTTCTTTTGTTCATCAATTTTTAAAAAGTTATGCTGGCCCCTTGTGGGAATTTTGAAACATATTTCTTTTTTTGGCATAGGAATCCACATTTTTAATACAAACATAACTATAATTTATTTTCCATCATTTTTCCACATTCATTTTGCATACTTGTGATCATGAGGGACTTGCAAGATTATCTTGTCCTGCCACATAATATTATGAAATAAGGCTTTTCGAAGTTGCCTTATAGTTTCCAATGCAATTATTTTAATGCTTGAAATTGTCTAATTGAGAGATTGTACCTAAATTTTCCAATCTACTTCATTCTGTTGGATATAGTAGCAGTTTACATTTCAGTATTAAAAAGGTGATTCAATCAGCAAGTATATGCAAATTTTTCCTTTATTTAAGATAGATTTGCATTTCTAGTTAATGAATTTTTTATTAAATTTAGAGTAGTTACTAATCCACAGTCACTAATTATCATCTGCTTCTTCATCTCCCTGAAGCACTCCTACAAACCCCTCTTCTTTAGTTATCTAACCCGAAATTTTTCTCTAAGTTTGAGGTTAAATATTACTTCTTTTGGGCGTCTCCCCTGGACCTTCTCTTCCAAATAATTAAACATTTCCACAGTACTTCCCTTCACGTTTGCTAAATGTTATATGCTATTAAATATTACTCTTCTATAGGAGATTCTAAGCATTATGAAAAAAAAGAAAGACATTTTTGTTTGCTCACCATAATAATCCAAGTTCTTTCAATTTTAGATGCCTGATCCACTTTTAGATATACAACAAATCATTAAAAGTATGTATTTGAGGAAAGGATTAAGAGGATAAGACCATATATAAGTTTACAGATTATAAAAGAGTAGTGCACATTCTAAATGACTTTCCTGAAGTCTTTAATTCCAAAAACTGTTTCGTAAGGGAACAATTTCATTGCAACTCAAATAAGTTTAATGTAAACTAGTAGAGCCACAATACGAATGGCTATTTATACTCAGGACACAAAGTTATTGATACATGCATGCAATTTTTTCCTTTACTTATATTAATTCTTTTGTTTCTTTCATATAACCTTTCCCTAATTCCTTCCTTTCTTCTGGTTAGATGCAAGAGTATGTTAGAAGGGGCCAGGGATTTAGCTCAGTGGTTCTGCTGCCTGCCTTGCAAGCATACCAGATTCCCAGTATTCCCCGCTAAAAAAAGAGCATGTTAGAAGGACCATCAAAACATCATTTGACAATTGTCTTAGAGAGGCTTAATGGAAACTTGTCTCTAAACTTGCTGTGGAAGCACATAATAAAGTTGATAATCAAATAAGGGACTTTAGGGAAATTCAAATGAAGAAAAGCATACAAATACATTTTAAGCAAACACATTCAAGTATGAGGTATCAAAATACTTTTAGAGCTTCTAAAAGTACAAGTTTATTGCATTATGTGCTTCATTTTTTTTACATGAATTTGCCTAGAATTTTTTCATTATTTATTGGTACTGCAGACTATAAGAAGCCCAAATGAACTGGGCTGACTACTCAATCTACTAATTTTCATTTGTCCTTTTTTACTTTGAAATTTGCTTTTGCCATGAAATGATTTTAGGCTACATATTTGATGAATTATTTAACTTTATTAATTCACTTCTAAAACCTTCACAAATAAAGCATGCCTAATACTGTGATATTTAATGCAAACATACCACGAGGAAAAAACGATCGGAACAAAAGCAGAGAGGTATAAACTCGATTAATGATATAATAATGTTATTACATGTCAAGTGCTGTGGGAATAAAGGAATATGTGATTTGGAAAGACAGAAAACTTTCACATTTAAACAATTTCATTAAGGATAAAGACAGATCTCAAAGTACAGGATCTAAGCATGGCCCTTAAAGACAAACGAGCAGTCCACTTGGACAAAGTGTAAGCATTTGTTAAATTATGTCGCTTCTTGTGCCAAGAGTTTAGCATCTTTTATTTGGTACTGAAAGAGACAAGTTGAAAAGTTAATCTTTGGCTATATTTTTAAAGAATATTCTGAAAAACACCATAAAAAGACAAAATTAAATAAACAAAATACAAAAATCCACTGAACTGGGAGATAGGATTTTTATATCAAGAGAATAAGATGGAAACTATGAAAATGATACCGATATGAATTAAGGTTGATGGAAGGCATTAAACACAAAGAAGCAAAAATAATGTAAAGCAGATATAAACCCACATCTGAAACAGAATATACTACCTTTGTGAGTAGCTGTATGAGTGGCAAAAATAAGAATGATTTTAAATATACTGAAAAAACAATTCTGCAGAGCCACAGAGAAGTGATGAAGTGGCTGATTTCTGAGTGAACCTGGGATCTGAAAAAAGGCACACAGTGACTTTAAGCAGGTCCCTTCAGCTCTGTAAGACAAAATTTCCTCTTCTGATTAAAGCAAATGTTTCTTTTCTTATGAGTATTCAAAAACCTATGGTACAGATGTTTTACACAGTATCTATCATATTGTAAGTTTCAAAAAAATCTCATTGTAACAATTATTAGTTGAGAAATTGCTAAGTTCTATGACTCTCCGTTTATTTTGCAAAGTTGTTGACTTTTTCCAGATGGATTAGATAAGATTATACAGACATTTATAAGTTGCTTCTTTTTTCCTGTTGTTCTTCTACTCCACAGACTAATACAATTATAATGGATTCAGCAAATTATTAGCAACTATCTCAGAGTGCTTTAGGCCACTATAACACAACACTTGAGACTGGGTAAGTTATAGATTTATTTCTTAAAGTTCTAGAGGTTAGGAAGTGGAAGGTTGAAGAGCCAGTATCCGGCAGGCGCTTTCCTGTTTCATCATCCCATGGAAGAAGGTACAAATATAAGAGAGCTGGAGTGCGCAGTAGGGGTAGGTACCTGAACCCATCCTTTTACTAGGAACCCATTCCCCATTTAACTAGCCACCCCATGACCATGGCATTAACATGACCACCTCTTAAATATCCCATCTTTCAACACTGTTGCTTTGGGAACTGTTTCTAACATACAAGATTTGGGGGATATATTAAAACCACCATAGTACCAAATACATGCATGATAGTCTTCCAAATCCTCCGGGTGACCACATTTAGAAGGGAAGAATTTCCCAATTAAATGCAAGGAAAAAAAAAAGAGAAAAGAAATCCCACATACAAAACCACTCAGTTTTAGGTCCTAGTTAAGTAAATATTTTTTCTTAAACTTAGTGGTATGAAATAAATAAAAGATGCACAAAATGAAAATATCCTGCTTTTGATAGAACAGTTAGAGAGGATCATTTTGAGGCACTCTGAAGAGAACAATTTTGATTCTTGAGTGTATCTATATATCGTAAGATTATCATGAAGATTATAAGGTAAGGTATATTGACAATTGCAGAAAAATGAAAAGGGCTCATCACGATTCTATTTAAGCCAAGTGATATAATTCTAAGTTGCACCTAAACAATTCCTTTTCTCCTTCTTTCAGAATTGAGCATTCTGTTATTCTTTAATTTAAAAGTTTTAAACAGGAAAATCTGAATGAACTGTACTCTCTGTTTTATTGTACTTTGTATTATTCCTTGTGATGGTTACAGAGATCTGTAAAATATATTTTTCTTATTTATTCAAGCTCATCATGGGACATTGAAAACACTCCAGGAAGACAAGGACCAGTTGAAACCATTCAGCACTTACTGAGAGTTTAAATGTCACACAGTAGTACCCAAGATGAATAAAGATAAAATGAGAAACTTCCAAGGGCAGGGCCACCACCAATTAGAAGTGAAAACAGGAGTAGGAAAGACAGTTCTCCACCCCATACCCTCCTTATTATCTTGCTAGTAAAATACAGAAATAAGAAAAGATTAAGTAGTGACCATGGGAAAATAATCTCCTGTTATTCACATATTAACTTGTGCATATTTCTATTCCTGATTCTGAGTAAGAGATGGCTATAAAACCAAGTCATAAACAAAACTGTCCAATTTCTATGCATATATCATAAAGCCTGAGTCAATGTTCTCTAAAATTCTGGGAGCTACAGCTCATTTCTAGGGTACTGGCTCACAGGCACCAAAAAAGCATCATCTTTTGGACTAAAGCTCAGTCTGGGATCTGTACAGCCTGTAGCACTCTGCCCAAAATAATACTTGACTCATCATGACATGAAGGGAGAAGTTCCATAGCCATTTACTGGTGGAGATCACATGGATGGCCTATCTGGAAAATCAATGGAGTAGTTTTAGGAAAGTGAACATCCTGGTCCTAGCCATGGACCAGCACTGTGGCCGCTCATTGACTGCTATCTTCTGTAGTCTTTTTTTGTTCTTGTTATTATTGTTGTTGGAATGCAAAATGCTGTTATATATTTGCTGTTATTTAAAAGCTGTTATTTAACACAGGCTTACAAATTATATAAAGAATTAAGATGGTCTTATTTTTATGTTTATTTAGTTTTGAAAATGTGACTTATGTACCCATTTCATGGAAGGCAACTAAAAATAAAGGTATGCTGAGTACATGTTCTCTCATATACTCTGCATAGATTATTGGTACCCTAAAGTTAAGCAAAACCATATGTTCCACACATTGCTTGAATCTGACTCTTGCAGTAATATTGTACATGAGTACTTCATTTCTTTCTGACATTTTATCCAAAATAAAAGTGCTTAATTCATATGGTACTGAATTTAGCCATTTTTTCATAAGTTTCAGCACACAGTACCAAAAAGGTGAAATGTTTTTTGGCCCCAAATGACTGATTTCTACTCAACCAGACAGAATGGAATAGAACCCCTGGCAACTTGATGTTATAGGTGCCATCCACAGGTCAACAGGCTGCAACCATCCAAACTCATTTGTTTAGGCCTGATTAAATCCAGCAGGGGGAGTATGAAAATGAATTCAAAAGGATCAAATGAGAGGGAAGCATCAGGAAAACCACGCACAGTACACTTTCATTTCTTCCTATAATAGGGAGCAGTTGCTCTATGCTGTCAAGTTCATGAACTTGCTAACAGCTTTTTATAGGAACAGTACGCATTCCACATTTGATCTGAAAGAGACATACATGAATGTTCACTAGTGTCCACTTGCATCCTGAATTGTGGCAGCGTGGAATTCTTCAATGTCTGACATTTTAAAACTAGCCTTGGATTTAAAGCTTTGTGAGAGGTAAACCTACTGCACTCCCAATACTTCCTTGAAAAGGTTGACAAGGAAACCCAAACGAGACCATGTTTCACTGTCTGGTTGTCATTGTATGGTAGACTGCAAGTTAAGCAGGGTCAGGAAAGAAAAAGAAGAACCAGGTAATTATAGCACCATATTAATAAGAAAGAAAGCCTTTGTTTTTCTTTGCTAAACAAGGCAATGTTTTTAACATGAGAATAAAAGACAATTATGTCAATAAATGTAGTATTTCTGCTTTATATATTAAAGATTTTGATAAGCTTTTGCTGGTCTTTTTTTTATGGTTGTCTCAGGCATTTTGAGAACTAATGCACCCATTTAGCAGGACAGGAGTCTATATTACATGACTCCTACAGGTATATTATATTATACCATATATAAACATATACAATATTAATATTAATATAAAATACATGCAATATATTACATAACATTATCCTACATGATTGTGATACTCTAACCATCTTTTGATGGAGTTTGAATTCTGACTTTCTCTTCTGGGGTTAAATTTCAGATCTTGCAAGTTTTCTAGCTTATTCCTTTAAGCAGTGTAACACATTCACTGTATCTTATCTTCAAAATTTACTACTCATGGAACTTAAATAATTTTCATAATTCATCGTAGCCCTGGTTCATTATGTGTAAGATGGCAATATTAATGCCACTTCCTCAAAAAGTAGTTATATGAATAAACACAGCACACTATCTGTTATACATAAACCACACAGTAAAATGCTAGCTGTAATGATAATCTTATATAAATATATGCTGGTCCCTACCCACGTAAACTCCACTTCAGAACTACCACATAAACATCTCACAACTAAACTCTGTGCACCCTATCCCAGCTGTGCCTTTCTGAATATATGAATAGCCCAAGAAATGCTCCCACTATGAATAAGCACAGAATACACAATTCAAATCCTTATCTTTGTAGAAATGGCCTCTTTTAAAATGCCACACAACACGACAGAAGTAGTGGTCAGGGGAAGTCTTATTCTACATTGCACTGACAGATACGAAATATCTAACCCAATAATTAATTCTTCAGCTGCTTCTACCACCTCCTTTCCAACAGATAATTTCATTAAGTATGTGCTGAGCACATATGCTACAGGCTCTTTGCTGAAATTTACACACATTGGTTCCTGACTCCTTTTATGAAATTTTAAATGGTAAAAAGAGATAAACACTCTGATTATCTCTGTGCCTGATAAATGAATGCCTCAACACAATTTTACAGCTAAAAAGGTTATTTACTTAAGTGAGATTTTTTTTTGTACATGGAAAGGTCAGATTTTTTTTTTTCTTCTGCCATTGCTGTGAAATTGCTACTGCTTTTTAGCAAATCTTTTAAGATGACTCTTCTCCTTGCAGTGTTGACAAGGACATGAGAAGATGTGGCCTGAGGAAATTACATGAGCAGCCTAAAATCCTGGCTGGAACTGCAGGCAGCCCACAGTTTGTGGTTTGTGAGAGTCTGTCAAAAAAGTTGCATAATAAATATGAAAGCGAAGACAGGACTTCTGAACAAAAATCAATAGCTGGATCTTTTGAACTGCCCATGTACAAAGTTCTAATGAAATGTCCTTGAGCGGAGTATTAAGAGTGGACTTTCAGATCAGCTTCATCACTGGCCTGATAACACTACAGAGCATTTGAAGTTTTCAAAGAATTTAAGACTTGAAAAGTTGAGCTCAAACACTGAGGGTGTAAATGCCTCTGAGGGGTCCAAGAAACACCAACCCACTGCTGAAGAATATGCGATGCATGTGTGTTCTGAACCATGTCAAATTTTAGCCACAGGATACAATTTACTTCAAGGGAGTTGATAGCACTTGAGAAAGCAGCACTCCACGTTAAAACCAATAATTGATCAGGCACCAGGTACCTCAGAATAAGTGCATAAAATGACTAAAAATAAACCACCCAGGAGAGCTGATTAGAGAACATTTTTTCTAAATTCATTTAAAGCAATTTCTGACAAGATACATGGTTATGTAATTTTCGTTGATATTGTTTTTTATTTTCTTTTCCTCTTTTTTCTTCCCCTTAAAAACATACTTGTTCATTTTTGTTCAAGTTACTAAATTATTTATAATTGAGCATCATGGTAGCACCATTTTAAAGTTAGCAGTTATGAGTTTAGGTTACTTATTGCTGATTCTTTTTTTCCCCTAATCCCCAAATGTAAAATAAAAAAAAAATTATTATTTATGGCTGCAAAAGATGAAAATTTCATAATAGATTGGGAAAAATGTAATTAAAAAATGCAAAATATCCCAAAGGAACTTCAACAAACCTGGACACTAAAATTAGAAATGCTTCAGTTCTCATTTTGGAAAATCTATACTTAATCCATTCTTAGGGGAAATATTTATATACTTTCAAAATATTCATTCCTTGTTCATTCTTTCAGCATTGGTTGTCTTTATATTTACTGATTATTGTGATGTGCGCAGTACCAGTTTAGCAGTATACAAACAGAAACTATCCTTCCTTCAAATACGTCATAGTCTAGAAAGAAAGGAGACATTAATGAGTCACGCCAACAAAAACCCACATGCTAGTACTATTCTTTCTCTGACTTGTGATATTTTCTTTGTTATTTATTAACTACTGATTTCTAACTCATTTTTCAAAGCTTGGCTCAAATTGGAGAGATTTACTGAAGTTTTCCTTGGCATGAGATATTTGAGTAAAAAATGAACATTTTATCCCAAGTATCATAATCAACACTGCATTCAATTCTACTAGAGTAACATATATACATTGTTCATGTATTTCAAAATTTAATAATGCCATTCCTGAGGACAGAGATCAAGACAATCTCTTGTGTTTTTTCTTTAACAAATGCTTATGAATGTATTGAATAATAATTGTGGGAGGCCTATAATTGACTCATCATCAATCCTTCAATACTGAAATGAAGATTTTATCATGATGATCTGTTGACACACACACACACACACACACACACGTATTGATTTGTACAAGTGAACTAATAATTCTGTTCAAGAAAGAGAGTAGAGGGGAAGGTGAGAAGAGGAGGGGGAAGAATGGGGAGGAGAAGGAAACAGAATGGGGCGAAAGGAAGGGAGGGGTGGTGGGAAGCCAGGAAGACTCAAACCTGTTTCTGAAGATATTTCAGACCTTGGTCAAAAGCAAATTTTAATAGGAAAAAACAGAGGACACGAAATAAATCTCTTGTTTCTCCAATGTAAAAAACAGAAAACAAGATAATTTTGTTGTTGGAGTACACCCTTTGATATCAGGGAAGTATTTCTTCAAGACTGAGAATTTATCTAACTTAGAGCTGGCTACACAGACTGCAAAGACCTAGCATAAAGGGAATCATGATCTTTAGATCTTGCGTGATCAAGGGGATTTCTTAAAACATCTTAAGATCCTTCTCCCCTATAAAAGCAGAGTTCTAGCCTGCCACACCAACTATAATACATACTTCTTACTTCTGGTTCATAACCCATGCCCTTGTTTCATTTGCTCCCTCTTGCTGGACTCATTAAGGATATTAGTCTTGGAATCATTCCACATCGTCTAATCATTTCTTCATCTTAATCACACCATTGTTAGACAAGTGAACCCTCCCTGAATCATCTCAGTTCCACACCTCCTGGGAATCCCCTAAGTATCACTTTCCTAATAGACATAATATGGTATATACTGACTTTAACTTCAGCCAGTCACTATTTTAACCAAGAAGCAAAGAAGCATTATATGTAGTCCTAAGATCTTATACTGAAAGACAGAGATGCTAGAGATGAACAAATAAGCCATTAACAATATGTAATATATGTATTCACGGATGTATAAGTGTCATGGAGGAAAAGAGATATTATAAGAGAATGCAGTAAGGCAATTTGTTGGTACCAGGATTGGAGGGGTCTTTATACAGTATTTAATAATAAAGATCTAACATCATGTTTCTACAGAACGAATCTCAGATATATCATTAAATACCCTTGTGACATTGGGAAATTTCTGTAACCTCTGTATATTTGAGTTCCTCACTTGTAAAATATAAATATAAAATCATATCAATTGCATAAATTCCTATAAAGATAAATTTATATCCAATATTTTGAAAATGATCCAGCATATGTTAAGTACCCTGTAAATTCTCAGTATTGTGATTATTATTAAATGAAATATATATACATAACAATCTAAAATAATACAACTTGCCTTTTCTTATGAATTTGGTCAAGGTTGTACAAATAATCACAAGGCAGTTTGGACAACACATTACCTACAAATCTTAGGCTTTCTTTTTTCACAAAAGATTGGAGGCATCTAAAATACTAATGGTGTTTAAAGGAGTGCTGTCACAGTTGTAACATAGAGCATTATGTTATTCCTCTGTGAAAAAGAACTTAGGGAGATGTGCTGAAAGAGAAAGGAAATATAATTCTTCTCTTATTAACTATCCTTGAATTTGAATTTCTCCATAATTTTTAAGGTTACAAAAAGGGTATTCATTTTCATTTTCTTATTATAGATTCTGAAAAAAATCAGCTCAGCACAAATCCAGCCTTGAATTAATAGCCATTTTTGATCACTTCTTATAATTTACTTGTCTCATTCCCTATCCAGACCCTTATTACTTACTGAAGTGAAGAGACAAAAATCATAACTTTGACACTAGTAGTTAGAGTAGACTATTTTTTCCCCAATACTTTCCACAAAGGGATCTAACGGATTACTTCATTTTTCTAAAATTCTCTTGAGTCAATTCAATATCAAGCTGGAGATAAACAAGTCAAGGAATCAATTACCACCTACCTTGTGGTTACATTTATAAAATCTGCTTTCTCTTTTGGTGTATATCCACAGGGATAACCAAATCAGTACTTATATTTCACACTGACAAAAATCTCTGAGGACATTTTCCAATTCTACAATTAAAATACATTCTACTTTAATGCCAGTTGATATATAAAGTACGTCACAGTTTCATACCACTGTAACAAATGCATAAGACAGAAATATAAGTAATTTAAGGACAATTGGAACCAAATAAGATCTTTGCCATTGTTCTCTTTTTGGCTAATCACCTTTGATACATAAAATATGAATCCACAAGGGGATGCTTAATATAAAGCAATGAAAAATAAATGGAATGAACTTTTCATTGCATTTTTCAAGCTAGCATAATATACAAAGAAGCAAAATTTTCTGCTGTACTCAAAACAGCCCACCAGGAAATTAAAATAAAAGGTACTAACAGTAGAATTATAAAATATTCAAAGTGTCAGGTACTTTTTGACTAAATAAATGTATTCTAGAAAACCAAACCTATTTTTAGTATAAAATAATTAGCAAACTACACACATAGGACATTTGAGCATTGAAATGATTTATCAGAGAAAGATAAGTAATAGTTATTCTACTCAGCCAGGAAGTATTGTATCACACTTCGCTTTCATACCAATTAAGTTGGCAATGCATGATGGTCTATGTACAATACTGTCCTCTAGATATATGATAATCACTTTTATTATTGTAATTAAATTACGATCTGGATGTTTGAAGCCAAAAATGTATGAAATACTCTTTATTGATAGAGGATATGTCCTTCTGTATTTAACAACTTTTAAAAAATCCTTTGCCAAAATATCCCCCTATAGCAGAAAGCTCTCAAATCTGCTTCCATGGAAATCCTGATCCAGCCAGTGATCCATCAAAGATCAAAGCAATGGAATCCTACAAAGAAGCTGATCTGTAAAAGCTTGGTTGGACAGGGTAGAAGTATCCGTGACCTCTGAGGCTGAACAGCACTTCTGAGACCAATAGCCTTAGACTTTGAAGTTGCATGGCTTCTCCAAGGAGACAAAAAAAAAAAAAAAAAAAAAAAAAAAAAAAAAAGGCTTACTGTAGAAAGCAAAGGCAGAACAGGAAAGAGAAGAAATAATTATATCACCAGAACTAGGAATAAGCGAGCTTCATTGTTGAAGATGAAATTAACTCAATTTTGGTGAAAAATCACCAAAGTCATTTTTCATTAGAAAAATTCTGCTCAGTACCAGGGGTAAGCACATTCTCATTTTTGCATCTTATTCTGTTACTGTGCAAGGAAGAATGTGAGGTCCATGAAATATGTGTGAGACAGCCACAAGACTGACCTACAAAACCAATGGTTTAAATGCTAGACAGTGTGAAATATAAGAGAAGAGGCTTTAATTTCATAAGTAAAAAATTGATTATTGGCAACTGTCTGTGGTTCAACCTAAAGAGGAAGGCCTCTTTGCCAGTATCTCCATATCTGAGAGATGGTTTTAGATTGTAGACATTGTGTAATTATCATCTACATGCACACATTTCTGGTCAAGTATTTGGGCTACTGTGCACACAGTTCATAGTCAAATGCACAACATCAAAACTTTATAAATCTCAATATACCTTAGACGACAATGTACGGTGAAATGTAGAGAAGCTGAGTTAGCCAACTGGTAAATATTTTTTTTGTTATAATTGATAGAAAAGGCACATATTGGGGATGGAACTGGTACATGTCCTCTGGGCAGTGTGTGGGAGAACCTATCATTAGGCTAGCAGCAGGGGGCAAAAGGACTCAAATAATGAGAGTGTGCAGTGCATGAAGAAGTGCATTTCGGTGAGAAGCACTGATTTGTGTGCATCTTCTGGCTATTCCACAGGAGTACACTAATAATTCAGTGGGACGTATCTTCTTCCTAATACTCAGCAGAGATCTGATAATTCTCAAAAATACCTTGGGTATACGCTGCCTTTACGTCTTTCTCAATTTCTCCCTCAACAGTGAAGCTCACCAAAGATATATTCATTTTTACTTGTCTTTCTTCTTCTATATTTTCCTTCTATAATAGCCATTTTTTAACTTGCTTTATCTCTCATTTTAAATTAAACATTAAGAAAATTCAGTATTTTAGTCATAACTCTGCCAATACTTCTATCTAGAGTCTTATTCTCATTTTTCTGTTCAGTGAAGTTTTTGTCCCCAAAAAAGGCAGGCTTACAATGTTTTCTATCAGGCCAAGTTTGTGTCGTATACTTTTGGTTATCAAAAATACTCTTGCAATTTTGGAAGTTTGAACTGGTGAATATTCATAGTGTGGGAGAAAGCATGATGCCCATCGTACAAGCTCAGCACATAAAATGGCAAATTGTATACATATGTACAGGCAGGCCCTAGAAAGACACACCCAACCAAGCTGCTGATGGCTGTGAATGATTTTGTGTCTCTGTTTGAACATATTAACATTTAAAAAAACAAAGACTAGGGGCCAGGGCTTTAGCTCAGTGGTGCCGCCACATGCCTCACAATCGCAAAGACCCGGATTTGATCCCCGGTACCAAAAACAAACAAACAAACAAAAAAACAAAGAGTAGTTTTAAATTTGAAAATATGTTAGGAAACCAGAAACTACATTTTTGTGGAAAGATAGGTCACTCCACTTAAATGGCACGGTTTAACAGTCACTGAAATAGAACACTGAAATGCTTCAGATATCTGTCATATTCATTTTATTAGTAGTTACACATACCATAAAAATAATGAATAAATCAAGTAACAACAGAAAAAGCTATACAAGATGGCATAATGTAAACAAAATAAGGACACTTACAATTGCATCTTTATTCTGTTATTTATTTATTTGTCAACATACAGAACAAAAATCTAAGAAAATATCTAAGGCATTTTTTAAGGATAATAATGTTCAGCTCCAGTAGTGAGATTATGAAGGTCTTTCAATTTTTGTTAGTTATATTTTTGTAATATCTAAATTTATTCTTGTATGTGAATGACTCTGGAAATCATAAAAATAAAGATACTTAAACAATAAATACTGCATGTCTAACAAGTTATAGGCTTGCCAACACCTTCAACTTTTAGAATACTGAGAAATTTTTGAAAAACAAAAGAAAAGTAACTTTTTAGCCATACAGAACATGCTGGAGAGACAAATGCAGTAGAAAGTTATTTTTTCATCTCTCATTCCTTTGCTCCCTTTTTTCAATCTGTTTCATTTATTATTCATAAACAATACAGTATACTATGTTACCTATATGAATAAATTTTAATACCTATCTTAAAAATGAGAAAAAATTAAGATCAAGAGTTATCCTGAACATATAATTGACAGAAAAATCCCCCAGAATTAGAATTCAGGAGTTAGAACTCTGCACTAAGATATCCTTCCAGTTTTTATTATCAAATTGCATATGTGCATGTGCCTGTGTGCCTGTGTGTGTGTGTGTGTGTGTGTGTGTGTGTGTGTGTGTGTGCGCGTTACTGGAGAACACAGGGGCTTTCTAACTCAGCTATATCCCCAATCCACCATACTGGAGGCATAATCTTATTAAGTTGCCCAGCATGGACTTGAACTTTCAACCATCCAGCCTCAGCCACCCAATTACATAGATTACATACACAGGATGCCATAGCACTTTCTTATTCTTTTATTTTATGATGACATTTAAGAAAGGAATTAGCCTGGCCGATCTACAGGCCTCCTCTGGAGCCTCGCCTTTTCCAGTGGGCACCACTGATTGGCTCCAACCCAGCGCCAGGAGGGTGACTTTTGGGACATCTCCAGGCTTGGACTCAGAGCCCCTTCTGCTGCGCCAATCTACAGACGTCCTCTGGAGCCGGGACTTTTCCAGTGGGTGCCACTGATTGGCTCCGATCCACTGCCAGGAGGGTCGCACTGAGCACCATTATCATCGTCATTGTCGTTCTCCTCCCCCACACGCTCTCAGATCCCCTGATGGTGCCAGTCCTTGCACGCACTCTGCAGAGGCACAATGGGCTCTAAAGGGTGGTGAATGATCCTACTGTGTTCCTGACTGTATCGATTGGGATACAGGATAGGGATTGATTTGATGAGTTGTTTTCTCAATTATGAAAATGAGAATGTCTATAAGTCATTACAGAATCAAAGGCTGGGATTCACTGATATCAGGAAGATTTAATGACCCAGAGATTGAATCAAGGGCAACCCAACAGCAAAAATAAAGATGAGAAAACACCTAAGCAAGCCACAAAAAACAGACTTCCAGTTCACCAATGGCAAACAGTAGGGCAAAGGAGGATGAAAAGTCTGATAGTGAACCTTCAGGACACTCAGAACTCAACAGCACAGGAAGTAACAATACTGATCAATCAAGCTCTAGAAAAATTCAAAACAGAAATTATTTCCCAGATAACCATAGAGATGGTGAGCAAAACGAAAGACATGATTTGAGACTCCAGAACAGAAACAGACAAAAAAATAGATGAGTTTGGGAACATAACAGAAACCATGAAGGAAGGCCCAGAATAAGAAAGAAATGGAAACAATGAACGCCCAACATAAGAAAGAAATGGAATCCATTAAACAGATTCAAACAGATATCCAGGAGATTAAAAACTCTATTGAAGGCATACGTAAGAGAATAAAAGAATGCGAAGATAGAATCTCAGATATAGAAGATAGGATCACAGTGACCAAGAAAAGAGAGGTCTCTTAAAAACAGTAAGGGAGCATGAGAAATCGACCCAACAACTCCTAGATGATGCAAAGAAGAATAACATAAGACTGATAGGAATCCATGCAGTACCAGAAGAAAATGCAAATGACTTAAAAAACTGTTCAAAGAATTAATGACAAAAAACTTCCCAAACACAGGGGAAGAATTAGACATACAGATAAGTGTGGCATATAGGACACCAACTAGCCACGATAAAAAAAATCTACACCTAGACATATAATAATCAAGATCCCAGAAAACCAACAGAAGAACAAAATACTACAAACAGTGAAAGAAAAGAAACAAATCACATGCAAAGGAAAGACCATCAGAATCACAGTAGACTTTTTAACACAAGCCCTCAGGTCAAGGAGAGCCTAGAGTGAGGTACTTCAAGTCCTAAAAGAAAACAACCTCCAACCTAGACCAATGTATCCTGAAAAACTATCTTTCAAAATGGATGGAGAAATAAGATACTTCCATGACAAAGAACACTTGAGAAACTTCATGAATACTAAACCAGCACTACAAAGAATTTTAAATACCTAGAAAAAGACAATGAAGATCACAACACCAGGAGGCGCAACAGAGCAAATCAAATAGCCAAGGCAAGAATCTAAAAGAAGAGGACAAAACATAAAAAGAGTCAACAAAAGGACAATAACATGACAATAATAAGTCAGTACATATCAGTTATAACTATCAATATCAATGGCCTCAATTCACCAATCAAGAAAAATAGATTGGCAGAATGGATTAAGAAGCAAAATCGAACAATACATTGTATACAAGAAACACACCTAGTGAAAAAGAAGCCCATAGACTGAAAGTGAAAGGATGGAAAACAATTCTCCACATGACAGGAGTCCAGAAAAAAGCAGGGGTAGCAATCTTATTCGCAGAAAAAGCAAATTTCAAACCAAAACTCATTAAGAGAGACAAAGAAGACCACTACAGCACCAAATATAAATGCTCCCAACTATATAAAACAAATATTACATAACATGAAAAACGAAATAACCACTAATACAATTGTAGTGGGGGAATCTAAATACTGCACTATCACAAACAGACAGATCATCTAAGCAAAAAAACCAACAATGAAATACTAGAACTAAACCAAGCATTTGAACACATGGACTTATTAGACGTCTATAATGTTTCCCCCACAAAATCAGAATATACATTCTTTTCAGCTGCACATGGGTCATTCTCCAAGATAGATCACATACTAGCTCACAAAACAGGTTTGAATAAATGCAAAAGAATTGAAGTTATTCCCTGTATATTATCAGATCACATTGCAATAAAGCTGGAGATCAATAGCATAAGAAACCATAGGAACTTCACAAACACAAGGAAATGAACAACGCTCTACAGAAAAATCAATGGATCACATAGGAAATCAAAGAAGAAATCAGACAGTTTTTACAAATAAATGAAAATGCCAATACAACATACAGGAATCTATGGAACACAATGAAAGCAGTTCTATGTGGAAAATTCATAGCACTGAATGCCCACATTAGGAAAACAGAGCAAGCTCAAATAAACAACCTAATGATGACGCTTAGACTCCTAGAGAAGCAAGAGCAAAAAAAACCCAAAGCTCGAATAAGAGAGGAAACCAAAAAGATTAGAGTAGAAATCAATGCAAGGGAAACTAAGAAAATGTTACAAAAAATAAATGAATCAAAGAGTTGGCTTTTTGAAAGAATAAATAAAATTGATAAACCCTTAGCAAACCTTATCTAAAAAAGGAAAGAAAAGGCTCAGATTCATGCAATCAGGAATGAAAAAGGCAAAGTCACAACAGATTCCACAGAATTCCAGAGGATCATTAATACATACTATAAGAACCTGTACTCTAATAAAATGGAAAACACAGAAGAAATGGACAGATTTCTAGATACTTATGAATTACCTAAGTTGAACGAAGAAGATAAAAACATTTTAAACACCCCAATTACAATCAGTGAAATTGAAAATCTAATTAAAAACTTACCAACAAAGAAAAGCCCAGGTCCTGATGGATTCACTGCTGAATTTTACAAGATTTACAAGACTTAGAGAAGATCTACTGCCATTACTCTTCAGACATTTCAATGAATTTGAAAGGGAAGCAATACTTCCAAATTCATTCCTGGAAGCAAATATCACTTTGATTCCAAAACCTGGAAAAGATGTAACTAAAAAAAGAGAACTACAGGCCAATCTCCTTAATGAATATACATGCAAATATCCTCAATAAGATACTAGCAAACCGAATACAGAGGATCATCAAGATCATACCTTCTGACCAAGTTGGATTTATTCCAGGGATGCAAGGATGGTTCAACATACATAAATCAATAAATGTAATACACTATATTAACAAAGTCAAGGACAAGAACCACATGATCCACTCAATAGATGCTGAAAAAGCATTTGACAAAATTCAACACCCATTCATGATAAAAACTCTGCAAAAAATTGGAATAGATGGTCTATGTCTCAACTTCATAAAGGCTATCTATGAAAAACCAATGGCCAACATCATATTAAATGGCCAAAAACTGAAAACCTTCACGTTAAAATCAGGAACAAGACAAGGATGCCCACTATCACTGCTCCTCTTTGATATAGTTCTGGAAACATAAGCCATAGCAATTAGACAAGAGAAAGAAATTAAAGCAATAAAGATAGGAAAGGAAGAAGTTAAACTGTCATTATTTGCTGATGATATAATACTCTACATTGAAGACCCAAAAAACTCCACCAAAAGACTTCTCAACTTAATAGACACTTTTAGCAGAGTAGCTGGATACAAGGTCAACACCCAAAAATCAATAGCCTTCTTGTACACATAATAACAGATTCACTGAGAAAGAAATTAGGGAAACAATTCCTTTCACAATAGCACCCCAAAAAATGAAGTATCTGGGAATCAATAAAATAAAAGAAGCAAAAGACCTCTATGCTGAAAACTATAGCACTCTGAAAAAAGAGACTGAGGAGGATATAAGAAAATGGAAAGATCTCTCCTGCTCCTGGGTAGGAAGAATCAACCTAGTGAAAATGGACATACTACCAAAACTGCTATACAGATTCAATGCAATACCAATTGAAATCCCAACACTATACTTCACAGAACTAGAAAGAAGAATCTAAGAATGCATTTGGAACCATAAGAGACCTAGAATAGCAAAAGCCGTCCTAGGCAACAGACACATGACAGTGGGTATAACAATTTCCAATTTGAAACTATACTACAAAGCCACTATAATAAAAACAGCATGGTACTGGCAAAGAAACAGACCTGAGGATCAGTGAAACAGATTGGAAGACACAAAAACAACTCCAGATGCACTCAGCTACCTCATCTTTAACAAAGGAGCTGACAGTCCCCACTGGAGGAAAAATAGCCTCTTTAATAAATGGTGTTGGAAAAACTGGATCCAAACCTGCCAAGATTAAAACTAGACCCTTATCTGTCACCATGCACTAAATTAAAATCCAAGTGGATTAAAGATCTAAATATAAAAACACTAAACTTGCTGGAAGATAAGTTAGGCAGAACTCTGAAAGACATTGGCATAGGGAAAGACTTTATGAACAAATCCTCAGTAGCACGGGAACTAGCACAAAGAATCAACAACTGTGATCTCATCTTATTAAAAAGCTTCTGCACTGCAAAAGAAACCATCATCTGAACTTCTTTTAATTCTTTTAATTATTTTGGAAAGATACCCAACAGAGGAATGGCTGGGTCAAATGGAACCCCTAATCGTAGTTCTTTGAGGTATCTCCATATTGACTTCCACAGCGGTTGCACCAGCCTGCACTCCCACCAACAAAGGAGAAGGGTTCCTTTCTCCCCACAACCCCGGCAACGTTTCTTCTAGAATATATAAAGAACTCAAAACATTCAGCACCCCCAAATATAAAGACCCAATTCAAAAATGGGCATCTGAAATGAGCAGACATTTTTCAGACGAAGAAATAAAAGCAGGAAGTAAATATATGAAAAAATGCTCCACATGACTGGTCATTCGAGAGATGCAGATGAAAACAACACTGAGATTTCACCTTACCCCACAAAGAATGGCTGCTATCAAGAAAATACACAAGAACAAATGTTGCCAGGTAAATGGGTACATTTTGAGGATATACTCCTAAGTGAAATCAGTAAGTCACACATGTGTAAATACTGATTAGTATTTCTGGTGTGAAAAACTAAAATAGTACTCAAGATCCTAATGGGACAATTAGCAATGTGAAATAGGAAGAAAAGGACCAAAGGTGTAGGGGCAGTGAGAAGGAAAGGGAAAGGGGAACAAGGGAAAAGGAAAAAAAATATGAGAAAATATAAAAATGGAATTAAAGTGTTTGAAGGTGGGGAGGGGAGGAAGGGGTAAATGGAGCATGAGGACAAGGGGAAAAAATGACAACCAAGACCCAGCATGTAAAGGTACAAGATCCCAGTAATGAATGTAACTGCACTGTCTACCTAGAATGTACCGATAAATTCAATTTAAATTTTTTAAAAAAGGAATTAGGGGCAGATAAATCAGGTTTTAAAAATCAAAGGAGAAAAAGCCCTATAGGCATAATTGATTACTGTATTTCAGACAGGGGCAGTTTTGCAATAATTTTTAAAAAACAAAATAAAAAATCTGACACTATAATTAAGAAGGGTCTAAATGACTAAGAAAGCAGGAAGTCATTGTAAAAGAACCCTATTCGCAATGGCCTACAAGAGGATCAGGCTCTTTGGAAGAAAAATGGCTGACTGGCTTGTAGAAATGCCAAGAAGAAGACAAGTACACCAGCTGAATTAGACTGGCTACTAAGGCGAAAAATAACAATCAGTAACATTGTAATGTTCAGGACATGAACATCAACCAGGCCACCCATTGCTTCTTGAGGAAGTGTGAATGGTATAACAGAGCCAATACTATAATTGTTGGAGAATATTTATCAAGAACATGATCTTCAAATAGAAAATATAGAGCAATAATTAAAGCTGAATTAACTGAACACATTATTTCAAAAAGCTCGTGCTCTGGTTTAGATCAAGAATGGCCCTTAAAACTCTCACATACTCAGAGGCTGGTGTTTTGGACTGTGACTGGATCCCAAGGTGCTACTGCTGAATGAGCTGTGTGTGTGTGTGTGTGTGTGTGTGTGTGGCCTGGTAAGAAAAGGTGGGTCCCGAGGCTGTGGTCCAGAAAGGTGCATCTCTCTCTGGCTCTTCCTTTCTCTCACTGCTTACTGGCTGCCATGATATAAATAGCTTTCCTCCATCAGACTCTCGAGTCCGGCCTTTCTTGCCTTGGAGCTAGCTGAGTATGAACTGAAAATGGAAAATGGAATAAACTATTTCTCCTTTGAAGGGTGAGTGTCCAGCATTGTGTACCAGTGATGATAAAATGACTAAGACAGCCCATAAATGAGTTCAAGCGTTCAGATTAAAATAAGCTAAAAATAATGTGGTATTTACGCACAGTGGAGTATTACTTTGTCATAAAGATAAATTGGATGTACTTTGAAACCATAACGTCAAGTGAAATAAATCAGATCCATAAGCTTGAACAGCACATGGTTTCTTTTATATGAAAAGCCCAAAGTATACATAAGGAGCAAAATTAAAAATAGATAATAGGAAGTAAGGAGATAGATTTTGCTCAAATGGAAAGGGGATCAAGAGATGGAGTTAGAAGCAAGGAAGGGAAAGAAAGGAGATAAAAAAGGAATTAAGATCTGCTGTGTACATGTGCCAAACCCACACGAAGAGTGTAACATTATGTACTGCAGACATGTGCTAATAAAAATAAAAAATAATTTGAGTGAAGTATCAGGGCCCTAAAAGAACTCTTTAAATGTGACTGTTGGCAGACAAGGAATTTTAAAAGATTTTTATACAAGAAGCTATTTTGAACACGTGGAATAAAACTATAGACCAGAAGATTTGTATTTGGATCGCAAACTGTCAAAATCCATAAGGTATGGGCATTTAGAAGAGCAGTAAATCTTGTGTAACATCAATGTACTTGCACTAAGAATAGTTTATTTCTTTTCTTAATAATGGAACTGAACTCCCAGAATATTATGTAAGTACTAAATATCTGTAATAGGGAGGCATTTAACAGCCTGTTGCATTATATTCTTACACAAAACAGAGGAGACGCATATTCTGAGGATAATATAGTCAGACGGACACTCAACTGGCTCCAGTTCTCTGTCATGAGGGCCTACTGAAAGGACAAGTGATAATATGTGACAATTTTCCAAAACAGATCGAGTACAATAACCTCTAAGTTTGTATGAATTTACCTTTAAACTATGCAAGATATTCTGCATGACTTGAACAAAGACATTCATCCAATGGGCAGTAAATACATAGATGGCCGTAATTTCAAGGATATAATCCCTGAAGTCCTTAAAATGCCTTTGATCTAAGCATAGGAGAAGGTTTTTCTTTTACATTCTCTAAATTAGTTTACTCTTCTTGAAACAGAGCTGTGGTTTTTCTTTAGGGAACATCTGATCAACTCTGAAACCAATACCTGAGTCTAAACATTGAAATTCTTCTCCTGCACTCCTGGGTGTGGGCTTGTGGTTCAGGTATGAACAGAAAGAATTCAGCATTTCTGTAGCCACAGCAATAGAAGAGGAAAGCAACTCAAAATGGATGAATGAAATGATCTAGAACCATCGAGGAGGATACTCTTTCTGCTCAGCTGGCTTGGTTGTAAGAACACACACTTGCCTCTTCTGGCAGCTGTCTTAAGATCTTATAGGAAGATACTGCCTGAGAATTACACAAACCTAAACGAAAACAAAGCTAAAGACAGGACAGAGATTTCTCCTCTCACTGTTAAAAACTAAGGCCTAAAACAGTTTAAAGAGAGAGACCATTACTGCACAGAGTAAACATTAGTAACAGTTCTGTGTCATGCATTTTGAATACAAGTGAAAACACACTGAGAGAATATTATGTCTCAAATTCAGTAATTTTGTGATCGACTTAGATAGATAAATGCTTTTGTTCACTTCCAAAACTTACACAGTATTTAATTATTAAAAGTTATCACTATGCAATGTACACTAAGACCCAGCTTCCATAATTATGAACGAAAACTGTATTTGCCCCTTTATAAAATTCTCATGAGGTATTAGTTCATTTTAATGAACTAATTTTATTAGTTAAGTATTTTTTTAAGTATTAAGTATTAGTTAAGTATTTTTTAGTCCATTCTTAAATTCAATACGCTTCTACTTTGTGACCATTCTATGTCAAGAATAACATGATTTAAGTTACATATAATTGGGAAATTAGTGTAACTGAATAAGCTCTACTGCAAATATTGTCAAAATAAATCACAGAAGAGTTTTAAATTAAAAGAGAGTTTTTAAAATAAAAATCTCAAGAAGACACTTTTTTTTTGTTGTTGTTGTTGTTGTCTGGTTTTTTTGGTACCAGGGATTGAACTCGGGTCCTTGTGCTTGTGAGGCACTGGAATCACTGAGCTAAATCCCCAGCCCCCAGTTTTTTTTGAGATATTGTCTTGAGGGATTTTTTTTTTTTTTCTGGTACCAGGGATGGAACTAGGGTCCTTGGGCTTGCAAGGGAGGCAGCAGAACCACTGAACTAAATCCCTGGCCCTCAAGAAGACTATTAAATATGCAGTGTAAACTTATTTTATACAAAACATGGTAACAAAAAGTAGAGCAAAAAAAGTAAAAAATATATTTGCAAAAATATAAAATGCTAGTATGTCTGAAAAGAATGCTTTTATATCAGGAAAAAAAAGGAGAAATGTTTCCCAAAATAAAACAGTAGATCATACATAGAAATTTGCTAAAGAAAGCAATAAAGAGTTAGAAATATAATTGTGTAAATTTCTGAATCATTATGTTAAGGCTTAGGTTTGATACATATATTTTTTATAGAAGCCAGAAAGTGGTAGACTGAATTAGATTTCTAAATTAATCACAAACAATGAAACTTGCTAATGTTAAATAAATGTATATTTTTCCATGCATTCCTTTTGAAGTGTTTGCATACTTATTATGAATCTGAAAGACTATTTCCAAGAAAAAAAGGAATCTTTAGTCTGAATGTGTTAGCCAGGCATGATAGCACACATTTGTAATCCCAGCACTCAATGAGGCTGAGGCAGTAGGATCCCTGTGAGTATGAATTCAGCCTGTGATTTTAAACCTGGGGTACATAGTAAGCTTAAGGCCAACCTATATAGGAAACAACAACAACAACAACAAAAATAGAATGTGTCCCAAACTCTTACAAAATATTTACGCACATTATTTATATGATCAATGATGAAAAAGTACGTAAAAGTTGCTTACTATGCAACATGACTAAATTCATAGTAAATATATGCCTGACATTCGCTCATTAATACCTGCCTTCACCCACGTGTTCCATCTGCGAGGCCTAAGTATTGTCCAGCAATTCTGGATCTAAGAATGTGAATCTATTGAGCAGCAAGATGCCCTGCCTAAGACCCTCCTAGGATTATATGACAAAGCTCTTCGCCTTCCTAGGTCATGGGCCTATTACACCTCAAAGTTTCCACTGCCCCATGCTCTTCTTCAGAATACAGAATGCCGCTTTCAATGAAACATTAAATTTCATGGATTGCGAGGTGAGCAAGAGGAAAAATCAGCGAGAAGTGTTCGTTTTCTTCATTGACATTTCATGACCGACTTGTTAGTAGAAAAGACGAAATCATAGTCCTGTAGAAAAAAAGGCCATACTAAAATGTCAGGAAGTATAAGTGCATATTCAGGAGGCTTAAATCAGTAGGTCTGTCACCTCTTAAGAATTTCCTTTATCTTTTTTATCCCCGAAGGAAGATCCTCCAGCAGAGATAACTCCTCTTATCCATCAGAATGGCACTTGGGAGACTGAGAGGAGATATGGGGCGGGATATCTGAGTACACAACAGCATCCCTGTGTGCAGAAGGAAGTCTGATGCTTCCATTGTGAGGTAAATGAGATTATGAAACATTTCTTATATAAATCATAAGAGCCTGTTCAGAACTAAATCTGATTTAAGAAGGTAAACTTGTTGTCATAAGGCATTCTGAAAGACATTATTAAACGTTGTAAACTGAAGATTAACTTTCCTTGGTATAAATGTGCTTGTATTTGAATAGCAAAGATTCTAAATAATCCCTCAAAAGACGGGGGAGAAGATGGCAACTCCTCTAAGCCTTTTCCCCTTCCTTAACGTAAAAGTAAACTGCAAAAGCTTTTATGTCTGAGAAAAGGGTAATCAAGAAAAATATCATTAAAGTGTATTTGAGATTAACTGTTACACTAAAGAGCCTACCTGATACCTTACACAAGTAACCCGATTTTGTTTTCCTACATATGCCACCTGACTCAACGCTTAGAGCAGACCGAATTGTATTTTTGTACGGCTCTTCAACAGGCAGCCAAATAAATAGCTTTTCCCCCGCTGCATGGTTTGCTGTTTGCTTAAGCAAAAATCCAATTTCTAGAGAGGACTCCACAAGGGCTAAATTCCCTGCCATTTACAAGTGTCCCATTAGAGTAGCTTTCTATATGGAAATAACATTCCAAGACAAGGAGAGAAACATTAGGTCTGAGGTCCGCTGTTCCTGATGTGTTTTATTATTTCTTTTCATTTGAAGAGTAGAGCTATTCTCCCAGGAGAAAGAAGGAGAAAGAGAGCCATGTTTGAATACAAATGTGTCAAGAAACGGGAGCTTCTTTTAAAAGTGAAATCTCTCCTTTTTTTTTTGCTATGCATCAAGGATGAGGAAAGAACTGACAGCTTTGCACTCAGGCTGCCTCTCATTAAAAGGTTTTTTAAATTAAGAATTCAAAGGGAAAAACTCCAAGTGGAGTAGCATATATTAGAGATGGTGAGGCTTGGGTTTGATTACTGTTTCCTTTAGTACATCTGGAGGATGCTTTTATTTGAAAACAGTCACGATTAGAATCAGACAACCTTGTGTGTCTAGCTTACAGCATGCCATTTAATGACCTGTTAGTTTTTTTATAGCTTTTCCAGAATGTGACAAAAATAAATTTTGATGAAAGTTTATAAATTTTCAAGAATGTTTTAACTTATAAGACTAGTGTTGATGATGTTAATCAAATGCTTACCGATTTTTAAAATTCAATTATTGAGTTTTAGAATCTTCATGATGGATTCAAAAGATTTAGCTAATAGATGCTTGTTTTTGATGTAAAGTTCCTAAAAATAGTCACGCATGTTTTACTTTATTTTTCAATTTAAAGAAATAAAAGTTTAGTGAACTAATTTTTCAAAAGAAACTTCCCCAAAAGGTAAAAATGGAACTCATGGACAGTAGTCTAGAAAATATAGTTGTGTTACAATGTTAGCTTGTTTGAATTAGATAAATGTCTACTGACTTAGTTTTTATATATGCTACAGAAAGGGCAAGATTAATTGGTATTTTCATAAAAGCTTCACTAAGAGGTGAGGGGATTTAGTATCATCATAAGCAGAAGGTGATTCTGTGTATCAGATGTTTCTTTCAAACAGCTCAAGGTCAACTGAGTTTATTCATGATCAGAAAAGCTCACCTTTACTATTATTATGAAGTGTGATTTGAACAAAATACTAAGATGAAAGTAGAGGTTCAGGACTGGGGACATAGCCCAGTGGTAGAATACTAGCCTAGTATCACACATGAGAGGGCTTGGATTCAATTCCTAGTACCAAAAAAAAAAAAAAAAAAAAAAGTCCCTATGGGATTTTTGGGGGAAATGTAATCCAATCAAATTAAGTACCTGAAAGATTTTTGTTGTTCATGATTGTGTTGCAGTTGTTGATGTTCTCTTGTGAATCCTTAAATCCCTTGTAGGTTTCACTTCATACTAGTAAATAAACTACAGTCAGACACAACTTGCCCTGAGATTTTTTTATTCAGTCCAAAAGGCAGCAGCCTACTTCTGTGAATATGGCTTCTGTTGGGAAGCAAGTAAGGAATACACCTGATCCAAGACAACTAACAGATCTTAACACTAAGGTCAAGGGTATGAACCTTATCCAAATCCTTATACAAGTCTAATCAAAGCAGGACTAATTAGGAAAATGAGTAACAGAGGAAAAACCAGTATGCTAGAGGAAATCTCCATGCTGGAGGGTCATTTGCTGTCTCTGAAACTTTTGTTTTCTTATTTATAAAGAAAGGAATTATGATTTGTTCTTCCTCATGTTCACTGCACCTGAACGTGGAATCACGTGGGACTTATTTCAAGTACTGTATTGATTCATTCATTCATTCCTCTCATTATTTATTAAAGCTGTCTTTAATTTTATCACTTTTTCTGACTTACACAAATAAATCTAGACATCTTTAGAACTCTTTCAATAAGATGTTGATGATAAAAAGATAGGAAATTGTTCAAGATAGGACCATCTTCACATACCACAAAGGGACTCTTCATGATTACAAGTCATTACATTTAGAGGATATGCATTGTCTACATGAAAAAAAGCTAATTTTTGATTCAGACAAATCTGTGCTCAAATTCCTTCACTTGCAAAAGTATAATTATAGTCAATATGATGTATACATGATACACAGGGGCACGACATTCTATCAAATTACCAGCAAAGCCGAGGAACTATGTCACGCAGGGCCAAGGGAATATTTTCAGGTGCTAAATGTGTTTACTTTTAAAAGAGACAGAACTCCTAGTTTATTTTAGATAAAAATGCTATTCAAAATTATTTTCAGGTGTCAGGAAAAGAAAAAAATTGAAGTAGCCCACACAAAAATATTTTTTCCGGTCACTGGGACCTAGAATTTCAGTTCTTAGATGTATCGCTCATCAGTGGAAAACTACAGACCTAGAAGCCTAATGCTCTTTAAATGGGATTTGAAGACAAAACCATGAAGGTACATTTGGCCATTGACACCTAATATTTGGAGGAAAAATAAAGAACACATCATTATATTTTGTTTCTTAACTTAAAATTTAAATTGAATAGTTGAGAGAAATGATACAATCTCCAACATGAGGCTGCTGATTAAATTATCTAAAAGTGGTCAAACCTTTGCCCTCACTGGGAACTGACCTAACATAGGACCTGTTACACTGGAGCTTTGTCCGGAGGCCGACAGCTCAAATGAGAAGGTAGCATCCCAGGGACTTTGGTATTTGGCTGTGTTCTGCCTGTTGCTGAGATCCTAGAAAAATTTCCAATGTCTCAGGAGGTGAAGAGAAAGCTGAATAAATCCTGGTTGGAGCTCTCCTTTTCTCCTTTCAGAAAGGAACAATGTAGTTTGTTTCAGGTAAAGGATGGACTCTTCAGGCCAAAACTTTGGGCCTGAACTTGGAAAAAATGATTAAAGCATTCATAGAAAAGCCAAATAAAAACAAACCTCATGTCTATTGCACATAATATTTAGTATATTGTTTCCATTCCATTGATTTTCATAATTTTACTTGATTATTAGTGACCTTAAAGACATATTTTCCTTTTTATTTCGGAAATATTTGTGATTCCCTTATATTCACTATTATCAGACATATTTTAGTTATTTAAAGTATCTTACGGAATTTAGGCTAACAGATTTCAAAATTCTTAAATTATACAACATCAAATTGTAATGTCATACTAAAGTTTATCATCTTCAACATCTTTAACATTACTGAAAGAGATAAGGCTCTCTCCCCAGAAAGGTGCACATGTGGGAAATTTGTAACAATACAATTCATTCAAGAAATTCTATGAAATTAAACTATGCAAAGAAATGGGCTCAGGCAATGTGGTGACCCACTTATCTGAACGCACCTCTCTGTCTTCCTCTCCTACTATCCATATCTATGGAACCTATGTATCCTGTATGGATTCTGATCTTAACTCCAGCTAAATGGGCAGCAGAGCTCATTTTGGAAGCCTGTGGCCACAGCCTATAGGATCAAAAGTGGACACCCTCATCCAAACTGGTTCAATCACATTCTCTAGACACAGGATTCAGAATCAGTCAGAGGTTCTATGTAGTGACAAGAGTGTGTATTAGCTCAAACTAAGACCCCAAATTAGAGAAAGTAGCAGGTGGACTGAGCGGACCACATTTCCACAGAAAAGTAGAGACAGAACAGAACAAAGCATGAGTCAAAAAGGTACCTTTGCTTCCTGTATTTCTGTTTTTTGTTCATGCCTCTGTGGAGGAGAAATTATTTTGCATCACCTTTGTTTGATGTGGCCAGTATTATCCAGGTAAATTCTACCTTGTATTTTTTTTTCTTTTATCACAAGTTAGTTGAACTAAGGCATTAATTACTCACAGCAAAGAATATAACAGTCAAGGGGAACACAAAATAAAATCTAACTGCCCTCAGTAAGAAATAACAAGAAAAGAATTACCAAAAGTATGTTTTAAAAGAGAAACAGTAACTTGAACATCTAACTCATTTCGTTAGAACAATAAGATGTCAAAGCCACCACTTTCTTAATTAAATATCATGTATTTTGAAAGCTCAAGGTTGTTCCTGAATGAATCCCAGTTTCTTCATACCATGTATGATCTTGCTTCTAAAAAATGGTTTAGATTCTGACTTCTGAGAATTTCACTTTGAATCAGATTCTTACTATATTACGCATACTTTGAAAACTTTGAAATAACTCAAAACAGATGTATTAAGAAGTAATGTGTTGAGATAGTTCGTGTTATGTTGGAGTTCTGGGTTTTATGCTTAAGGCAGGAATAATAAATATAGAATTGCATTAATCTTGTTCAAAGAACTTTCTGCAGCATTTCTTTCTGACAATTATATTTTATACCAAAGTCAAATTTAAATCAAAATTTTAAAAATTAAGAATCAGAAGAGACTTAATCCCTTACAGGTCTAAAAGCTATGGTAATGGTAGTTTTATTTAGGGGAAATTTTAATTTTTAAAATAAGAACTAAAGCAGAACCAATCTCGAGTAATTATCTTTCATTCCTTCCAGAGAAGTAAAAGATTAAGACACATACATGTCACTTTTGTTTGTAAAACACAAGCTGTCCTTAATAATGTGCCCAACTTTTTGATAATAGCACAATGTCAATTTTAAATAATTGCTACAACCACTGTGTTTCAAATCCACGTATATATCATAGTTTTTTGATAATAGCACAATGTCAATTTTAAATCATTGCTACAACCACTGTGTTTCAAACCCACGTATATGTCATAGTTCATATGTATATATAGTACTATTTGTTAAGCCCATAATAAGGTACAAAATTTAAATTAGTACTATCAGCAGTTTTGTTAAATATGCAGAAATTGCTTGGTGATTTGTTCTAAGCATAAAATTATTGACATAAATTCCTCTATTTCTCTCCCTGTCAATATAATAAATATTTGATAATGTATTCACAAGATGATATTTTAGGTGCCATTATAGAATCAGGTGAACATATTTCCATGGGCAAATCTAATCATTCACACTTAAAACAATGGGTATTATGCATTCATTTCCTTCCCCTTTAGCATCTCCATCCTTTCAGATTCATATACACAGTGGTTACATTTCCATTTTAAGCTTTCCAATGACTACCCAAAATTACTGAAATGTATGGATTATAATGTATTATCGTGCAGCTAACTAAAATCTCATAAACATAAATGAGTATTAGTTAACTGCCTACTACACAAGCATTTTATTCTGGTTATAGGATGATATGAGGATGTAGCTCAGTAATAGGGCATTCTACCACCAGTTATAAGAACCTCGGTTCATTCCTTGGGGCCAGAAGGAAAATGAGTACATGGGGTAAAATGTGCCACAGAATATATTCAATATGTACCTAAAATTAATAATATTAGATGCTATAGTTTACTGTGTTCCAGTTACTGTTCTTTATGTGTATTAACTAATGAATAGACTTAAATTGTGAAGTTTGATACTAATGTTACTTTAAAGAAGAGAAATCATGTTACAGAGAGGGTAATTAGCACAGTCAGAGAAATGAACGAGTGGTAGAGATGGAATTTGATCATTGGCAACATGGCTCCTTGTTCCTGAATCTGTGCTTTCAGCCTGACCTCTCTCACAGAATATACCAGACAATCCCTAATGACAGGGCGTCACAATACCTTATGACTTCATACAGGAGGCACATATGCACACTCTATCCTCAACTCATAATACCTCCCTGTAGCTGTAGGGAGTTACAGCTCTATTATATAGCTAGTAACACAAACCTAACAAGTGCACAACTCAGATTGTCTTTCAGGACTGAAGACCTAGCCTTCCAATGGTTGGAAAATTTCCAACAGACAGTGTCATATATCAGCGCCTTTGGGATCATATCACCTTCCACATCCAATGTGCCCAGGGCTATAGATGACCAGTCCCCATGTACTAACTCAGGTGTACGATGGAAGAACTCTGGTTCAGATCTCTCTGTGGTTTGCCTGAGGTGTTTGGAGAGGATATGTTGCAGCCTAATTGCTTCCTCTCTTTATCCTGATTTTTTTCTCTTCCACAAGTGTTGATCTCATGAATATTGTCATAAACTTATTGCAGAGCAACATGATTCTCAAGGTTTGCTTCCTTAGAAATTTAACACAAAATAAAAAATAAAGGCATTTTTTTTTTTTTTTTGGCTCATACATCTGGAAGTTCAGATGCAAGTTTGTCTTCAAATTTCACTGGATTAAGAGGCTTAAACTTGATTTTTTTTCTGTTTTCTCTTCTGCCTTTCAGGGCCAGCTTCACTCCATGGTTGATTACAATACTTGCAGCAATAGTAGAAAAACCATTATAGGATTCTCACTTATCACATTTGCACATCATGTCACCCAGAAGGAGATACCAAATAACATTTCTTTGATGGCTGAACTCATAAGGCAGGGAGATGGAAAGCACTATCTGACTTAAACAAGTGGGTGCTATCCCAGAACTTAAATTGATATCCCATGAACTTAAGTTGAAGACTCACATTGGGTCACTTTGATTTAGAGGAGAGTGAACCAACCAAACTCGGGTTATTATTAGAAAGATAAGGTAACTGGGCAGAGGATATTGGATAAAAGGATGATAAAAAGCATCAGTGGTGATTTCTAAGGGGAAGGAAAGCAACTGAAATATTCTCTTTTGGCATTGAGTACCCCTCTATACTTTTTTCAAATGAGAAATATTCCCCTTAATTGTTGACTAGGGACTGAATAATCTAATATTTATTTCCTCTAGAATGCTTTTATCTCCTACCTAAGATTTTTAAAGTGTTTCATCACCAATTTTCTAGAGAGTAATGTGCTTACCCTACTATATTCTGCTTAATGATGTGTTTCATGGTTTTCTAGCGGCCAATCGATTCATAAATTGGGAATCCTTATCTTATTTATTATTTGATCACCAACCCAAAGCAAAACAGGGTCTGGAAAGAAAAAAATATATTCAGTTGTGAAATGAATGTATAAATTAACAGGACTCCTGGGTTTTCATGCACATGTCCCCAAGAGTTTCCTAATTGCGATGAAAGATCTGTAATTCCATTTCTCTACTGATGAATATATGATAAAAGCAGAAGAAAATAATATGCTGAGAGAAAGACTTTTATTTTTCTAGATGATAAATTCCCAGAAAATAGAAAATTGAAGTACATGTAAATGTTTCCTTTTGATCACATACAGATGTGTATACACACACACACACACACACACACACACACACACACTCTATATATGCATATCAAAAAATAGGCCGAGAAATTAATAGTCATTATTCCAATATCTGAATTGTAGGTGGGAATTTCTTTAAGAAAAATTACATTGAGGTAAGCATTTCACCAAAGAAATTATAAGAATTGATCATTATTCTTAGGTTGATGAATTAATTTGAAGTCAATAAACAAAACAGAAGGTTCAAGGACTATTTGCATTTGAGGGTAGTGTGTCACAAATCTGATTTTGAAGACATCGAAATGGGGTTAAGGTGAAAAATGAGGGAGATTAAAAACAGACTAGTCTAACACAGTTGATATTTCCATTTAGAAATATATTTTGTCATAGAATTCTAGTTACTTAAGAATTTTAATTGTAATCAAAGTCACCAGTCTGTTTGGAAAATAATATGCACCCATATCTTGCTCAATCTTTTGACTTAGTCTTGGAAAACACAGTAAGTGAAAAAGCTATAATATGAAAAAATATTTTCCATTAACTTTAATGAGGAGAAATAATGATGCTATCTATCTATCTAAATTATACATTTTTTTATGGATAGGAAAAGGTATCAATTACATACTAACCCTAAGTTTATACAAGTAATAAGCAACACATTGAATATAATAAACATAGTATTTGGAAGATGATATGTATTATAACAAACCTGTATTGTATTTGGTAACACAAAAACATTCTGGTCACCAGCAGATAAGGCATGAAATAGAGTTATTCTTTCAAAATTAAATTCATTTTTCTTTTTCACACCTTTTTTCAGTCTTTACAAACTCATTATACTCTTGCACAGAACCTGTACTTTAACAAAACATTAAAGCACCTTTCTGGCAAACTTAAGGACAGACATGAGAATACAGGACAAGTGGAATGAACACATATAGACAACACACAAATACTTATAAGCAAGGCCACCTCTTCATCCTTCGTGCTTGTCACACAGGTAAGAAAAGCATTGGAAATTCATTCAAAATGAATGGTGCATGATTCAATTTTGTTCTATATGATGTTTGCTGAATAGAAAGTATGATATCGTAAAAACGGATGAGTGTTTCTTGGCCTGAAATCTTCATGTCAAAATATCACTTTTATATAGGATAACTATTTAATATGTTTCAAGGTGAAAAATTCACCACGCTGAAAAAAGGAGCCATCATCAAAAGATGGTTTAACTTCTCAAGAGTGACTATGGCAACCAATAAACAGAAAAAGTAATTGAGAAAAATAAATTGCTATGTGTTTGTTGACTTACATATCCTATGTTAAAACTCAATACATTATGAAAATGTATTTCTCTAATAATTCCAAAATAATTTCACTGTACTCATATTCTCATTTTTTGAGAATAATCAGAAAGATGACATGTAGTTTTAGGTACAGCAGTCATTCACTTGATCACTTAGAATTTAATTACACAAACAAGATTCATTGCACGCCTTTTACTTCCCCAACATTGTATTAGATGTTATATATAAAAATTAACTATCTAAGTAAAAATATTCAAATTAATTACAATTTTAATCAGCTTTCAAAATTCAAAGTAAATCTATTTTACCTCGAGTATATATGACCCTGTTTCTTTTCTAAAACTCTATCTAATTGAAAAATGCACATATCTGAAATGCAGCCTTCATGCAAAAAAAAAAGTATACAGAAAAAATAAAAGTCATAGTTTGTAGTGTAAATTTTTACACAGTACAGCAAGGACTCTAGTCAGTATCTACATCACTGGTATTTCAGAAGTGCCACTGAACAACACCAAACTCTTCCAAAGGAAGCCAACATCTGTCTCCTCATATTACAGATAATTTGGATTTCAAGTATAATCTTAAAGTTTATACAAGAAAGATATATGCTATCCTCTTCTACTCAACTGAATGTTATGTCATCCACATATTTATGCACGGTAATAACTGATTAATCATGATTATATGTTATTGTCCACTGAAATCAAAAAGAATTTATTTTTTAACTTTATGTTGTTACTTTTTCCCATTTGAAGACTGCTAGGAATAGATCTGCTATTAATATTCATGTACAATTAGATAATATGTGGAATTCACGTACATAAGTTTTCAATACCATTTGGATAAATACTTTAGGGGTGTCATGGCTTCGTCAAATACTGAGCACAAGGTAAAACTGATTAGAAACTGATAAATTTTTTCCAAACAGTCTGTACCACAGTGCATATGACATTGTAGGTTTCACCCATTTCTGTTGTTCCACAATTTCACCAACACTGGTATGTTCAATTGTTTCAATTCAAGTCATTCTATCACTAACTCCATATGGCTTTAGTTCCCAGTTTTCTGATACCTAATGAAGCTCAACACTTGAATGACTTATCTGTCATTTTTTATGTCTTTCATTTTGAGGTTTCAATTCAAATATTTCACTCTGAGAGAATGGGCAACGACTTTACTTATTACTAAATTGTAAGAGTTATTTATATTTCATAGAGAAAACGTTTTCCATATATATGCTTTCAGAATATTTTCTTTCAGGCTTTGGCTTGCTTTGTAATTTTAATTATGTCATGATGGGTCTGCATTTACATTTATTTAAATGTAATAATTCATCTTATTTTCCTTAAAAAAGTACTGACTGTTCCTACTCCATGTCATAAAAATGTACTCTATGCTTTTATTTAGAAGCTTTAATATTTAGATTTTATATTTAGGTAAGTTATAACCAAATATTTGCATTTATTATCACCCATTTCTTTGTAATATTCTGATTTTGCATGTTATAGATCGAAAACAAATTATTCTTATGTCAGGCATAATTTTGTAAAAATAAACTTGTTTCATTTGCCCACATATTTACAATTTCTTGTACTTTTTAACCTTTCATATAGAGTTGACATTTTTTCCACAAATATCATTTCATTCACCCTGAGAAATGGAGCAAATTCCTCTAATATTTTCTTAAGGCAGTTCTGCTTTCAACATATTTCTCGGATTTCTCAGAATTCTCAGAAGAGTCTTCATTTTAATATCATTTCAAAAATATATAGCCCACATGTTGATATTCCTATAATTTTTGGGCTTGGCCCCAAATATTGTTCCATTGTCTTCTGAGTTACATTGTTTTCAATAGGAAGTCAATAATCATTGTTTCCATTTTTCCCATTTATATATTTCCTTTACTTTTTAGATGCTTTAATAATTTCTCACTGTTTTATTCTCTTTTTTTTTCTTGTTTTTTTTGAGACAGGGCCTCACTATGTAGTTAAGACTGAAATGGAATTCACTATGTAGCCCAGGCTGGCCTCAAATTCATAGGGATCCTCCTGCCTCAGTCTCCCAAATCCTGGGATTATAGGCGTGAGCCACCACGCCCAGCTCACTGTTCTATTCTTTTTTTTTTGCAGTACCAGGGATCCAACTCAGGACCTTGAGTTTACAAGACAGGTGCAGCGCCACTGAGCTAAATCCCTGGCCCTCACTGTTTTATTCTTAAACTTCTCACCATTACTAAGCTTTAAAAAACATTTTTGTGGATTACCATACAATAATTATGCTCCATGAATCTCTTTTTTTACATTTTATCATATCTGGAAGCTTTCTTATATTCTCTATGGGGAAACCATTTACTCATTTTAGAGGTTATCCAAATATTGTGGATATGATATTTTTAGAGTTCTAATTGAACTGAAAAGAAAATTTCTTTAACATTTCTTGAGTTTTACAGTTTTATTCTTTTGAATATTATATTTAAGTTTAGTCAAAGGGAATTTAGGGCAGACTTACTGCTAAGACTTGACTTTTCTATAGAATCAACTGAATACTTACTTAGTCAATGTGAAGGGTTATTTTAAACATGAGTGTCTTTCAGCATTGTATAATTTAAATTTTTTTAAATTTTCATGTCACAGACCTCTAGTAGCTGCTATCTGCTAAGTCTTACAGTATTTTACAAGACACGTGTGTGTATTAGTATCAGACTAAAAGCTAAAGTGTAGTGATTTGGGAACATGTGAGACTTTTCCACAGATCATCAGTATCCAGCAACTCATCTCACAAATAACAGAACCTCAGTAGTCCCAAACTCTAATTTCTAGCATTTCTGCTTAGTCCAGTTTCTGGTTTCTGTTGGACATCCATGTTCCTGTGACAAATTTTGGAAAGAATCCCCCTCAAAACCCAGTTCTCTTTAAAATTTCTTCCCTTCTATGATGTCCACTTGATACTACTTTCTTCATTTGTAAAATGAAAGTTTGGTGGTATTGCACTCTTTTTAAAGTTGTATAGTTATTATATATATGAATGTACAATTCTTGACTTGTTTTTTTTTCCCTTCAAAGAAAGCGATCTCTATTTCCTGTCATGATGCCTGACAAAAGCCAAGACAAAATGAAATAATCAGTGGCTGGGTAAAGAAAATAAAGTCGAGTCGACACTGTTGGAATACTATCCATTTTTTATGATAGAATTTGGAAAATTTGTGTATGAAATTGAGTAAAAGTGGCACAGTTTACCTCATGTATTATAGATAAACCAAGTAGTAGGTCCTTTTATTGCAGATAGGTAAGTTAGTTAGATATCCTGTAAGCAATGAGACACAGACAACTCATGAGGAGCCAAAGTGGAGGACAGTCAAGGGGCCAATATGGAGGATAGTGAAGACACAGTCACTGAAGGCCAGCATTGTAAAAGGAGAGAAATTGCCACACCCATGTAGGATGAATGGCAGTGATTGGTACTCTAAATAGGTATCAATAACCTGGGTAGGGGGCCAAGGTCTTAACCCAGGCTTTCCAGGAAGTATCACTGACCCACATTTACTGAAAATCCTTATGTGCTTGCTTTGTGTCTTGCTCGCCCGTTTGAGCCCCATTTAATCAATATTACCCGTGTGACTGTTCTTATAATCTTATTGGTTGGCCACGGTTTTGTCCCACTTCATGCCCACCTTGCAAATTTCCATTGGGTCATACAGTTTGGTCCAAATTTGTACCCACCTCACCACATGGCTTTGCTGTATAAAACATAAATGAAAAGTGGGTGGGTGGGCAACCTACTTTCCAGTCCCCTTCTGTCTCTCTTAGACAGAAGCTTTCTTTTACTCAATAAATTTCTCCTACTCTTAATATCCGTTGTTCCTAAAATTAATTCTCCTATTTTAGAGAACACAGACTCATGTTTTGGATATCTAGCAGGTTTGGGAGTTAAAATCCTCCCCCCGATAACTTTCTTTGAAAGAAAAAAGGCATCAAATCAAGAATTGCCCACTCATAAACAGAATAACTATAGAAATAAAAAACAGTACAATAACTCCAAACGTTCCCTTTACAAAGGAGTAAATTAGTATCAAGTAGACATTACAGAAGGGCAGAGATTTTAAAGAGAACCGGGTATAGTACACAATGTTGACCCTACTACTTAGTCATAATGTCGTATGAGACAATTTAATACCTCTAAGGTCAAGTTTCCTCATCTCTAAAAGTTGCCTAGCACTGTTAAACTTACAGTTATGAAGAAGAACAACTCTCAAATACTTGCAATTCACCCAGAGGCAATTTTAAACTGTTAAAAATTCTATTTCCTTTTCATTCTCTTTGCCCAAAGTTACATTATAAGTAATTTACAGTCAGCTTTACAGTTCAGGCCCAGTGTTCTCTTTATACACACACTGCACTCCCTAACGGATCAATATCCATTCTTGTTTAGGAACTCCACAAAGGAGGAAACAGATGGGTTACATACTGATTTCATGTGTGTATTGCAAAGAAAACAGTATTTACCATGAAATTGCAAAAGAAACTTGGCTGAGAGGAAAATTTCAAGGACCTACTCCTACATCTAAAAAATATTTTTTGTCTGATTAACGAGAAACTTTTGAAGCAATTTAATCTAGTCAGGAATGGAAATGTCATTTTCTATTTCTCAGGCCTGATTACAGCAAAAGTTCTAAAGCAGTTTAATCTGCTCAGAAATACTAAGCAAATATGTCAACATTCATTTTGCATTTATGTTTGTAGTAGATAAAGAAAGAAATGTAGAAATAAACATAATTTAGCATTTTCTCTCCTTTTTTTAAAAAATAACTAAGAGACTTCAGTGCATTTCGCTCTATATAGAGGGTGCAAAGTCCTAACTGAGACAAACGCATTTCATATTAGAAGTCTTAGTAGTTGTACTGAGCAATTTATGGGTTGGCACTTGGCCACAGAGTGATCTATAAACTTGTAGCACACATGTGCAAATACACATCTGGCAAGAAGGCATGTGTTCTAAGATATTCTCTAAGGACAATCACAAATTTCAAATTTTGAATACAAAATTATATTTGACATTTAATTTGAACCTGGCTTACTCTTAAAAATAAATAGTAAAAATTCTGTCGTGCAGTACTTCCAATTGATGCGAGCCGATTTCCTCTTGTGTATTCCACGTGTTGTGCTTTATACCTGCAGGACATATGAAGCACACACATATACCGTGTACATGTACTTGCTGGATCTACACATAATTCTGAAGCTTCGCTTAGGAGAAGCAAAATAGTTTCTCAGCAGACACACACTAGTCTATAAAGGTTATTTAAAGTCAGTAAACACATTCCAAATTGTTAAAATTCATATGTCCAATCACCATTAATTAATTCTACCAAATCAGGCTGAAAAGTGCATATGCATTCAACCATGTTGTGCAGAGAATTAATACTGATGAATGACAGATAAAATGTAATCAGAAACAGATATGAATAATTAATCTGGGAAAGGTCAGTTTAGGTCAAAGAAGTGTTCCTTTCTTTCTGACCTAAACTTAGCAAACAGGGGTCAGCATCACAGATGTGATAGATAACATTTCCCCAGTAAGCACCATCAAGCACCTAGGCCACTCTGTCAAACCTCAGTGATGTCCAATCAAGTTAAACAATAATTCTTAGATCTGAAAACGTATGGACACTGTGGACTATTTACAGTTTTCCTAACAATCAAATAAATCCCTGACAAAATTCATTTTGATATTCTGGGTAAACCACCACATACCAAGAATGAGTTGTACTACTTAAAATTCATGGCGAGTTTGTAGGTTGTTCAACATTGTGTTGGGATTTTCATTATCAGATTAAATTGCATAATGAATCACCTCCAAGAATACACTGAGTTTGAAATATAGACTAATGAACTGTGCATTATATGAAGTAAAACCTCTCCTATTTTAATCTTAATGCTAAGTGAAAGTAGCAGGCTGAGGTAGACCTGTGTTTATATGAATGATTTTCTAATGTGTTGGGAAGAAAACTTAGGCACATTAAAAGCTTTTACTTGTTCCTATGTACTATCTACCATACACCATGTAAAATTCAATATATTGCCAACTTCCTTGGATTTTCTGTCACTGAAGCAGTAGCAGTCTGCACCATGTGAGGCATGACACTTGGTATGCTTTACGAGTTTTCCAAAAGCCAATGCCCAAAACATCTTGCCATCATTATAATAGACATCACGATCTTTCCTTGGACTTTAGGCTAAGCAATTTACCTATCCATTCACCTTTGCTATGGACAAAATACCCAACCATTCATTCATCATCCACTCTCTCAAACATACATAAGTTTAGAAAGAAAAACACTTATTCATACATATGCTCATGTTTTGATTCAATAAAACTTACAGAGTATGCCAACATGATAAGGGACATTAAAACAACAAGAAACTAAAAATACCTATACTACAGCCCTGAAGGGCTTAACACCTAGAAAAGACCTCGAGTGTTGAATAATTATTTACAATATGACACACAATAAAACAAGATGCCCAGGGTATTGAGAGATTATGCGAGAGACAGACTGAAGAGCAGGTTAAGACTTCTTGATGAAGACACGTCTAAGTTGAAACCAAGAATGTTATTAGACAGGAACAAAGTTGAAGTTAGGAAGACACGGACAGAAAGAAAAGAAAATGAAGTTTTCTATAACATTTCAAATAATGTATAATAATCATCATCAGAATTGAGTTGTCTTCTGTAGACCTCACATACTATATAAATTTTCTTCTTTGATCATTAAAATGACTTAAGATAGCATTTTCATAAATAAGGGTACAAGTGCAGAGAGAATATTAATTTCTGTGTTCCAAGTAGCAGACTGAGTATGGAACTCACAAGTATGGCCTGAATAAATGCGACACCTACACTTTACTCTTTACCATTTGTCTTTTATTGAAAGGGTGACAGTATGAAGCAACTCTAAAAATTCAGCCCTGATATTTCTCTCACTTTTGTACTGATCATTTGGTAGCATTTTAAATTCACCCTAGTCTGAGATATGGAAATATGTCCTAGAAATCTGTTTGAGAGAGCTTCCTCTGTCATGGTAAGGTACATTATTAGGAAGGCACTCGGAAGGAATCATAAGGATTCCAGAGACACTACAGAGGCTTCAGGCTATGGCAATACTGTAAACTCAAGAGAATTAATGGCCACAAAGGAAAGTACAGAAAGACAAAACATCTTCATACTGACTTGACTTTTTGCCTTACACATAAACTGCATCTTAAACTGTCTACTTTATAATGGAAACTACTATTACACACTTAGGTGAAATGAAATAATTTTCAAAGAAACATTATTTTGTGTTATGTCAAATAAGAGTAAAATAATTTGGGAGAATATCTAAAGTATTAGTTCATGATGAATTCATAGGGGTAGGTGTATATAATAAAAATATGGCAATAAGTTTACATAATTATAAGACAGAGATAACATAAGGAGCTGAGTAGATATATGTCACGTATTGAGCAGAGCCAGCAAAAGTTGCTTGTAATTCTGACTCATACTTTCTCATATCTGACTTTAAACAAATCATAACATTTCACTTAGCTTCGGCTTTCAGGACTACGAAGTGTATATGTACCAACTGCTATTTGGAAAACCTTGATGAAAAAATATAGGTAGACAACAAAGTTCAGTACCTATTATTTTTGTAATATTCAATGCTTGCCTGCTCTCCATCGAATAACATGGAATTACATCTAAGCAAGCACATAAAATTAAATTTCTACAAGATTTTTCTCTTCCTCTCTCACAAATGTATTCTTTCTCTCCCCCACACAAACGTAAACACATGCAACCACAACAAATAAAGAACTACTGAAACTGAATAGAACAAACACAACTGACCTAATAAAACTATAAAAAGAGTATTTGAGGAAGAAATTTACGGAAGGAAGCAATTCAGATGGCTAATAAGTATAAAGGATCTGAACAATTCAAATTAAAACAATGAAATATATAAAATTGAAAATATGTAATGATGGTTAAGAAATGTGACAACTAAGTTTCATGTATGCTTGGAAATCAACGTTCAAGTATCTCTCAAAATTGAAAAAGCATATTATTTTACTTGGCAACTTTGGTTGCTGATTTCTAATGCAGATATGTTCATATATTAGGCAGGTGTAAAGACTTTCACAGTTCTTATATATATAAACCATAAATTATATATAATTTATGTAAGTATAATGAATCTTTCCAGACAGTGGAATTGAGTAAAGCAATTAAATGACATGGTTCACATAATTAAAATAATTATTCACCTATGTACTTGGCATTATCCAAAGCAAAGATTTGTGTACCTAAGTTAGTCTCCAGACTCACAGAGACTCATTTTCATGAAGGAATTAAAAATTACATTAAAAAATTCACATAACTAATTGTAATGTAAAGTTTAGAAAAGCTAAATATCTCAATGAATGTAGGAAATGTCTTTGCAAAAAATATAAGATTAAAGGATATAAGAAGGAGGAGTTAATCTTATGAAGATAGTACCAAAAAGAATAAAATATATGCTAAAGGTCTATATAGCATCCTTCATGCTCAGAGATGGGTTGGAAAATTGAGAAAATGAAACAAAGCTGTGGACCTAAAGCATTCAGAAAAAAGCAGGTAGGCAAGACGGCAGGAGCCAGATGTAACATAAGGTAATGTACAGGAAACCTTTGGTAGAGAATCAAATCCATGCTACATGCCAAATAATTTATACATAGAAGAGGAATAAGGCGGTGACGATAATAAAGATAAAATTTTCTGAGAAAAAACAAGTAGCTTTTATGATATTTACAGTAGAATTATAATGTAGTGATCTATGATTTGTCTAGATACTTGTTAACATTTTGATATTTAATTATCATCTTGGAAGAAAGTGATGATACTCATGGGTGAACTCAGGCCAAAGAAGACAGCTAAGCACCATCAGGATTTTCTCATTCATGCATTTACATCTATGGGAGAAAGTAAAATTCACTTAACACAATTTTGAATATAACGTATACAAGAGCTTTCTGGCAATGACTACATATGGTGTCACAGGACCACTTTTCTGAATATAAGGAATTACTCTAAAAATTAGATATCTTTTCAGGTAAAGAGAAAGGTACAATAAAGCTCTAATTTGAAAAAATATTCTCAATTATGTACCCGTCAAATTTTTATGACAAACATTTAATCCACTTTGGTATTTAGAAACCTGTGGACTAAATAATTTTCATTAGTTTTATCACTATCAGGAAATAGGTAAAATTAACTTGCATAAAAGTAATAGAAAATCAAATCAACTACATTTAATTTAAAAGTATATGAATTCTCACAAGGTCTTAATAATGTTGGTATCATTGACCATTTTCAGATTTATTACTTTTTTGTAGTGTTGGGGATTGAATTCAAGCCCTTTTGTAATAAGCTACATTTGAAGACCTAACATTACTATTATTATTATTATCACTATTATTATTATTATTAATTATCATTTTCTTTTGAGCCAGGGACTTTCTAAATTAATAAGTTATCTAGGCTGGTTTTAAACCTTGCATTCTCCCATCTCAGCCTCCAAGATTGGTGATATTTTAGTGTGAACCACTATATTCAGCAGCTCACATTGTATTTTCTAGCTTTGAGAATTTCTATTCAAGTGGTGACTAAACACACATAAATAAAAATTATCACAAATTGTTGCAATGTCAGTATAGCAGTGCTGAAATCCAGATAAGTTTCAAATTTAACAGAATTGTGCAAGATAAAATCACCTTATTTTCCGATATCCATGATTATAGATCTTTTACCTCAGAACTATAGTCATATGGACTTTCAATTATGAATCAACATGCTAGGTAGCTACCCCAAACCCAAACCACAGACAAATAGATCTCAACTTTGCAGCACATATTTACAAAGTTTCTCAGAAAAAAAACAAAACAAAACAAAACTGTTTTCTTTAATCATATGCTTTTTCAAGTTGCTAATTATCAAGCAGGGAAAAAAACAAGTTGTGTCACATATTTAGTAACCAGTCCTGCATAATGAGAAAAATGTTAATTATCTAACAGCATGTTCACATTTTCTACTGGTTGGCAAGTATAGGGTTTTGGCTGCTATCACTTCTCCTCTAGGTACTGGAGTTTTACACATTTGTTATCAGCACGGAATTTGCCTCGTCTACTTGTACTGCCTATATATTCCCCTGTTCCAGGAGTCATTTAAGCATATAATAAATTGAGTTTCAATGAGCTGGAACCTCCTGCTTCAGCCGATTTTTGAGCAAATTATTTTTCGGCTGTAGCTGCAGCAAAGGTTTTTCTCTACTCCTGAAAAGATGGCTGCGGTGGCCACATATTTTACATGCCAATTCTAAAATCATTTTAATATGCATTAAGTCAGTGATGAGCAAATTTTAAAAAGGTTCAAATCACTCTATGGATATGGCAAATTACTTTAATAGACTTCATGTTTTAGCACTAATGCCCAGTATAACAAAAACAATGCCAATATATGTGGGGATTCTTCTCCAAAGAGAAAAGCAAAATGCTGTGTAGCCATCTATGCATACTTTTCTGCATGTTGATGTTCCAACAAACATCACTGGAGTATGAAGAAAGTACTGATGTCTGAGAATCAGGGAAACTCAAGCTCTGTTTCTGGTGTAATCACCTGCAACTGCTTCCATTTATACTGAAGTTCTCTCGAAGCAAACAGATAGAAAGGGCATTCAAGAAGCCACACAGTTAGATGGAAATTGCAGGTAACTGGTTTACCCATGTAAGATTCTAAAAGTAGCCTAATTTATAATTTATGTGCCTATACAAATACACACATATAAGTGTCTATAATCTCTTTATGTTAGGATATATCTAACACAATGTGCAGCAATGCATAACTAGCCATTCAGTGGGTACTGTTTTTTTTTTATTTGCAGTTATGTCTCACCTCCAAATACCAAAACTTCCTCTGATATTATGCCTTTTCTTTGAGAAATTTTTCCCATCTCTCTGTGGACCCAAAAGGGATGGTAGACAATAATAAGAAGCGAAGGCACATAGAAAGCACAGATGTACTGTAGAAAGTTCACTGGTCTATGGGGAAAAGTCAGAAGGGAGTTGTATTTCCGGGATGGTGCTAAAGGAAATTGCATTCAACAAACTGAAAACCTAAGAAACTGAAAGGAAAACTGACCAGATGGAAAAACTGGGTTTAAGGCATGGATGTGCCTTAACTTTGGGGGGTGGGACAAGGTGGTGGAAGATGAAGTAGCCAAGTGATTTTTTTTCAAACATATTGAAATAGACCTGACAAAAATCATAAATATTTAAGGATTAAAATTTTACATTTTGATAAATGTTAACAATATAACATGATCACCAATTAAGCTAATAAACTTATCAATCACCTTACATACTTAACTTTTTTGTGTACAGCGAGAAGATGCAGGATCTATTCTCAGTAATTTCAGTCATTTCAAGTATTGTTAACTATAGTCACTTTGCTGAACATTAGAACCCTGAAAGCTATTCATTTGCATAGCTCAAACTTTATAACCTTTGACCAATAACTCTTTTTCCTCTTCCTCTCAAGTTCCCGGCAACCACGGTCTGCCTCTTTGTGTCTCTGACTTTTACTAATTAAAGATTCCACATATAAATGACATGCAATAGTATTTGATTTTGTCTATCCATTTTATTCCACTCAGCATGATGTGCCAAGGGTCACCCATGCTGTCACAAATGGCAGGATTCCTATTTTATTTTTTTAATTTTGAAAAATATTCTCTCAAGTTCCCGGCAACCACGGTCTGCCTCTTTGTGTCTCTGACTTTTACTAATTAAAGATTCCACATATAAATGACATGCAATAGTATTTGATTTTGTCTATCCATTTTATTCCACTCAGCATGATGTGCCAAGGGTCACCCATGCTGTCACAAATGGCAGGATTCCTATTTTATTTTTTTAATTTTGAAAAATATTCTAAAA
>NW_022900921.1:17565999-17572971 GCF_012274545.1 Fukomys damarensis | reverse complement strand
TGAGTATTTCTTAATTCATCCACTGACAGACATTTAGATGATTGTTTTAATTTCTTGAACATTATGAATAATACAGCACTGAACACTGCAGGAAAGATACGTTTTTGCCGTCTCAGAGATATTTCATTTCATTTCATTATGTATGCAGGAATATAAATTATATTTCTAATTTTGATTGGAACCTTTATGCATTTCAAAATAGTGCCTGTATCAATCAATACATACTCCCACCAGCAGTGCACAAGTGTTGTTTTGTTTGTTTTTTTTTCTCTATAACCTTGCCTACATTTCTGGTATTTTCGATTTTGGTAACAGTTATTTTAACACGTAGGAGGTTGACCATTTTATAGTTTCTTTCATGAAATACATTACATTTTCACGTATTTTAGCCATTATTACAGTTCATATCTAGAACCCCCATCTTTGATACTCAATACTCTTCACTCGAAAAAGTATTAATCACAGTCTAGTCTGCTAAAGAGAATGACATAAAAACACAAAAAGATTTACACAAAATGTCTCTTTGTGCTATCATTCTTGTATTCTGCCTCTTGAACACCTGCGCAGCAAGTGTTTAGGCTTTATTCTACCGCTCTTCAATTTACATCCTACATCTTTTGCATTTGCTGTAGTGACTGTTACTCTTTTTTTCTTCTGTGCGGAGCATCATATTGACTAGCTGCACTTGTGGATCTCATCTACTCATTATATTTGATCTTTATTGAGTGATTATGGAGATGCTCTATGTAAGTCTTTCAATTTATTCTACTGAACTCTATCTGACTATATTCTAAAAATAATATCTCTAATTTAGTTGGTAATGTAGCAAATGGCTTCAATATCATTTGGCTTCCGTTTCACTAGTCATTCAGCAGCTCATTTTCAGACTACACCATTTGCCATGTTTTTCTCAGGGCTCTATTTCTTTCAGCATAAGGCTGAATAAATGGTAACTACTGATAAAAGTTAAGGACTGAAATTATTTCTCTCCCAAATGTTTTCTTCCAGGAATTTATCTACTTGTCTATTTCACATAATTGAGAGAAATAATTCAGTGTTTTATACCCATTGAATGAGACTGGTAGAATAACTCTACATTTTCCTTTCCTGCAGTCTGTAAACTTGCAATTTGGGAGATAGACTTTAAACTAAAGCTAACTCAAATTTCTATTTTGCTTTACACATGAGGAAATCTGGTCAGCTGATCTCTCCAAAATCAGAATAATCTCTCAAAACATAAATTATATCACACAAATTATAACCTTAAAACTTTCCAGTAACATTTCATTGCACCCAATATAAGATAGAAACTACAAGATTGCAAATTCCTACGTGACCTAGGCTTTCTGTATCCATGTGAACTGGCTCCATTTCTCATCCTCCCTCTTCGTCCTCCACGCTGTAGCCTTTCAACACACTTTCGCTACGTGTTAGAGTCTTGATCCCCTGCTTGGAGCTATTGGAAAGTAGTAAAATGCTGAAGAAACAGGGCCCAGTGAGAGGTCCTAGGTCACTGAGGTATGCCCTTAGAGGAGACTGTGGAACTCAGTCCTTTACTTCTTTTTTTTTATTCTGGGTCATGGCATGACCAGCTTGGCTCTACCATGTGCTCCTTCTAGGACATGCTGCCTCATAGAAGGGCTAAAACCAATAGGACTGCCTGAGCATGGAATGGTGCCTCAAAGACAATCAGCTGTGATAAGCCTATTGTCTTTATAGATTGATTATATCAAATATATGTTGTAAAAATGGAAAGTTGACTAATACAACTTTGTATCTCTCTATGATACAAAGCTTAAATCTACATAGGTCTTAGTATTAGCTCTGTCATGGACTCAGAATGTCCTTTCCCTAAGTCTGTTAGCGGGAAGTGATTGAGAGGTCTCTTATTATACTCCGTATCATAGTCTAAACCCTACTCTCCAGAGAAGCTGCTTCTGGTCATATGAAACAACTACACAGTCAATATCTACAAAACTCTTAAATTGCTCTGTAGAATATACACTGATTTTTGAAGGATATAAAATGATTTCTATTTATGTGTTTATTTCTACAATATGGATTTGTCTTTTTAACTATTAGAGAGAAATGAAGCATTAGCTTGGGATCTGACTGCCATGTCTTGAATTCAGACACCAGGATTTCCTACATTTGTTGTCTTAGGCAAGTCCACTCACTTTTCTAAGTTTCATCCTCCTTTATACAAATAAAGAACATAAAAGAACCTTTCTCTTCAGACTGTTGTGAAGGTAGGATAAGATAATATATAGGGCTCACTATGCTATCGGTTTTATTCATTACTATATACTCAGGACTTATAATACAGCCCATCGCCATATAACTAAATATATATTTATTGAAACAATACAAGAATCAATGCCACTGCATTACTATAAGTAATATTTTAAAATTAAACTTTTTTCCTGTGTTTTCTGTCACATCTCCTCCCATCTACTCAGTAGTTTTTCTCTGTCGGTCTTCCTTTCTCCTTGTTCAAGTAGCTCTCTTTCTCCCTGCCCATCAACACATTCATTTTTCCATCTTCAAATAAAAGTTGTTTTCCTAAGCACCTTTTCCCTTTTAGTGGTCTTGAGAGGGTAACCAAACTTATTTTTATTTATCCTTAAGCCTTTCTCATGATAGTATCTATCTCACTAATTTCCTAGGACTACTGGGGACTCAGCCACCAGAAAATGTCTTTACTTTTAAGTCACTCGTCAGTTTCTCCTTTATATCTCAATTATCAGCTGCAGTTGCTCTTCACATAAAACATAGGCACGCACAGGAGTTTAAGAAATCTGAATCAAATGGTTCCTCATACATTAAGGAATTTTGAGGCCTTGAGCAAGTTGCTTAAAACTGAGTTTTAATTTGCTCAAATGCAAAATGATGATGAAACTAATATACCTTGAAGTTTGCTTCTCTCATTTATTCAACATATATTTTCCAAGACTCTATCCAGCCCCAGCCTATCCTGTAAAACATGAGATATTTCAGTAAGCAAAATAAATGATAAAAGAAGAAACATGGGGTTTTTTTTTGTTTTGTTTTGTTTGGTTTGGTTTGGTTTGGTACCAGGGATTGAACTTGGGTCCTTATGCTTGTGAGGCAGACAGCGGAACCACTGACCCAAATCACCAGCCCGAAACATGGTATTTTAGAAAAGAAGTTGGAATTTTTAATAGGATGTGCTTACTTCAGAAGATGACATTCATCCAGGTGTCTGAAGGAGGTGCAACTATCGATATGAGATATGGGGGTGGTAACGGGAGAAGTTTCTAGACAAAGAGAGCAGCGAGGGCCAAGGAGCTTAAGGGGAGGAAATTGAGCATGTTCTGGAGGTATGAAAATCACTGATTGTTGTAATGAAACAGAGGATCACAGAAAAATGAGGAAAGAAGTTTAAAAAGGTAATGCAGGTAGGAGGAGAGGGAAAAAGAGGCAGGATACTTTCTGGACATCAAGAGTCTTCATTTTGAAAGTAAATGAAATGGAACTCATTAGTGTGCTTTTAAAATAATCAGTTGGACAGCCATGTTCCGAGGAAGGCAAAAGAAGGAGAAGGAACTTCCACTTAGGAAGTTACAAAGTAGCTGATGTCAAACAAAACTACAGTTTAAAGAAGCATGAAAGCAAGGACGACCATGAAAATGGGTACAATTCCTGCTACCATTCATCTGTAGAGTCATTAGATATCCTAACAGATCAGAGATGGGTACAAGGAAAAGAAAGAGAAAAGACCCTCAAGCTTTGGCTGGACTTAACTGGTGGAAATTTTTAGTTTTTTATTATTATGAGCAAGATTTCTGGAGAGATTAATTCATGACGGAGATAAATTCAGTTTGTTTTTCTTAAGTTTGAGATTCCTTCACTCTTCTTTGGTTAGAAACTGGATAAGTGAGTTTACTGTATCAGAAAGCACAAGACTGAAAATACAGAGGTATGAGAAATCGACACATAAATAGGGTCTAAAATCAAGAAAAAGGCTAGGAACTTGAAGAAAAGGACCGGAATTAACCTTAGCAGTTTACTCAGAGCATCACAGGGACAGCATCTTTGTTTATGTTCTGACTCTCCCAAGCATCACTCTGGCAGGTTTCCTTTCAACCAGTCCAATCTTATACAGAATAAATTTGATGACACTGTCATTTTTATATTTTCTGTTATAGTATCTTATAAAAATTAATGAAAAATGCAATTTTTATTCCATAAATAATTGGACTGGTAGATGGTTAAAAATGGAAAAGTAAGCCAAAAATTAAGGTTTAAGTGACTTCTCTGGTTAATGAATGAGGAGAAAAGGAACCTGGAAAAGATACTGGAAATAAGCAGCGATGATACTGAAAGGAAAATCAAGTGACTGAGTAATCAAGAACACCAATTTCAGAAAGTGTTTCAAGAAACCCAGAAGACATTTTGCTGGGCGAGCCAGATACAGGAAGATAAACAGAGCATGATGCTACTTACATGTGGATAACAGGTGTGGAATCTAAAAAGTGTCTCAAAAAGGAGTACAGTGGTAGAGATAGGATGCTATTGGTCGAAGTGCACAAACTTTCAGTTATAAGATCAATGACTTCTAGAGAGCTGATGTATAATATGGCGACAATCATTAAAAATACTGCATGGGATAGCTAAAATTTGCTAACAGAGTAGACCTTTAGTGTTCTCAGCACACACAGAGAGATGCAAACACAATAAAAAACTACATGAATAGATGAGATGGTAGGTAACATAAAATGTTATCTACCTTGATTGTGGTAATTATTTCATAATACACTGTCTGCCAATCACACTTCAAGAAAGCTTGGAAAAACAGCATGCATTTTGGAGGATTATTTGGAGAATAAATAGGGCCCTTAGCAATTAATGATATAAAGGCAAAAATGCAAAACAACTTGAATAAATCAACAGAGGACTTGAAAGATAAGGTAAGAAAATAATCCAAAAAGTAAATCAACGTGTTAAACAGGAAGAAGTTAAAAAGAAAATTATGACATAAGAAAACAGTATCTCATACCTCAGTAACAGGAGTCCCAAAAGTTAAGAAAAATTCAACTGTCAAAAAATTAACTCATAGAATTTTTTCAGAAAATTTCCCAATCTATAAAAATTTTGGTTTCTGAATTAAAAGTGGAACAGATGGTCTAGAACAATCATTAACATTTTCTTAATATGACTCATGATTTTTTTAATAAGTCCATAAAATAAAGGTGTAAACCAAAATAATGAAATGAGTGGCACACAGAGTATTTGCCCACTGGACAGTCTTGTTGATTTATCATGATGGGGAACAAATAAAAACACTTTTTCATTTTACCTTTTCATCCTTCCTGCCCAAATTCATACCTAGTCTTAACTCCCGCCTTATACTAGGTGCCATTTATGCCATGTTTTCCCCTTTATGCTTTGAACATTGAAACTCTTCTTTTTTTTTTTTTTTGAGACAGGGTCTCACCGTGTAGTTGAGACTGACCTGGAACTCACTGTGTAGATCAGGCTGGTCTCGAACTCACAGCGATCCTCCTGCCTCAGCCCCCCAAGTTCTGGGATTATAGGCCTGTGCCAACAAGCCCGGCCTTTAAACTCTTCTTTATAGAATGCTTAATTTTCCACCCATCACTTAGAACACCTTCTCCAAGGCCTTGGCCTTAGGAAGAGGTCTTTGCTCATAGCTATGCAAAATTCTATAGAAACAGTAAATAGTCTAGATTTGATCTCCTTACGAAGCTATTTATTCCCACTGAAAGACATAGCTATTTCTAACACTGTCTGAAACTCAATAAATACATATTACATGAAAAATAAAACCAATTTAATTCACAATTAAGATATGAATTTGATTTAGAAGTTAATATCTAAGGAATTACTAAGGAAGACTCAAAATAGTTATCTAGTGTAACACTATGCCAATTATTAAGCGTTCATGATGTTCATGAAGTAGCTCATTTAAACTTCATAGATGAGATTTTAGCTCTTCTGAGGTCCTGCTGAACCCCACTGTCCAAACTCTGAATTACTGTGCAACTGTTCTTTCGGAAGAAAAAAGAGAGGCTCTACAGTGCATGTACAAAAAGGTACATTAGTACATTTTCCTTTAGAGCAAGAATTGTAGGGACAAGGAGGCTATGAACTTCAGTTTTATGAGAACAGAAAAGCCCATATATCCTATTTAAATTGTTAAAAAAGAACTGCAAAATTATTCCCCTAGACAAATGTCTATCTGACAAAACTAAGCTTAGAGTGAGTTTTACTTTTGTAAATTAAAGGATGTGACAGAAATACTGAGAAAGCCCTCCTTATGGAGGTTTAGAGGGTATCACTATGAAACAGAAGTAATTTGAGGAATTTAGAAATTACACATGACTGTGAAGACAAACACGTAATTCAAGGTCACTAAAAACCTTAAAATAAATTCTTTTAAAATATCATCAAGCTGTTCAAGCTAAAATTAAAGGAAGGAAAAAAAGCACAACAAAATCTCCACAGAACACTAATTCATGAAGAATTTCAAATAAACTTAAATTTAGTCTTAAAAAAAAACAGAAACAAATCCGTCCTTTAAAGTCCTAATCTTCAAACAACAAAATAATAATACTTGGAAAACAAAAACTAATGAGACTTTGTGAATGTTCTATAAGAAAACTGCAAATCTGATTAAATACTTAAATGATGATGAAATTCAAACAGTTTATCTATGCCCAAATAGCCACTTACTAACTCTGATAGCTTTGGTGAAACTTTGATACTGCCTCTCTTCTGGCGTTAGGGACCACCAGACCACTAGGAGTCTAAATGATTGTACATTTCCCAGGCGTGGTGGTGCACACCTGTAATCCCAGAACTTGGGAGGCTGAGGCAGGAGAATTGCTGTGAGTTTGAGATCAAACTGGGCTATACATAGTGAGTTCCAGGTCAGTCTCAATTAAATAGTGAGACCCTGTCTCAAAAAAAAAAAAAAAAAAAAAAAAA
>NW_022900921.1:17496774-17565925 GCF_012274545.1 Fukomys damarensis | reverse complement strand
TGCCACCTTGCAAAAAAAAAAAAAAAAAAAAAAAAAAGGATTGTACATTTCCTGCCTGAACTTTTTGCTCTACAGGTTTTCGTCTGCATCTCCTCCCACTCAAGGCTGCTGCTAGTGCTCATCTTTAACACACTCTCCCTGCCCAATCTAACAGACCCTGTATCTCCTGGCTCTGCCGCATTCATCAAATATACTGCAAAGATCCTGGGCTGCATAAATAATTAATGGAAACTATTTTTAAATATTGTCTTTGCATATAATTAATTTAGCAAGACTAGGAAAATTATTACTTTATGTATAATGCTTACTTATTTTGTCAATTAAATGGAATAGATGAAACTGAACTGTATTAAGAGAAATTCTCAAGAACATTCAGTTTTGAAGGGCCAGTATCCCTCTTGTTTTTGGTCCATGATAGAACTTTCTTGCAGCTTCAATCGCCAAATAGCTAAATGATTAAACACAGCTAAAGTCTTAAGTTAAAGATGACTTACACTTTTATATGATTGTGTAGTATGATAAATATAGGTATGAATGCCAAGTTTAATTCTACTAGTTCCTCTGCATTTTCCAATACTTTTAATAAAGATGGATATGTTACTTGCATATGGGCATACTACATCTCTAAAACCTGGGTGTGCTTTTAAGGACTAAAACTTGAAAACTAAAAATCTCTTTCAAATATAGAAGACAAAGTAGGAGATCCTATAGATAAGCTCTTAAACACTGTTATAACTGTAACGTATCTGCTGTTCATGTTATTTAATTGTTGTTGTTCTTTGTAATGGGGTCTCTGTATATTGCCCAGGCTGGAATGAAAGTTCTGGATTCAAATGATCTTCTTGCCTCGGCTTTGCAAGTATCTTGTTCTTTGGTTTTAATTCTGTGGTTTTAGCACAAGGTCTGACAACTACCAGGTATTATAAAGTTTGTTGACTAAATGATAAAACAAATTTAGAAAAGCCACGTCAAATTGCTGGGGTTTTAGCTAGCAGGGGGAATGAAGCAAAAAGATCTTGAAAATGCTGAAATAAAAATAGGAAGACTAGGAATGTTTTCTTTTTATAATGAAGAGAATGAAACATGTTTAAAATGTGACATGACTAACATAACAGAGGGAAACAGAACAATGTTGGAGATGAAAGACAACTAAGGGAAACAACACTGGCAGGTCACAGTCCCTGAGAAAAAGAAAGAAAACGGGGCCCCAAGAATAGACAGAATGGCAGTGGTCTTCAGGAATTCAGTTCTTCCATGGTCAGAGGACAGAAACAGAAGATGATTCTCGTGGCATATAAGTACTTTTCACTAACTGGAAGTTGAAATTGTTATAGAAAGTCTCATTGCCTGGAATCTGAAGTTTATAAACTTTTCAGAGTGCTTCTTAAATTAAATAATTAAAAATTACAAATACAATTTAAGTACACACCCTTACGTGGACTTTGTATCAGGGACTACTCCAGGATTTTAAATTTCCTTTACTTTAGGGGAAATAGCCTTCTCTGCCTTAAATTCAATTTGAGCTCTATGTTTCATTAACTATGGGAATTTAAGCAATTCATCAATCATTATGCTAAGGTTACCTCATCTACTAAACGGGGACCACCCTGGTATCTATCACACATGTTTTTACAGATGATTAAATAAAATAATAAAACACAATTGAATAAAGTTATATAAAAGATTAGAGTAAATAATCAATGCAAAGATAATCTATATAAAGCACCGAGTTATTTCTCAATATATTATCCTAAGGAGTAGGTAGTCTCTTGAAACACAGCAAGAAGATGATATAAGTTTCTATTCTAGTGAGATGAGAAGTAATTTTAAAATATCACATTATAATTCATTTGAAATTGGAAGAATTTTAAGCTCACAGCAGATATTACAAAGTATTTTTGAATTATTATTTTCCAGTCTGGAGATTTAGCTCAGAGGTTCTGCTGCCTGCCTCACAAGAATAACGACACAAGTTTGATTCCTGCTGCCAAAATATATATATATAATTACAATAACAATAATAATAATAAATTATTATTTTCTCCTTGTTCCTCTTCCTGCTTCTCTGTTTATTATAGCTATGGAGATCACAAACTCCTCATGTACAGTCGGTACACTATCCCCTCTGCGGGGACTTGTATCTGAAATGCAGAAAGTTACAAAACTGTAGGTCATTCAGCAGATTTTTCTGATTAAAGTATTGATCTTATTCAATGACTCATATTTCAAGAATCTATTAAAGTGTGCATATTAAATATTGTCTCAGACCAATAGGGAACTTGATGAGTTCGTAGCTGGAGCATATGACTCAACTCCCTTTCACGGGTGTAACAGTAATTCTGAGCACAACTTGACACTAACTCTTGGACATAATCAGTATGCAGTGAATGTTTAATAATTGAATAGTTCATCGTGAGAGAAGGGAGGCAGATAGAAAGGCTTTCTGAAGTTTTTATACACACTGCTACAGAGAAAGAGAGAGGAGAGAGGGATATATGGAAAATGTTTATTGTGATAAGTTGTTAGCAAAAGAAATGGAAAGCAAGGCTGAAAAAATTTACCTCTAGTATTCATAACCAAAAGCCTCTCCATGCTGTTTTCTTCAGTGGCGCATACTCAAATGATGCATAAAACATTTAACACCGTTGTTCTCCAGGTTTATTAGTGCTTGCTAACTCATTTATTCTCATGCTGCTAATCTTGCCCCAAGCATCTCACTTTTTGTAACGTACTAAAGTTGACTTGGGTTGCAAACAAATGGATAGTAATTAGTCAGCTGAATTTGTAAGAAATTGTTGGGTACCTTGTTACTACAGCAAATAATTCAGAATTCTAACTATTTGCCTTAGAATATTTTTATCTAACATATGTCCATGTGTCCATGTGTTCACAACTTGAAGGACTCACAGGGCCCATGTAAAATTCAAAAAGCTTTTCTTTCTTGATTTTTTTGAGTGCAGAAATTCCCAATCCATGAAGGATAATAAGCAAAGCAAAAGGAGGAGGAAGAGGAGCTCCAAATGGAGAAAACCGGCATTAGCATGCTCATCTGTATTCGCCAGCTTGTCAAAGACTCGCTTGCTACATAAGATAATGCATTTATCAGACCTCTCTAATTAATAAGGAAACAGCACCTCTCCCTGTGCTCTTTTATCAGATATGTGACATTAGTGGCAAAATGACATGACAGTGATACAGCAGTTACAACATTAACAGGCTCTGAATAAATAAAACCTGAAGCAAAACTTTCCTGGTGCCAAGAGTAGAATAGCTGAGATGAGAATGAGTATTTCAGAACTGAGGGTAGAACAGAAAATCATACAATACCGGAAGAACACAGGAGATAGCACTTTTTCAAAATAAAACTATGAAATATCGGTAGGGATACACAGCGCTGCTACTTCATTGTGCATGACACAGTGCATGTAATAAATTAGCTGATTTATTGAAAACTTTATCACATTTTAGGTGAGGTGTTTTTACTGATTGTCTTTATCCATGACAGAATTTAATGCTGTTGCGCCACAGCCAGAGATGGATCTTTATTGAAAGAAAAGTCAATTTCTCTTACATGAAGACAGCAGGAAATGTGGGCTTCACTCCTTTGGCTACAAAGCCTTCAGTACACACACTACTGACAACCCAAGAGCATGTAGAAAAAGTAAATCAATTTTTCTAATGAATGGCTCTAGTCACTTGCATTATTTAGAAATATGTTCTTGTTCACTTAATACCATCCTCTCTTCTGCACATATGTGCCTTCTCTAAGCAAAAACACACATGGGTTTGCTCTGAGTTCTCACTGAGCCAGATCCATTTTTAAAGATCTCTTTTAACCAGCCTGTAAGTAAGAATTCCTTGTCTTCCCAGGAACAACTCCTCCTCCTCCATTTTCCTCTTTGGATTTATTTTCCTCCCCTTCTGTCCACATTCAAATAATCTCATGCAAATATATGTCCTTTTCATTCAGTGGAAAGACTTTGAATGCCCTTCTCAAACTTCCATTAACCAAATTGCAGACCATTAATAAATCAAAAGACATTTTCTTCTATTTTGGCAGTCATACGAATTTATTTGGAGAATTCCTAGAAAGAAACAAAACTTATTCAAACTTTTTCTTCAGAGAGTCATCTAGTGAGAAAGTATCCTCAGAATGTCCTACTTAACTTCTATAAAATAAGACTAGAAGAACAATTAAGTAACTTTCTGGGTGATTGGATTGTACCCGTCAATCCCTACAATATTGCACATTTGATAGCCCAAAGTGGAATATTACACTACACTCCTGTTGGTCAGATTTCTGTCACTGTGAGAGAACACCAAGATAAACACCGTAAAAGGTAGAAATGCTAATCTGGCTCATAGTTTCATAGGTTTCAGACCATGGTTGCTTGACCCTGTCACCTATGGCCTGTAGGATGTTGGCCACTCACTTCATGGCAGCCAGGAAGAAAAAGGAGAGAGGAGGAGGCGTTGGGGCCCCAATATCCTGTTCTGGGAGAATTTTCCCAGTGAACTCACTTCTTCCCACTAAGCTGTCTCCGCTAAAGGTTCATACATCTCTCAATTGTGCCACAGGCTAGTGACAAAGCCTTTAGCATAAAGGACTCTGAAGACCATTGAGAACATCTCCAATGAAATCATGCGTCACCATAAGAATTAGATGATTCCCATTTCCTTTTTTAAGCCGTGACTTTTCATCTCTAAATATAATTTCAGAGTGATATGATGAAAGATATGATGTCTCAACAACAGTTTGGTAACCACCAAATTAAATGGGGTCATTGATCTGAACACTATTCAGAAGTTTCAGTTCCTATATTTTTAAAATTTGACTTTGGAACATTAGCTATCATCTAAGTGACTGATTTTCAGAATTTTAGCATCAAGATTCTTAGAAAATGTGTCATAGTAATATCAAATACAAAGATCCTTTTTAGAGTTGAAATCTGTCATGGAGGTGTCATTACTGGTCATAACATTGATTCATTTCTAAAATACTTGACAAGCATTCAGTACATCTCTTCCTGATCGTTATTTGTCTCCTATTTATTTTTCCCAGTGTTATCTGGAATTTAATAGTATTTTGCTGGTCACACAAGTTTGCTATTCTTCTATCACAATTATTCTTCCCTTTCAAGATTGACCAACTTTAATTAAGTTTGGTTATTGATAATTTTTGAAGGCAAAAAAACATAAAGGGGATCAAAATATTCCTTCATTAATTTAACTTCTCATCTGATAATTTTGCTAACGAACTGTAGTGTGTTGTAAAAGCCTTTATTAGTTTTCAAAGTTTTACCTTTATGAGAGAGATAAAAAGCATATGACCAATAATGTTTGCCTAAAAATTAAGAGCTTAGGAAAATTAATCTATGAGATATTTCAGAGGTATATGATCTTTGGCTGTTAACTTTCACAAGTATAACAATTAATCACAATTTTAGAAGGCTCTGTGACTTCTAAAACTCCAAAACTGATTCAAAGAAGAACATGAGTTTCGTTTAGGTTTCTATAGCAGACAATGGTTCTTTCACAAAGGCAACAATTTGAAATGACTTTGGTACCGAGTTCATACGCTCTGGATAGACAAACGAACTCCGAAAATATATAATAAACAACACAGAAACTGTAAGTAACCCCTTATGATGAAAAATATTGCCTTTCCTCCACATTTTGGATTTTCTTTTTAATCCTGTTTGATATCTACAGAAAGCTGTAGGATGCGATCACGTGACTTTAACAGAAATGGTAAGTTTATATAACATCACCAAACTGCTGTTACCACTTCTCCAGATGGCTTTGCATATGAATTTTTATGAAGCATTTTTGTAGCTCTGAGTAAATTCTAGACCAGCCAAGTTTAATTTGCTACACACTCACTGCCCAAACTCGAGTGAATGACATCAAGAGGGTCTCAGACCAAAAGCCTAAAATAACTAATTATATTACAAATAGCGTATAGTGAACTTGTATCACTGTACTTCATTCTAGTATAATAAGAAAAGATTTCACATAGTACATACTGATAGACACATTTCATACAAATAAAATCAAATTTATCACTTGTAGATTACTTCACAATAATGTAAATAACTCTTCTCTTCATAGAGTCTCCCTTAGAAAGCATTATCCAAAATGAAAGTAATTTATTTTTTTGGCTTTTTGAGACAGGGTCTCACCATGTAGTTGAGACTGACTTGGAACTCATTATGTAGCTCAGGCTGTTTTCAAACTGACAGCGATCTTCCTGCCTCAGCCTCCTGAGTGCTGGGGTTACAGGCATGCGCCACCACGCCCAGCGAAAGTAATTTATTTTTGGACAAACATTGCAACTCATCTTTTTTATTCTCTTTTAAATTTCACTTTTTCTGTTTTGTTCCAGCTTTAGTTTCTTTCTCTGCTAAAATAAAAATTTTGTTTTTAAATATCATCCACCTAGTCAACATTACAGTTTTCTCTTGCAAACATGGAGTAGCAAACATTTTGGCAACCCCAGGCACTAAAAGAATCTTTTGAAAGATATGAACACTCTTCTTGGGAAACACTATACACACTACAGACACACATATGCACTTGTACACCCCTTCAGGTACATACACGTGCACACCTGTTTCTAAACATCCGTGGATCACAGGTTAACAACCTGACCTAAAAGGCTAATGTAACAACATGCTACTTTTCTGCTGTTAAGAATCTCATTACTATCTCTCCTATCTCACTTTGATATCTGACCAATGTTTATATCAACAACATGTGAAAAGTTAAGGGAAGAGGAGGAAAATCAGAGGTGTACCCATGAAGATGCCACTAATAAAACTTGGAATGCGCTGGCTGGTAAAGTATATGGCCTGAAGCTCAGCAAATTCCATAATTTTTCTGTTTTTCCACACATTCCTGATAACTAAGAACATGTAATGAATATTCCTATAGTTCTAATAATCACTTCTATTCATATAACTCATTTTCATTCACAGGCACATTCAGAAGAGGACCTGAAACATAAAGTAGATGGCTTCTTATTAGTATATGTCCTCAGGTTAGGGATAATTGTGCTTGTTGACTGAGCCATGAAACATCAGCCTAAGGAAAAAAATCCTACCACTGATTTAATGACATACTCTGTCTCTATCTTGATTAAACTGCTATTTCAGAATTTTCAGTCAGTTTACTCAAGAAAGATTCATTATTTTTGACGGAATCAAGTAATTTTAAGATGCAGTGCCTCAAAACTTTTGACAAGAAATAGATAAATATTCACTGTGGAGTTCCCAAGCATACTTTAAGAGTTTTGCATTTCATAGGCTTCTGTAACCTCAGCTCCCTTTAGTGGAAGAGAGCCTAGGAAGTGTCTGCAATTTTACAAAATTCCATTCTGCATGAGTGAGTGCATCTTTTAATTTTGTGAATGTCAGACTCCAGCTTCTCTGGCTTTGTAACATAGACTAACACAAACTCCACTCCAAGCCTCTCCAGACCTTCAGTCTGAGAGTGGCTATGCATCCTTGATCCTGCTTGCCCTGCAACTTCCAGTTTCTTGGACTGAGCTGGTAATGGAACGTCTGCATCCCTGGCATGCAAATGGCCATTGAGCACTTGCTGCCCCTGATCCTGTAAGTCGAATACATTCCCTTGCATAATTTTTATATGTGAATATATTTCTATCAGTTCTGTTCCTCTAGAAAATCGAAATCAATAAAACCTATATTCTACTTAAGGTCTCTTGTCATTATTATCAGCAGTAAATTAAAATAAATATGATTTTACTAACATGTATTTCAAACACTTGCTTAGATTATGTAATCATTTTATTTTATATCCAAATTGTTGACATTTATACAGCTTTTATAATTTTTCCCAACTTGAGATCCAATTTCTGATACTTTCCCCCATAGTTGATTAGTTTCTTGTTCTAAAATAACCGATGAGTTTGACATGATCTATTTAAAATTATTCAGAGATTTACATGTTTTTCTGATGTATGATATAATGCTAAAATATAAAAATGCATGACACTCTCTTTCCACAGTTTTCTCTCCGTAGAGAAAAAAATCTCCTTTAATGTTTATATATACTTATTCTAGATATCCTAACAGTATATTAATGATCAGCAGACAATTTATAAAAAAGATTCTCACTAGAAGACCAATAGATACTGCTTTTTTGTTGTTGTTTGTTTTGTTTTTGTTTTTTGATACAGGGTCTCATTATGTAGTTGAGACTGACCTGGAGCTCACTATGTAGCCTAGGCTGGTCTCACACTCACAGTGATCCTCCTGCCTCAGCCTCCCGAGTGCTGGGATTACAGGCGTGTGCCACCATGTCTGGAAAGACTCCACTTCTTGAGCGTAAATGAGTTGTTGGTGTCCCCGTATATCACTGAATTATTTTAACAAAACTCTGTACGAAGAAACTAAAACTTTGCAGCACTCTCATCAGATTATAAAGCACAGCAAACATAAGAAAAATAAACCCATTAATTAAAAGTTAGGAGAATAATATATTTTTTCTATAATAAATGGTACTTCTAAAAACGTCTTATTACTTTTGATAAAAAAGCCTCTGCATGTTTTCTGATTCTTTTAGGATTTCCTTTATATAAAATAAATCACACACACTCACACACAACTGTTAATTCTGACATCAAAACGGATATAGAATCCCTGGCTTGCATTTTAAAAATACAACTGTATACCCAATTTAATTTTTTTTCAGAACCAGAAATTGAACTCAGGACCTTGCACTTGCCAGGTAGGCACAGTGCCACTGAGCTATATTCCTGGCCCTAAAACATAGTAACAAACATTTTAACATTTTAACATTGCAACAAATGTTTTATAACATTTTAACAGACAGTAACATGATATTAGATCATGTGTACCTTTAAGTAAGTATGTAAGTATGAGGTTGATCGAAACCTGCAAGGACAAAAAGTGAAAAATAGCAAAAAGAAATAGTTTAACAAATTTAAGCTCGATTATGCTTTCTTTCTCACTTGTTTTTACTACATTATTGTTTATTATTGTCATTTGTCTTCAGTGTAGCTGACATTGAAGGACAATAAATTTGAATTGTCATATGTATGCTCTCCATAAATTCTGCAATGTTTGCATTTATGAAGTCTTACATACTGAAATCTATGAAAGAAGAAAAGTCTCATTTTAACAAATTGTACTTGACAAAATAATACTACAAACAAGAATTCAGCTGGGAACTTATTTTTGCATTCTGGTTTTGGAAATGTTTGCTCTTTGGTAACAGTGCAGTATGGCTCATTCACACGCATATGGGAATAACTCACATTCAAAATCTGCTAAGAGCACATTTTGGATATTTAAGATTATTCAAGAAATGTAATATGTTATTTCGAATAAAAGAAATATAGAAAGAGCAAAATGTTTTCTTTGCATTTAACAACCATCAACACAAAGTTATCAAGTGTCAATGCAGTATTTTAAAGCAAAACTTCAGCTTTTGTTTATTAATTTATCTTTAATTAATCTGTTGCTTTGTAATCTGTTGGCATGTGGTTTGCATTACAACCTGTAACTGATTAAATTTAAAATTAGCTGGATTTTGACAGACTTTTATACTTTAGAAGATTTAAAAGGATGCACACATTTTGTGCCTGTGAAAGGATGGCTGTATTTCACAGAATATTTGCAGTGTTTCTTCTGATCTTCATGAATATAGGGGGTACCATCTCTGTTAGTCATAGAAACAGCGATCACTTGAGCAAATATTTTAAAGTTGTAAAACACATATTACAAAGCCAGGCAGGCACAGTGGGTGCATGATGACTGTTGCGGGGAAGAGGGAGGGAAAGAGGTTCAGGGAGACGCCCTGAACCGCCATAAAGAAAGCAACTGCAACGCAGTTCAGGCCAATACCTGAGTGAAAATGGAAATGGCATACGGCCCAGGTACTCACATCTTCAGAGTCCTGAAGAGGAGACAGACATTCTCATGTATACGATGTCAGTTTTATTTATTTACTTATTTCTATTTTTTCATTAAGTTCATGGGTACTTTTTAGGTATACAGTGTCGTTACATTCATCACTGGGATCTTGTACCTTTACATGATGTATCTTGGTTCTTATTTTTTCCCCATTCCCCTGCCCTCCCTCCACCCATTTCACCCTTCCCTATTGACAAAGACTTTGTTTCCATTTTTTTCCTTTTGTCATATTTTTTCTTTTCTCCTTTCCTTTCCTTTACCCTTCCCACCTAGCCTTCACCTTTAGCCTTTTTCTTCCTATATCACATTATCAATTATACAATTTGAAACTTACTTGCACTCTTAGTTTTCCACACCAGAGAAACTATTCAGTAGTGCTATTTATTTCAGTTAAGAGTATGTTGGGTATCTTTCCAAAAGAATTAAAAGAATCATATCACAGTACTATATATATATATATGCACCCATATTTATAGCGGCACAGTTTGTAATAGCTAAAACTTGGAAACAGCTCAACTGCCCATCAGCTGGAGCCTGGATACAGAAGATGGAGTTTTTCTATAAAATGGGTACTACTCAGCCATAAAGAATGAGAAACTAGAGTCATTCATAGCAAAATGGATGCATGTTGAGGCTAAATACTCAACTAATGTCAGTTTTTAAATGTTGTCAACTAACATATTTTTAAAGTGTGAATGAAATAAAATGTAAATGTAGAACACATTTGTCTACTGAGTTTCTTTTTGTGTTTTGTTGAAATTTGCAGCAACTGTAGCAATTTGCAAACACTTCATAGAAAGGTTTAGTGCTCTATAGGATATTTTCAACATAAACTCAGAGGTAGGCTAAAGCCAGATATATATCATAGATCAGTTTGATAGGGTACATTTAAATAAAAAGTAACATGGCCTGCTTAAGTGTAAGTTCAAACATGAAGTCAGCCATTCCTATGAACTGTCCCTTCATGAAAGTGACCAGAGTCTGGCTAGAGAATAGGATCAAACTGAACTTCAGGGTATGGAGAACTTTAAAAGAATAGGTATTTATTGATGCAAATATTTGAGTTCATTAATCTTTGAATATTCATTGCAGTATATTAGATATGTTGGGAAGGAAGGATTAGCAAACATTTGCATACCATTTATCATGCAATTTATTTTAGGTGTCTTTATGTATCATCTCATATAAAATTAAATTTCTATAAAAGTTTGGCTAGAAGATAATTTTACTAAAACACTGAAACCACTTTAAAATTTTTTTACACTGGTTTGATGGTTATACAAATTGCATTTGTTAAAATATTTGTAGAAAAATGTTTACACTCACTTGAATGTTTAAACTATGTTTACTTTAATAAGTTGATTTTACTTGTAAACAATTTGGATACTTAATTCACTGGAACTTCTCTGATCCAGCTTTAATTAATTCAACCTGTATAAAGACACTGCTTTTTCTTTAATATTAAGAGCACAGCTAATGGTATACTTGTGCTTCTAAATGTGTATTAGCAACATACAGTAACCTTAAAAATAATTTTAAAGTGCAACACATCCTTTTCATTTATTACCCTACATAATATTTTGACATGCTCTACCCATTTGATAAAATGATTTAAAGTAAAAGTGGTACTGACCACTCTCAGAGAGGGAAGTTATGAAAATGATGGGAGACATGGAATCATCTTATGTGGTTGACCCCCAAACCTGTCTAGTTCTGACAAACGAGTCGTAAGAGAAACAGGAACTGGTGAAACGTGTATTCCTAATGACTCCCTACCCTTCTTCCTCCTCCTCTGTCTTTTTCCTCTCCTTCTCCTCCTGCTGCTTTTTTTTCCCTCTCCTTTTTCTTCCCTCCTTCTATAGCAGATCTTTAAAACCTTTCATCCTGCCCCTAACAAAACAGATTAAAACATGAACTATCTCTGAGCAGAATTTGATACCGTCCTACATTTGCCATTTTGCTATAGCTGTGATTTTCAAAAAAGGTGATTATTCTCCTTGGACCCTAGAAAAGAGAATAGATATTTCTTTGAAAATTTATAATAAGCAACATGACAGACTTACCTCAGCAAAATTCCGGGCTTCTAATACGTGTTCAAAATGTAATAGCTTTTAACATTACCACTATTAATTCACTGTTATTGTTATAATGTTACTGTGATCTATATTAATTGGAGCTTTCAACAGATTTTTCACAAAGAAGACTGAGTTTTAGAGGATTTGTTTGTTAAGTTACCATATGAATGAACTGAAAAGCTAATATTTGAAATTGACTGATTATACTCTTCCAGTTACTCAATAAAGAATTCTATCTACCAAGACAAACCAAAGGGTTGTTTAATGTTTTCACCCAGTCGTGCGTATCTTGGAATTGTTTTCATTCATACAGCGAAGGTGGAAACCTGTGCTTGGTTTCCAATCTGTGATGACAGGAGGCAAGGAGAGTTTTGCTTACTAGATTTTCCCTACTAGATTTAAATCACTAGTGATGCTTATTAATTAATTAAGAAATCACCTATCAAACACATATAATATTAAACACGCATTTTTAGAACAAATATTGAACACAGTTTTAAGTTAACAAAGGACATTCTATTTCATTATTCTGGGCACAATTTTACTAAAATGAATTTGAAGGGGTTTAATATGCACAATTTCACGTAAAATAACACGAACATGTAGGAAATCATATAGAAATATTAGGAGATACTTTTAGGACATAGTTAGCCTCAAGATTCATTTAATGATAACTGCAGGTAGAATGAGGGGCTGCACTACAACAGTCTATTACCTAACTGATTTCCATTCCGGCTCCATTTCTCATTGCTTGCCTATGTGAGCTCACTCGCGTATGATTTACCCGGTTAGAGTTTAGGATCAGCAGCAGGTCATGCAGGTATTCTGCGCAATGCTCTGAACTTCTAAAGAGGCTCCTGGGAATCATATTCTTAACTTGTATCAGCATATCTGACTTTCACACAGTTATTAGACTCTGATTTCTGTTCCTCCCATTCACTAAGGCCACTCTCTGGGCCAAGATTCCCAGCAACTTGAAGACAGAGGCCTCCTTCCATTGGAATAAGTCAGAGCACATTAAAACACAGGTATTTACCAAAAAGAAAAAGATTCTATATTTTCATAAACATACAAATAATTTCAAAAAAGTTACACTAAACTAATATTTGAATAACTGTAAACTGTTACAATGATTCATCTAATGGTCATTGAGGGGAAAATGTAATTTAATAAATTGAAGCTATTTTCCTGAGGGGAACCTGAAAGAACCGTAATTAGGAGGATCCGAAGCTATACTTTTTGGAACAAAGGTGCTACGTAATAATGATGGAATTATTAGCTGAAATGGGAAGAACATAACTCTTTCTCCCAATAGCGTTCTTGTCCCAATGCTACTGGGACTGGAGAAGGGCATAAGATACAGTTCTCAAACCATTACACCTATCTATCTATCTATCTATCTATCTATCCATCCATCTATTCAGCTGGCTAGCTATCTACCTACCTATTTATCTATGTAGATTTGTACTACACAGAACTGTTCACAGGTTATTCGGCAGTAATTTCTAACACTGTTGTGGAACCATATCACTTTGTTTTAGCTGTTTAATTTCCTATCAGTTCCAAACCGCTTCTTTTGAAAACAATTTCTAGGAACATGATAACATTCACCATAACAAAGTCAAATTCTTGCAAAAGGTTCTGAGTGGTCATTTTTAATTTCTTTGTGCATCTCATTGCAGGTAAGTTATAAACAGTTATTCGATTGACAGCAGTGAAGGGGGCATGTATGGAAAGGATGAAAATACATGAGGAAAAATTAATTCTACTAATGAAAACTTAATATTCTGTAATTCAATAAAAACAAATAAAACTATCTTTTTTTGGAATGAGAAAAATCTTTCTGTTGCAAAAAATAAATTTTATTCACATATGCAAAGACTATGTAACAAAACAGTCGCCTGATATGATACTACTCATAGAAATATGACTTCGAAAAGTGATTGCTTGGCTTTCATTTGTTGCATAGTTGGGCAAATGATCATGGAGAGAAAAAAGCAGTTTTGTGAATTTGAATCCAGATTTTTTGGTAATTCATCAGACTCCATGGGAGTTTTTCCATTCCTCACTCCACTGATGGCTGACTCTAGGAGAACAGTCATCCATAAGCTGATTATGGATGTTCTCACTGCACTGAAACATTGCTGTCACTTTCTACCCAGCTCCTCCAAGCATTTCTGCCATAGAAAAATAAATAATTAAATGATTGGCATTCAGAAGAAATCAAATTTCTGAAAAAATTAATCAATTTTGAGTTTTCAAACTAAGTCAATGCTAATCAAGGCCTATTGAAAGTCAAATTCTAAAAAGTACATTATTAAGTATTTTTCTTCTGATAAAATAAACCTTCATGGTCAAAATGATTACTCTGAATCAAAGAATTTTTTTTTAATTTCACAGATATTTTTGAATTAAAAAGGAACATAAATTCAGGACTGAAATCTCTCAAAATACATTTACCTTTGATTAGTTATTATCTGATTACTGAAAAAGGATAAGACATGCATTTAAAATACAAAACGCATTTAAAATATTCTCAGTGTTGTGGTAATGAAACATTTCTTGCACTTCTTAACACAAAAAAGAACTATGCTTACATTAATTTACTGAAATATTATGTTCAATGAAGAAATTTTAAGGTGTTAATCTCCACATTTTTTTTTTATTGAGTTTATTGGTACATTTAGGGATACATTACAGTTACATTCATTGTTGGGATCATGTACCTTTACATGGCAAGTCTTGATTCTCATTTTTTTCCCCTTACCTCTGCCCTCCACATTTTAATATTATTATCAGTAAGAGAACTATTGACCTAATCAACAGGTTGTCAGGATTATGCGCTGCACTGGTTCAGCCAATAAATGCAGTGCAAGGAAGCACAGACAGAAAAAGAACCTCTAGAATTTTAACCAAGGGCAACTCTTAGAACTAAACAGGAAATGTTTAAATTACCAGTGGCGTTCCTTTAAAAATAATAAAAATTGATAGAATTAGCCAGGGATTTAACTAGTGGCACACCTCGTGCCTCACATGTGAGCACCAATCTCCAGAGCCCCCATCCCAAAATGTTTTGAATATATGCACATAGAAACAAATGAGTAGAACTAATATTGAACATTAGAACAAGTAGATAGTATATTTTGATTAATGATTTCAATTTATATAAAAGGGATGCTAAGAAGCAGTCAAGATAGGATTTTGAGATCATGCTATAGGATTAGGATAATTCCTTCAAAAATTATTGTCTAATTGGCATAGGAAAAAACTTTATGAACAGATAGATCCTCAGTAGCATTAGAATGAGGACAAAGAATCAACAACTGGGATCTAATCTAATTAAAAATTATCTGCAATGCTAAAGAAACCACCAGCAAAGCTAAAAGTCAATCTACAATGTAGAAAAATAAATTTTACCAGCTATTCCACAGGAAAAGATCTGCTATCTAGAATACATAAAGTACTCGAAAAAATAAGATGACCCAAATATAAAGACCCAATTCAAAAACAGACATCTGAAATGAACAGACATTTCCCAAACAAGTAAAAGCAGCGAATAAACATATGAAAAAAATGTTCAGTATCACTGGTCATTCAAGAGATACAGATGAAAACAACACTGAAATTCCACCTCGCCCCAGAAAGAAAGGCTGCTAACAAGAAATCAACCAATAACAAATGCTGGCAGGGCTGTGGGGAGAAAGGAATCCTTCTTCATTCTTGGTGGGAATGCAGACTGGTGTGACCACTTTGGAAATCAATATGGAGATCCCACAAAAAACTAGGATTGGAGGTCTCATTTGATCCAGCTATTCCTCTGCTGTGTATCTTTCCAAAATAATTAAAAGAATCATACCACAGTGATATACGCACATCCATGTTTATAGCAGCACAGTTTGTAATAGCTAAAACCTGCAACAGCCCAGTTGTCCCATCAACTGGAGACTGGCTAAAGAAGACGTGGTTATTCAATGAAATGGAGTACTACTCAGTCACAAAGAATGAGAAACTAGAGACATTTATAGCTAAATGGATGCACTTTGAGGCCATACTCTTAAGCAAAATAAATAGGACAGGCATGTGTAAATACCGAGTAGTTTCTCTGGTGTGAAAAAGTAAAAGTGTAAGTAAGATCCAAATTGTATAACTGATATGAAATAGGAAGAAAAGGGCTAGAGGAGTAGGAGAAATGGGAAGGATGGGGGAAAGGCAAGAAGGGAAAAGAAAAACATGAGAGAAGGAACAAATGGAAATAAAGTCTTTGTAGATAGGGAAGGGTGGAGGGGGTAAAGGGAGGGCAGGGGTATGGGGCAAAAATAAGAACCAAGATACATCATGGAAAGGTACAAGATCCCAGTGATGAATGTAACTGTACTGTAAACCTAAAAATACCAATAAACTTAATAGAGAAAAAAATACCGTCTACAAAAGAGACATTGTTACTGCTACATGGTTTATTAAATGAAAGATGAAAGTTCACAGGTATGTAAAATACTGAAGCAAATCATACTAAAATAGAGCTCTACTGTGACCAGGAAATTCTAATTGTTTTTTGTTTGTTTGTTTGTTTTGTTTTTTTATTCCATGCAAACTTTTGAAGACTATAGCTGATACCAGGAGGCCAAATTCCAGGGTTCTTTTGAAACTCTCCTTAATTCTAGAGTTCTTCTACTGAGACTGAGATTGATTTTCTTCCTTCTCTTCACATTTTTTGAACAACCCCTGACTGACAGGGCTTGCAATGGATTTTTTGTGGGAAGGCAGATTGAACTTTTCTGCTGTAGAAGCCCTTTGCTCCATAGATAAAATTACTGCCCAGGTCAACTAAAGAGTTTTTCCTCAGTCTAAAAAGAGTTAAATGAAAAATGAGTCTATTACCCAGTCCTCAAAGTCAAAAGGAGCAGAATACATTTGCTTAAACTCAATTGTAAATATAGACACAGAACATCTGATTATAGGATATGATAAAAAAATATGGTGAATACCTACTTTAAAAATTATGACAGTAAAAGACACACTGCCATTAATCCCCCTCAGAATATATCCCTCAAAATAATACCCCCGCCCAACAAATACACTTATCCCATTATCCTTTCTGGAAGTCCTATCTACTTGTGTTGTGGTAGCTGCCTTGATGTCCCGAATCAACACAAAATTTCACAGTCATTTTTATTGGAGGGAAGAGCCAAAAGTGACACAGTGCCAAATCTGGGGAATCAAGTGGATAAATACACATTATAATGTTTTCATTTGACAAATCACAGTACACATTTGATATACAAAGGGTGATCACAAAATACTATTAATGTTTCAGAAAAAATTATTATAGTAAAAGATATTTTGACATTAATCCCACTCAATATACCCAAAACACATGCTCTTGATTCAAAAACACAGCTGACAATTGTCTTCTCCTGTAAGATTTATTTTTTACCTTAGGCCTTCACAATATTTTTCAATCCCTTGCTCTATGTGAGGGGGGATTATTTTTAATGCACCATAGTTCGAAAACCAAGTATGTGAATATAGCTAAGAACAATATTGAGAGTTCATATGTTTTCTAATGGTATTTCCTTTGCTCAAATATATTTGACCTCTTTTTACTAAATAGCTTTGATAGCACATTAAATATCCTCAAATTTTCTAAATGAGTTTTTCCTCAGAATTTTATTTTATTTATGTTTTTCGGAGACAATTTGAAGTTATCCAAAATAAGACATGATTTAGAAGATATAGGACATAGTTAAGGTTGCCTAAAGTGAAACTAAGCTCATAAAGAGATCACAGAAGTTGTCATAATCACAAAAGAAGAATTTAATGAATGTATAAAAATTGCAATAAAAACACAAAAGCTATAATATGCTATAGCTAATTGCCTGAAGTATCCACTTCACTTGTCCCTTAAAAGCTAAATATAAGAATTATTTAATTCCTTATTAGAGTAATATGGACAAAAGATCTGTAGCTCTTATGTAATTGTAGTCAACTTTCATCTCTTACTTTGAATTTTTCAAAAGAATTCTGATTTGCTGAGATACTTCATGCCCCAAATCAATCCGATGTTTTGTGAGAGAATGGAAGACCTAAAAAACTATTTCATTAACTAGCAATCTCAAACCCATAATCAACAAAATGCATTAGTTCAATCTCAGAAAAACGCCGTGGTGGTGCACAACTGTAATCCCAGCACTTGGGAGGCCAAGGCAGGAGGATCTCTATGAGTTCAAGACCACCTTGGGCTACATAGTGAGTTCCAGGTCAGTCTCAACTACCTAGTGAGGCTGTCTCAAAAAAACCAAAAAAAAAAAAAAAAAAAAAAAAAAACCAGATTAGAAACTTTAAAGAAGGATCCACATCCACATGCAAACTCAGGACTGAGCTTTTATCAGTGATGCAGACTTTCTGAAGCTAGAGGGTCACAAAAATACAGATCATAATTGAATTGCCTTTTCAGCATACCAGGGAATTTCTAAAATATTTTGTATATTTCCAAGGACTATGTAAATTTTTCTTTGAGGGAGAATAATTGTGCAGTCCCAAATTATTAAAAGTAGGGCAAATAATATTATTTTCTGGTGCAGTGAAGATATAGTTAGCACAAAAGTTTGAATATATTTCTAAATACAGGAGTGTAGCATTCAGTTGTGTTAGAAATTACAGTATAAGAAATATCATATATCTCAGTGTAATTAAAGTCACTTGCTACTTGAGTACAGTTGGTGTACAAATTAATATTACACAATCTACTTCTAAAATGGCCAGTAGTCTATTGATTTTTAGGATAACTGTTATACTTTACTACATGCAGATTTAAAGTACACCATAAACAAAATTCATACATGACAGATACATACAAGGCAGATTTTACCCCAACGCAGTTATCACTAAGAGATTTGAGAAATGAGAAAGAATGAAAAGGAGATTAAGAACGGACTCACTGACGTATGAGTCTGCTTTTTTTTCCAATACAATGTTTTGGTTATGATAGTTTTGTAGTATATATTCCATATTTCGAATTATGCTAATATACAAAGTCACCTCTGTGGAGGAGCACTTTTGTTTATGAACAATCTGGTTGCAAAGAGAAGCATTCAGCACTTGTCTTTGTTTACAAACTGTGCATCTAGTGAAGGCCACAACCTAGGCCATCATTCTCGCATCAATACGAATATGGCCGTCTTTTCCAGAATCATGGAATGAACTCAGTTTATGAACCGAGTCACCACTGTACAATGAGTGCCACCATTCTTTTTTTAGCCTAGGAATGTGTCTGAGGTACTTTTCTCATTGTTGAGCCAAAATACCCAAAGCCTGAAGTTAAAGGAAGAAAGGTTTATTTAGCTCACACTTTGCAGAGATTTCAATTCACAAACGGCTGGCTTCAACGCAGGGTGGCAGGGCAGAGGGGCATCACAGAGCAGGCAAGCAGGAGACAGCAAGAAGCAACTGACAGAGGGCAACAGTGGCTTCTGTCTGTTCTTCTACATTTCGTCTATGTAAGCGCAGTGAGCATAAAGGCGCATAGCAGTCACACCCAAAACTAAGCAAAGCCAGTCAGTAGACTAATGGAGTAATCACACCCTTAATAGCAGCACTACATGCTCTAGATCCACTTGATCATGACCACTTGAGGTTTTGAGGAGACATTTAGACACAAGCCATAACAGACTGGCTGGCCGACTTGAGATCCTTTGTGTTCTCACAGAAATTTAAAGATTGCTTTCTAATTCTGTGAAGGACAACATTGGTATTTTGATGGTGATTATATTAAACTTTTGCATTGCTTTGAGAAATACAGACAATTTCATAACATTAATTCTTCCAATGTATGAACATGAGGCATTTTTTCCTCATATTTCTACCTTCAAGATTTCTTTCTCAAGGCCCAGGGATTTAGCTCAGTGGTTCGGTGGCCCGCCTTGCAAGTGCAAGGGCCCGAGTTCAATCCTCAGTATCAAAAAAAAAAAAAAAAAAGATTTCTTTCACAAATATGTTATAGTGTATTGTACAGAATTTTTTTGCCTCATTAATTTAAGTATTGTATTCATTTATATATTTGTTAATTTATTTATTCTAGTCTTATAAATGGTATTCTTTTAATTAATTTTTCTAGTATTCTATTACCACACAAAAATGGCACTTAGTTTTTAACATTGACTTGGTACAGTTCAGCTTTGCTGTTAGCTTCTTAATTTCAACAACTTTTTGGAAGAGTCTTCAAGGTTATTTACATAACAGATAATGTTCTCTGCAAATAAAAACAGTTTGACTTCTTACTTTCTCATTTAGATTTCCTCTATTTCTTTCCCATGTTCAATTGCCCTATATTTGCCATTTACAAATATCAACTCCAGAGGAATAAAAACTTAGACATGAAACTGCAAACTACGAAAATACTAAAGGAAAACCTCAAGCAAATGCTTCAAGACATTCTTCATTGCAAAAATGTTTTGGATAGGATCCTAAATGCACAGGCAACAAAAACTGACAAATGTAGCTACATCAAACTAAGGAGGTTTACAGCAAAAAGAACAATCATAAAAGCCAAAGGTCATGCTACAGAATGGGATAAAATATGTGCAAAACATTCAACTGACAAAGGAATATATGAGTAACAAATATCCATAATATCCAGAAAGTATGAGTAACAAGACTGAATAGCAAATAATAAAAGCAGGTTACTTATCTTAACAGATATTTCTCAGAAGACAAATGGCTGACATTTATATCAATAAAGTATTCAGTATCATTAGGAAAATGAAAATCAAGACTGAAATTAGGGACTGCCAGCTAAAATAGCTATTATTTTTTGTAATAGTAAATGTTTGTGAGAACCGCTGGTGGGAATGTAAATTAGTACTACCACTGCATACAGTAGTGTGGTAATTCCTCAGAAAACTTTTAGCTCAGTGCTTTTGCCACCTGCTTCACAAGTATAAGGTCCCGAGTTCGATCCCTGGTACCAATAAAGAAAGAGAGGTGGGGGGAGGAAGAAAAGAAGGAAAGAAAGTCCATTTGTTGAAGATTTAGATCAGCGGTTCAGTCGTCTGCCTCACAAGCGCAAAGGCCTGAATTCAGTCCCTGGTATGAAAACAACAACAACAAAACAAACAAACAGCACAACTTCAAACTGAACTATCCAACAATCTAGCAATCTCAATACTAGGTATATACCCAAAACGAATGAAATCAGTAAGTCGAAGAGTCACATGCACCTCCAAGTATAATGCAGCCCTACTGAAAATAGCTAATTATGAAAATAACCTAAATGCTCATCAAGTGATGAATAAAGAAAATGTGGAAAATAAGCAATGACATAAATAAGTTGGGAAAGTGCTTGGAAACTGTTACAGATACAGCATAGATAGACCTAGGGGACACTGTATTAAGTGAAATAAGCGAGGAAGAGGAAGACAAAATAATCCGAACGATCTTACTCTGAATTAGAAAATAATGATGTTGACATCATAGAAGTCCAGAGTAGAACAGTGATTATCAGAGGTTCGGTAAAGTAGAGGGAGAAGAGGAAGACAAGGAAGTCAGTCAATAGAGCAATGATAATGTTTGACATGAGGAATGATTTATGGGATTCTATGGCACGGTGGAATGAGTATAATTAGCAATACTGGGTTAAATATGTTAGAATAGGAGAGAAGAATTTGAATGTAATAACAAAAGTAAAAAGTGACAGAAATGTGGGTTTTATTCTCCATCCGCGTGGTTTCACTATACAGCTGCCTAGGCTAGATATGTGCTGATCACTATTCAATGTATACATATACATGAATCAAAGATCACATTGTACCTCACAAATATGCAAATATTAAGCACTAAACAATAATTTTTCATTTAAAAATTAAAAGAACCAGTGAATAACAGAAGGGTAATTACATGCATTTTACAAGATCAGATAACAAATAAGAGGAGAGAGAAAGAGGAGTATCCACTAAGAGAAGAAAACCCGGAGGAAACTGCACTAGAAGTCAAGAATGTTAGAGTCTAAAGAGAGCGTAAGACTGCCATGCAATGCTAGTGATAAATAAAATGTAAATGGGATGACTGGACTAGGATGATGGAGAGGAATGGTGATCTTGATAAAAGTTTGACAGAGAGTTAAGTGAGATAAATGGTGGGTGAAGGTTAAGTATGAGAGCGCTGATTCTCTCAAGGAGTTTTACTCTAAAGCAAAAATAAATGGTACGACAGCTGAAAGAGGAAGGCAGTCACGAGATGAAGTAAAAACTACAAGCATGACTGCAGGATCATGAGGAAGATCTGACAGAAAACGCGGGAATAAACATTTCACAAGTAAAAGAGTGTTAGTCTTACAATATGTACTGACTATCAACTCTACCTAACACTGAATCAGGTACTGCAAATGATTCAGGACAGATGATAAATGTGAAATAGGAAGAAAGGGGCTAAAGGTGTAGGGAAAGCGGGAAGGGTAGGGGAAAGGGAATAAGGGAAAAGAAAAAATAGGAGAAAATGAAAACATGGAAATGAAGTGTTTGTAAAGGCGGAGGGGCGGAGGGGGTGAAGGAAGGGCGGGGACAAGGGGAAAAAATGAGAACCAAGACCTGTCATGTGAAGGAACAGGATCCCAATAATGAATGTAACTATAGTGTACTGTATACCTAAAATTTACCAATAAACTCAGTGAGGAAAAAAAAAGATGTGGGGGTAAATTCATAAAGTTAAATACAAAACAAGTTAATATAGCAATTAAACTGTATCCTTGGGATCATTTTCCTTATTGGACAGAACTATTTTGTGTTTTTCTGTATGAAAATAATTTGTAATTTTGTACATCTCTATCATTTAACATCTCAATTTGTATGGATGGAGATGTAACCGATGTAAATAGTGAAGCCAGAAAAATTACATTCCTAGAATATATTGAATTTATAATTGATTTTTCAATGTAGCACAGACAATTTCAATTAATGGATGGAAGTGAAACTGAATGATGAATTCATATGTGAAAAAACAAATATTATAAGATGTTGATCGGAGAATTTTGATTACACAAAGTTATTTCCTATAAATTCTTTTAACTTACAATATAGTTTTAAAATTTTAAATAAAATTTGCGAGAAAATTGAAAGAAACAGGGAAAATGCCAAGGATTAGGTGAATCTTAAACAAAATAATTAGAATAGGTCCGGGGATTTGGCTCAGTACTTCGGCCGCCTACCTTGCAAGGGCAAGGTCCTGAGTCCGATCCCTTGTACGAAAAAAAAAAAAAAAAAAAGAATATCTAGCGTCATTTTTATGAAGGCACAAAAACATCTCCTTGCTTTATTTCTAAGTTTGGACAGTTTTCATTAATAGATAAAAATGTTTATATAGGACAGATGGGAAGATTGCTGGGATAATGGGCTACACTAGGGTAAGCGATAGCAGAAAGGTTCTTGTACATAAGAAATAGTTTATCTCAGCCAGGACCAACTTTCCTTCAAATGGAAATATGAGAAGAGTTTAATTAGCCTGAAAGTCAGGGGAGCATGGGTATTTTTCCACCTGTGTTCAGTTGTGTGGGACAGCAAGTAATACTGACCAATGTTATTGATTTTATCTGGTGAATATGACCCAGAGAAAAATGTCTTCGTTGTTCAAAGGGAACAGTCTCTTGTCTGTGATGTTAAATTTTAGCATGTTACTGATAAGAATTAAAATAATTATATTTAAATTAAAGCCAAAATTGAGGTGCCTGAATGGAGAAACCCATTTGTCATTTCAATTACTCAATCTGTATTTTGAAAGAGAGTCTCTGGCTGTAAAATTAAGAAGGGGCAATTGTGTTACTTACAGACATATTTTGACAAGTTTTTTACATTTAATGCCGATTTTTCTTCTCCATTAATAATGAATGGTAGGAGCACATGAGTGTATTTATTTTAGTGAACAAAGCACAACTATTTATATATTTTTATGGAGATACAATTTTAAACAAAGAAATGCAATCTTTTGTAGTGGAAGTCACACATATAAATCCTCAAAATTTAGCCCACAAGACTAGAAAATATCCATAACAGAATTTCCTACTGGGTTCTCAGAATGTATTTCCCGACACTGTGCATTTCACGTGACTTTCTCGTTAAACCTCTGATTAGCCTTTAATTTAAACCTGAAAAAGTATCATTTGTTGCACTTTTGCCTAAAAAAAATCAGCCTGTATTCTAGACACATTCAAATTTTCTGTTCTTAAATGCATGCATTTAACTCCTTGATATTTTTTGAAAAAAATTCGCCTCATGTAAATTTAATGAAAAACTAATTATTGTTTTCCATCCAACAGTGTACTTAGACAAATAACAATTGTATTGGTCTGTCTTCTTTTCATTTCTCTGAAAAGTTGCATTCATCAAATGAATAATTACCTATAGAATAATTAAATCTTGCTGATATGGTCTACTCATCCCTCTGTACACAAAAACATCAGAGTGTGTCTTCCTGGAAATCTGTCTCCGTCATGTTGGATAAGCTTACTGTCCATCACACAAGTGGCATCGATCCCTGCTCAATTACACAACAACATAGAGCTATATTAAAAGATAAATAAGGTTTAATTTTAATCACTGACGGGCTCTGAGTCCATGCTCCATTACAGATTAAAAGAACCAATTATTTTTAAAAATAAAAGTGTAATGAAAAGTCTTATGAATACATGGACAAAGTGGTTCTGTGACACCTGAGCCATACGCCAGGAAATGTGCAAACTATTTAGGAGGTGGTCACATACATGGCCGTTATTTTTTCTCTGGAAACAAATTTCTTAAAAGTCCTGAGCAATTATTGCAATGATGCAGGTATGCACACTTCTAACTCTGACATACTCCAGGAATCACTTGGTATGGTGATGACAGAGTACTCAGGGGGGATGGGGCAGAAATGCCAGCGGGGGGCTTCCTCTAGGAAGGTCTTGAGGGGGAGTAGAGAACGGCAGTCCCAGAGACAAGAAAAGAAGGCAGCACACTAGGTAAAACTTTCCATTTAAAGACTTGAGGGTCTGTTGTCAGCAGTTACGACTGAGCGTCTGTGAGTACACTTGAACTCTGAAAGGATCAAGGACCTCTTTGAATTCCCAAAGGCCAACACTACTAAATCTCCCTGTCCTGGAGCACAAAAGTGTGCCACTGTAGACAGTGACAGCCTCTTTACAAAACTGAGTCTTTTTGCCTTTCCACATAGAGCAGGTAAATGCAGTGTAAGTACCTACCACAAGGTCTTGTGACCAGTGAGCAACAGAACAGGACGGCAGTCTTTCTCTGGAGTCCAAATGGCAAGAAAAAATCAGAAAGAATAATCACAATACTTAGCGAGATTTATTTGATGGAAGTCTGGAGGAGCAAGGTCAATACCTAACAACCACTTCATAACTACATATACACATATTCCTTATACATGTGTGTATGTAAATAATGTATTATGAGCATGTGTGTAAATGCAACCGTGTATTATGTGCTCTTTTTCCCCCCTAGGTTTCGCTCACTCACCGTAATTGTTTTACTTCGCTTTGCTATGGTTTGGATACAGACTGTCTCTCAGCGACACCTGTTTTAAAGGCGTGGTCCCCAGTATGTTATTTCAGGAGGTAGGGAAACTTCAAGAGTCGTGGCCTCCTGGGGCCTATCGCTGACGTGGAACCCTTCCACGCTTATCCCTCTCTCTCTCTCTAAGGTGTGCTGTTATGCTCTACTGCCCCACTTCTGCCACAGTGCTCAGACCTAACACTACCCTAAAGCAACACAGAGAATCAGTCATGGGCAGAAACCTCCAAAAGTCTGAATCAAAATAAAACTTTTCTCTTCATAGATGGATTATCTCAGTTATTTATGACAGGCAGGAGACACTGAGAAACACAAGATTACATTTCTGTTGTTCTGTGCATTGGTATTGGGATTCGTCAGTTATAATCCTTCTGTCGTTCCACTGTATCTACAATTACTTTATCCATTCATCTACTAAGGGACATTTGGGACATTTTCATTTCTTCAAATAAATTACAAATATTTGTGTGCAAGTGTTATACAGAGGCACACTTCCATTTGCTACAAGGCAAACAATGTGCCTCTTGATCATATACATACTCTAGAAATAATATTTAAGAAACTACTAATTTGCTTGCTGATGTATTTTTACCACTTCCATTTTGAGCATTAATATGTGAGATTACTATTTGCCTCATTTTGTCGCCAACATTAAGTATTGCTGCTCTGTCTAAATTTTAGACTTTCAAAAAATGCTCTTAGGTACCTAACTTTTTCCATTTTTGCTTTAATTTACATTTCTTTAATGACCAGAGTTGATCACCATTTCAGGGTTTGTTTCCCATTAACACATTTTAGTGCTGAAATGTCTGTTCAACTATTGGTACATATTTTAAAAATTGGTTTCTTTTTTTACTGTTGAGTATCGGGAGAGATCTCCTTATTCTTTTGGATAGAAACTCAAGTTCATTACTTACCTTTTAACTTTGTTTTACTTATAGAGTCAAATATTTTAAGAGTAAATGCACATATTTCTAGATTAAGACTGTCCTTTCTCCACTCAAGTTGCTCTGTACATTTGTCCTCATAAGGACAAATAAGGATCAATTTCGGAACCCTCTTCTCCTGAATTATTTGTCTCTCACAGTCTTTACTAAGGAAGGCTTCAAATAATATTGAAATGTGAATCTTCAAATATTGTCCATCTTTTGCAAAGTTAATCCGTGTAGCTTTTTTTGCATCTCCTATGAATTTGAGAAACAAGCTACCAGGTTTCGTCTAAAGATTAAAGAATATTGATTGGTTTTTATAATTAATTTATATCTTTGTTATAACTGAATTTTTAAAAGTACTGCATATTTATTATCAAAAGTTTTTATTCTACTTATTTAATTATTCTTTAGCGTCTTCCATAAATGCTTTGCATATTTGACAAACAAACCCTATCTTTTGTTGTATTAATCCTTAGATCATGTGTTTATTGTCATCTAAAATTGTATTCTACTATTTTCCAACAGTATTAGTGATTATAGAGGTACATATAAATTTCTTTATTTAAGGATAGCTACTGTACTATAATTGGTTAATTTATTTAGTTCTATTAGCTTGTTTTAAGATTCCACAGGATTTTTTTTTTTTGCCCATATGACAATATATTTTGAATAGGCAATTTTATTTCTTCTTTTCAAAGTCAGATGTCCTTCTTTTCTTTCTGACTCATGACATGGGTTAGAACCCTCTTCACAAAGTGAGGAAAATAATGAGGAACGGGTTCTTCAGATTGCTGACAACCTCATATGAAAAGATGTCAATGAGTCATCACTAAATATCACAGTATCTGTACCTTCTGCACCATTCCCCTTGCTCAGACTGAGAAAATGTCCGCATATTTGTAATTTGCTGAGATTTTTTATTGGTCATGAATAACAACTTTTCAACGCTGTTTCTGCATCTAAAGAGATGAACACTATTTTTTTTCTTTTTAAATCTATTTTATAGCAAATTACATTGTTTTATTTATTTCAGTAGTCTGTATTTTTAGAAGCTAGATTTAGAAAAATATTATGCAATGAACTCTCATATTTTATACTCGATATTTCTTATTAATACCTTAAATTAGTATGTACATGTGTTACCATTAAGCAAATATACTGATGCATTTATATTACTAACTAAAATGTTTAATTTATTAAAATTTCCTTAGATTTTTGACTTCATATCCCTTTTTTTTGTTTCAGGATCTTTTCCAGTGTATCACATTATATTTAATTGTGTTATCAAAGGCTCATTCTGGCTGTGACAACTTTTCAGATTTGCCTTGTTTTTGGTCAGTGTGACAGTTTTTGGGAGTACTGGTCAGATATTACACAGGATGAGCCCCACTGGAATCTTTCTGTACTTGTTCTCATGATTAGATTAGAGCCACTGATTAGCATGTGACTGCTGATGTAAAGTACCTTTTTCATCCCACTGTTGTAATGGTAAGTACTATCCATGTGGTACCTAACTGTACACATTGACTGTGATTCCCAGGAAGAGGAATTTGTCAGATTTCTTTTTTTTTTTCCTTTCCCCTACTGTACTCTCTGGAAGGAAGAAAATATATACAGTGCATTATTAAGGAAATAGGCAATGATTGGTTGTTAAATATGAAGCAGAATTAACTCTCCTCCATAAACATTAATTGGTCACCACGGATTATACTTTTGTATAATGTTAGATGGCCTTTGCTAACATTTTGAGATGTTTTTCATCTTTGTTCATGAGAGATATTGAATTGTAATTTTCTTTTCTTAAAAGGATCTCCTTTATTTTGCATGTATGGTAATGCTTACCTTATAGCATGGGTTGAATAAATTTCCTTGCTACAAGTACTCCCCTCTTTTACATTTTAAGGAAGAATTTACTTATATTTTTTCTTCCTTAAATATTTGACAGGATTCTTTACGGAAGTGATCTGGACCTGGGGTAATCTTTATGGAAAGACTTTTTCTATAGATCCCACTGAAAAAATAATTATAGAACTATTTTGTGTGAGCTTTGTTACTGTGTATCTTCAAAATTTTTCCCTTTCATCTAACTTCTAAAATTTATTATCAGGACATTATTTATAATATCCCCAATCATTTTAAAGTGTACACTCATTTTCATCCATGTCTGATATCTCATTATTTCTACAGCCTTTCTCGTTTCTAAGTGAGCAGAATAATTTTGAAGTTCTTTATCCCTCAGAACTGAGCTTCAGAAAGCAAAGTGTCTCTCTGTGACATTTCCTGCCCTTTTTTTCACTGGTTCCTCACTCTTTCCCAGGCTAGGTCATGAAAGCCAGAATTTCTTTTTCCCAAGGAAGGTTATGGAACATAAAAATGCAATCCTTCTTGTCTTTCTCTCTTGGATCTGACCATAAAGAAATTCTCTAATGAGAAGACCCCCGTTTAGAAAGGGACTTGACATACACTGCTGGGAAAGAAAAGCTGCACGAAGAAGCAGAGAGCGATTTGAGCAGATGGGTTGCTGGGTACCCGTTCTGATAAGAAAAACTACATCATGCCCTTTTGGTCTAACCACATTTCGGCACAATCGCCCTTATCTCTATCGGACACCTGCATTAAAATCCTGAAGGATAAAGTTCTGAGAAGTCCTCAACAGTTGTGCACGTGGCAGCTCACAGGAAGGTGCTGGGCTGGTGGCACACTTCAACTCCAGGAAGACTGGAGCTCACACACTTGGAACCCTTTCCGACCCTGTCCTGTGTGTCTCTTCATTCGGCCACTTATGAGTATGCTGTGAAATCTCCTTTCCAGTAAATTAGTGCTTCCCTGAGTTCTATGAGCCAGTCTCATAAACTGTTCTAACATAAGGAGGGTGTCCTCAAAGTACCAATCTACAGTTGGCAGGCAGAATTTCTGAGGCTCACATTTGCGAACGGAACTGAAACAGAAACAGTCATGAGGAATGAATTCTCAGCCGGTGGGTTCTGAGGCTACCTCCAGGTTGACAGTATCAGAACCAATCAGAGAAGGAAATATGCAGTCAGAGACCACTGCAGAATTAAGTGATTGCTGGTGGGGAGCAATGCCCATAATACCTTCTGAGATCACCCAGTTTGTCTGTGTGGCTAGAAGGGTGAGACTTGGGAAAACCAAGGCACTTTGCATTTCCTAGCAGAAGCGATGGCACCTTACCTAATACTGGGAATTTATACCATATCTATGTTTTTCCTGATAAACTATCAAGTGAGGAATTTCAAACTTTATCAATTTTATTGATCTCCTATTTATTGAAACATCTGCTTGTTTCAATAATTGTTCCTGGATTTTACTAATTTAAATTTTATTACTTTCCATGATGGTCTTTACTCTATCATTCCTTCCACTTATTTGGCTTTTCGTTTGTTCCTTTCTTCCACCTTTTTGTAGGAGAGGACAATGTCAATCGATGACTCAAAGCTTTTCATAATTTCTAATATAGGCATTCAGTGCTACAAATTTCCTCAAGCTGTACTAACTTGCAACATGCCATAAATCATTTCATTTTTATTTTTGTCTAGGCAAAATATTATATAATTTTCATTTTCATTTCTTATTTGGCTTGAAAATTATTTGGCAGTGTGTTATTTAGTTTCCAAATATTTTGGAAATTTATAGATTTTGGTGTATTAATTATTGTCACACTAATTCCAGTTTAGTCAGAAAGTTTAAATATCATGACTTGCACCATTCAAACCTTACTAAGATTTATTTTACAGTTCAAAATATGCCAAACTTGATAAATCTCTTGTGCGCACATCATCAAAATGTATCATATATTGGTATTGACTTCATTGTTCTAAAACTTTAAACTAGGTCAAGTTGTTTGAGATTTTTTTTTTTTTTTTTTTTTTTTTTTGGTACCAGGGATCGAACTCGGCTCCTTGCGCTTGCGAGGCAGGCCACTGAACCGCTGAGCTAAATCCCCGGCGAGAATGTTTTAAATTATCATAAAACTTCCCATCTACTCCTTTAGATTTCTCAGATATGACACACAAAGTAGAAAGGATAAAACAAGTAGATTTGTTAAAAAATATTTGTACTTCCTAATATCTCATTAATCAAGGGAAAAGCTATCTACTTCCAAATAATTTTGACATTTAGTTCTGATAGAGTATTTATTTCCAAAATTAAAAATAAAAGCAAAAACAAATCACTTCAACTGAATTAGACAATGCATACTTCAAATATAAAATGTGCAAATGTATGAATGGACATTTCATAAAAGATAATTGCACAAAAATGTGCTCAACACTATTAGTTGTTAGAAAAAGAACAAAAAATCACTAAAATGAGATATTACTTTTCTTACTCAGCACAATAATTTCAACAAAAGGTTACTACTTCCTAAAGAGCAAGTTAAGAAAAAGCAAAGATGGTGACAACTGTCATCAAAGATGAAAAGAAATTGAAAGCTTGTATAATAATGGTGACATAGTAAAATGGTTACAAAAGATTTCCAGGACAGTTTTGCAGTTTCTTGAAAAAAACAAATAACCCTGGACAACTTTGGAGTTTGATTCGTTGGATACCGAATTAAGCGTGAGAAAAATATTTGTGAACAATATTAGTACAAACTTTAAATAAAGATTATTGAGACAAAATTTATGAAAATTAAAAAAGTGAAAATTGACCACAAAGCTCAGATATTCCATTCCTATGTGTCTATAGAAATGTAAATATATTCCATTCACAGAGTTGTATAAGTTCTTGTTAATCATAACAACAAAAAAATGGAAATAACCCCCAAAATATAATGAATATATAAGAAAGTATAGTATACCAATGCAATAGAATACTATTGGCTAATAAAAGGAACAAAGTACTGACATGTATTAAAACATAGAAAAGTCTATATTATATATTATTAATTATATATATTATAATTTTATTATATTAAATAAATGAACCCAGGCATGATGTATCACATAATGAATTAATCAATTTTTCTGATACTTTTAAAATAGGCAAGCTATACAGATAGAAATTAAATTATGTAAGAATAATTATATTATGTACTTAAAACCAGTCAATTTTAAGGAATGAAGATTTTATATCAATAAACTTGCTTAAAAGAACATTTATAAAATACATTAAAAAATGGAATGGGTACAAAATATTAGATATTAGGAAAATAATATCAATTTTATAGGTGCAAAACAATAGCTTAGTTCTTCTTATTCTGAAGAGATATATGAAAGAAGAACCATGAATTTTCTTACTTTGTTTGTCACTATCATTTTTTTCCTTTATGCATATAAAGCACAAAGAAAATATGGTAAAATATGAATAGTTGTTGAAACTATACAGAAATCATACAAGAATCTTGTAAAAATATTGGACATATCATGTAGCAAAATTTTAAAACAAAAGCATCAAAAACGTTTTGGAAAAATTTCTCAGCCATTCTTTGTGAAAAACTCTCATTAAAGTTGAAGTTGAAATAAATATCTTTAATATTTAAAGAAAAAGAAAAGATCAAGCCAGGGATGTATTTAGTGAAGGAGTATTTACCTAGCATGCATAAGGCCTCAGGTTCAATCTCTAGCTTTGGAAAAACAAATCAGTACTTCCAAATATTGAGCAAAGATATACTAATATTTGCTGAGACACTAAGTTCATTTTAATTTAAATCAGCTACTAGAGAGTGAAGCCTGCTAATATCACTTTTATTTAATATTGTGCATTAATTTTAATAATGTATCCTCACAAAAATTAATAACTAAAAAACACATTAATCTTTACTTTTTTTCTGACAAGCTAAGAACGCTAACAAAAATGCCAGACTTAACAAAATTTTGTATGATAGCTAGATCAAAGTAAAATGGTAGAGTACCAAGAGGCTTCTTGCTACTCTTATAAGCACTATAAATCAAAGGGAACAATCTCATTTATAGTAGCAAAAAAACTCATAAAATTTAAGATTATTTTATCTAAGTTTTAATAAAATACCTTTCTTTGGTAATTTCATGGGGACTTCATTAAATGTATTCACAAATTTGATTAGACAATTTGACATCTTATGTGTATGATCAGTTTTGTTTATAACATATTCCCTTTAAACTGAAATTTTAAAGTTCAAATGGAAGAGCTAATATATAAATAAAGTATGCAAAAGAACAGTAAGGGAAAAATTAGCTTTCCAAAAACAGAATGTACTATAAAGCCTCTGGAATTGGGTTAAAGTGGTACTAATACAGGAAAGTGCATACAGGCCAGGCACACTGAGTCGAGGATCCAAAATTACAGCCCTGTAAAGAGGAGGTAGATATGACAACTGCACAGGTAGTAATCAATGGGGAAGCCCTTAAGTAACTAGTGCACCAAGATCCAAATGGTGCACACTCCTGTAATCCCAGCACTCTGGCAGGCTGAGGCAGGAAGATCTCAAGCTTAAGCCCAGTTTGGACAACTTAATGACTGAGCAAGAACCTGTTCCAAAATAAAATCTTAATAAAAGATTGGAGATACAGCTCCAACAATTTTCCTAAATTCAGTCCTCAGTACCACTCAAAATCATTTTACATGTGATGGGAAAGCAAGCGGTCCTCATGGGGGGAAAAAAGGAAAGAGAATAGCGTGGTTCTTAAATTAATTAAATAATATGAATGGATTAATATGAAATTTAAATAACATGAAATATGAAACCACTAGAAAATCAGTTACAATCAGGGGCCATAGGGTAGTGCTCAGTCCTGGACAGTATTTTGTGGGATGGAAATTCTAGAATTTAAAAAGAAATAGAGCAAAATTTGAAAATATGAAGTTTACAAATTTACTCACAGATAAATAGGGAAGGGTGGAGTAGTGAAAGGGAGGGAAGGGGAAGGGGAAAAAATAAAGATGAAAATAATTCATGTACAGGTGCAAAGTTCCTTTGATAAATGGGATTATAACATACACCAAAACTGTACCAAGAAACTCAATGAACTAAAAAAAGGTCCAGTATTCTCACACAGTGGAAAAAAAATTATGATTTGAGACAAACTTAGTGTGAATATATAAAATATTGTCAAATAACAAAAGCTTGCGACTAATACACAAAGGCATTTTACAAATTGGCAAAAGAACACAAAATATATGCATAAATATTTCAAAGAAGGGGAAAGACACATATCTTACAAACTTATTAAAATATTTTAATTTACCAATTTTCAGATAAAATAAAAGTGGCAGTGAGGTATTTTTTACAATCTTTTGTGCATTTAAAGCTTTGAATTAACTATACTAACCCATGGTAGGAATGTACAAATGGGCTAAACATACACTGATGAAAATATGAACTATCTTTTTAGAATGTACTGTTGCACCCTTGATTGTTTACACCCACTCACTTGTAAATCTTCTCATAAAATTATAGCAACTACTATGAAGCACAAGAACATTGCCTTGGCTTAATTTCTGAAAGAAGCAACATCTTAGTGAAAGTCTTCCTAATATTTTTAGAGGGGCTGCAATTTCAGAGGAGCAAGAATGAAGGAAAATAAAAGAACAGCAAGGCAGGGACAATCAAAAAGACTATGTAAACCAAGACACATCTCGTAAAGGTACAAGATCCAAAAGATGAATGTAACTCTACTGTATACCTAAAATGTACCAATAAAGAAAAAAGAACTTGTAAAGTGGGGTGATCCCAGGTTAGCTACAGCCTCAGCAGAAACATAACTGGTTCCCTAATTCCTAGTGACCTTTAAAGCTCAATGAAATTCCTGCCAGGTGAATGTTCATGGGAGATGTTGAGGAAGGGAGAATCTTACTAGTGCGCCTGTCTTTTTTTTCTCCCCCTGGCTGTTTATAGTCTGGATCTAACTGAACCTGCTCATCCAAATTTGTATTTCCAATTCTTCCCTGCTGGAGAAATCAGAACCGTGGACAGCAGAATTTAATACAACCAATTAGTGGAAGCAGTGGAAAGCTGTACTCAAACCCTAAGGAGATGCCTTAAAAACTGGCAGAGGAGAAATGCCGTCATGGCCCCATTGTACTTTCCCTGCAGCAAGAAGCCAGTTCCAGGGTGAAGAAGGCAAATGAGCACTGGACAGTCTAGACGGTGTCGCAATTATGCCTGTCACACGTGCGTCATGGGGGGAAGGGGAAATGAAGCCAACGCCCATAAATTCAAACGGTAGAACAGATTCTGGGATTTCCACGTTGTATAAAAATTTGTATAAGTGGAAGACATACTCTCAATGATTTGAATAGTTTACATGAAGTACTAGTGAGCGAGAAAAACCAGATTCCAACGTTCATATAATTTTTTATCTCTTCTAAAAAGCACTTCAGACACTTGAATTGGGCTAACATATATTTCTAGGGTAGAACCGTGAACCTGAGCATGTATACATTCTTGTGTGCACAGGCAGGAGCCGACAGCATGCTTTGGCTTTATATAAAAATAGAAGGATCTGGGAATAATGGAGGAGGAGGAAGGGTCACAGACATTACCTCTATTCTAAATCACAAGTATACAATCACTTTTTACCTTTGTATAAACTTTGTTAATCTCATGTGGAATAAAAAAGAAAGCACAAATGCAGTCTTAACACCAATTTTAAACAATCTCAATGATCATCATTTCACGCTTCTGTCATTCCCGCTGCCTCCAGCAAACTTCCTGTACAGAGCCCCTTCCACTTAATTTCACCGCATGCACCATGCACCAGTTAAGCTTCCTCCACACCACTGTTAACACTGTTATCCTCCCCACTCAAGTGGCTACAGCAGTATTAAACTATCTGCAAATCCAGTTCGACTCATTCAAACTAGGAGGAAAGCCTTTTTTGATCATCTCTGTCAGACACCCGTCTCCCTTCTCAGTGTATTTCATGTATGTGTTTAAACCTCAACTCCCCAGTATGACCCTCACTCCCACCAAATCAATACGCTCACTGTGCCAAATCATATGTTAAGTTCACTGCTGTTTCTTTGACTACGGTAGTTCTTTCAAATAAAATTTTCCCTAGCCTCCTCTCCAATGGTTCATGTCATTCACGTACCTTAAAACACCACTTTTTGGCAAATCAAAAGACTTAAACCTAACCCTATCCGTTGATCTATTTCTGGGAATTATCAATGGCAGTCAAAAAGACTTAGTAACAGGATGGTCACTGAACCTTTACTTATAACAAAAAACAACCTTAGAAACCAATATATGCTTAGCAGGAAAGAATAAATTAAACAAATTACAGCGTACCAAGATAATAACAGAAATAGCAGACATTAAAATCATGTTGTGGATTACTATATGAACGGGGTAAACTACTTAGTGTTTATTCTTAAAATTTTGAACAGTACTTCTTCTTATTATTACTATTTTTTTTTTCATTTTTTTGAGACAAGGTCTCACTATGTAGTTGAGACTAACGTGGAACTCACTACGTAGCCCAGGCTGGACTCAAACTCAGAGCGATCCTCCTACTTCAGCCTCCTGAGTGCTGCGACTGCAGGCGTGTGCCGCCACTCCCTGCTTGTTGAACAGTAGTTCTTAAATTGACAGAATTGCATGATCTGCAACACTACAGAGATATAATTTGTAAAAAAGTAATTAGTTTCACTGGGTGGTTTCTTATCATATTCTTCATGAATGAATGATGGTATCCCTGCCAAGACCAAGCTGTGGATTAAAGACACGTGAAAGCAGAAGACAGGAAGAAAAACAGTACACAGTGTTTGACTAACTGGTTATTTGCAGTACAGAATTTGCACTTCGAATAGACTGGCCACATCCTTCAGTAAAGCTTTGTTAAATACTGGCTCTTTTAGCCAGAGTTATGCAAATTATTAGTATTTATTTAGCAGTTGTGAATTAGAAACCATATTCTCTGGTGTGTCTGGAGTGCAGATATATCAGTTAAGTGCAGTAAAAATTCATGTAAGTTTTATATAAGCTTCTAAACACTGTAAAACCTGACATGATAGATGCTGACCAACCAATCCTTGGCAAACTTTTTGTTTTTGTTCTATAGAAGTAAAAAGGCTGAGTAACTATTCATTTTCCTTCCTCCATATTAGTGAAGCTTGCCTGTCTGACATATCTACGTAGAAAGGGATGCAAGTATGAATTTCTTAGTGGGTTTTGGTAAGTTTTGAATCCTTGATAATAAGGGAAAGATAGAGCTTGCATTTTCCTTCTTTTTTTCTTTAAACACAGAAATTGTGCCTGGAGATTTTTCTAGCTGCCACTGAGGAAAGGCCAGAGGGACTGCAGATATTAAACAGAGAATTGCTCTCAAGTAATTTCGAGCCTTACAGTTTAGATAGGCACCCCAAATGAAAAGGAGAGTGTCCCCAGCTCATACTGAAACATTTGATCTAATAAAAAATAAATGCATTAGCTTCATTAAACAAAATATGTGTATGCATTCTCATGGTAAGCACTCAAACAGCACTGCAAAGAAAACTAACCAAAAAACATACACTACACAACTTCCGGCTCTAGATGCAATTTCTTTTTTAAGTGGAATCACTGCAAAGAGCTTGCTTTTTATTTTCAAAAAATTTCTCTGTAGGCATTTAAGTACCTGCGTATGCAGTACATGTCAGTATATGGTTGAGTTTCATATGATTTAGCGAGAATGGATACCACATATTGTTGTGAAGTGTTCTTTCGTCACTTACTAATGCTACATAGAAGTCTTGCCACTGTGGTCACGCCGTCTTCACCACCCCCGCTCTTCCACTTCTTTATCCTCCTTCCTCTCTCCTTTCGACCTCCTCTTCTTCCACCTGTTCATCTTTCTCCATCTCCTTTTCTTCCTCTTTTCTTATATGACCCATGCTATGAAGTTACCAACATACAAATATTTTTTATTAAAGTGAATCTAGGTGATATTTAATTTTTTTAGTATTAGAATGTTGCTGCATGTTGTTTTGCGATATGCATAATTATTTGGGCTTAATACCCAGTTATACAATTGTGAATGGATAAATAATATATACATTGAACATTCTTGTAGTTACTGTCAAATGGACTTCCTCAGAATATTTATCATTTTACCTCTTTAGTGATAAATATTATATGGTTTTTTCTTTCATTCTTAACCAAAATTGATATTATCAACAATTTTTGTTATTCTGCGTAATGTAACAAGTAAAATGAATATATCTGAATTTACACTCTCTGATTATCTAGTCATTGTGATTTACATTATATAATACATATATATTATGTTTTTGAACATAGCTACTCATATATTTTAGCTTTTTTATTACTATTTTTATTTATTTAAATACTTTTTATTTCTTTAAGAGTAATTTTCATCTACTTTACACTGGCAAATACATTACCCCAATCTACCAATTTAAATTTTATCTGCTTTTACATAGTTAATTTCTATAGAGTATTTAATTGTTATACAGTTAAGATTAATGAGTCTTTCTTTAAAATTTTAAGAGTGTTCTGAAGAACAGACAGATTCAGAAGTTTAGAATTAAAATTATATGAAACTTCTTTTTAAATGCTTTCATATGGTACCTCTCAATTGACTTCTTTAGCCAATCTGAAACTATTATTGCATAAATTATGATTTAGAATTCTAACTTTGTTTCACAATAAAAGTGCAATAGGTCCAGTATTCTCTCACCACCAAGTACTGAGTACTGAACCCAGAGGATTTGCCTATGCTACATCTCAGGACTTTTATTTTGAAACAGGGTCTCACTAGATCAATAAATTGCACAGGCTGCAACCTTCCTGCATCAGACTCCCAAAATGTTGATATTACAGGTGTGTACCACTGCACCCACTTCAAGTGCTATATTTTAAAGAGGATATGTTTCATGAAATATTGCCTTTTTCTGCATTCACTCACTCATGCTTTGACAATATTACCTCATTATAAAATATGTTGGGTATATAGAACAATGACAATGAGTAAGATTACCACTATTTATCCAGTTATATTTAATAACATATTTACTTATTTTAAAAATTAGGAGGAAGCCCCCAAATGCAATGACCCCATTCAAAAATGGTCATCCAAAATGAACAGATATTTCGCACATGAAGTAGTAAAAGCAGCAAACAAATATATGAAAAAAAAATATTCAACATCACTGGTCATTCAAGAGATGCAGATGAAAACAACGCTGAGATTCCACCTTACCCCAGTAAGAAAGGTTGCTATCAAGAAATCAACCAATAGCAAATGCTGGCAGGGTTGTGGGGAAAAAGGAACCCTTCTCCACTGTTGGTGGGAGTGCAGACTGGTGCAACAATTGGGGAAATCAATATGGACATTCCTCAAAGAACTAGGATTAGTGGTTCCATTTGACCCAGCTGTGCCTCTGCTGGGTATCTTTCCTAAATAATTAAACTAATCATACCACAGTAATATAAGTGCACCTATGTTTACAGCGGCACAGTTTATAATAGCTAAAATTTAGAAATAATCCAAATTCCCATCAAATGGACTCTGGATAAAGAAGGTGTGGCTTTTCTACAGAATGGAGTATTTCTCAGCCATAAGGAATAAAATACTAGAAACATTTATAGCTAAATGGATGCATATTGAGGCTATACTCATGTGAAATAGACAGGACACACGAGTAAATACCAAATAATTTCTTTAGTGTGAAAAACTAAAAGGGTAAATAAGGTTCAAATGGTATAATTGGGAGTGTGAAATAGGAAGAAAATGGCTAAAGGGGAAATGGGAAGGGGAGGGGAAAGGAAATCAGGCAAAAGAAAGATATGAAAAAGTGGAAACAAAGTCTTTGTAAATGGGGAAGGGTGAAGTGGGTGAATGAAGGGCAGGGTATGGGGAAAAACAAGAACCAAGATAATCATGTGAAGGTACAAGATCCCAAAGATAAATGTCACTGTATTGTCTGCTTTGCATGTACCAATGCACTTAATGGGAAAAAAAAGAGGAAAATCAGTAAAAATACTAATTCATTTAATTTCTAAAACAATTCTCATCTCTAGAGATTATTATTCTGAAGTTGCTGAAATTATCCTCTTGTATGTAATTATATTTTTCTATGTCTACATCTAGTCACAAACAATAGATTGAACGAGCTAAGCTTTTAAGGTTTGCATTAATGGTAAAAACTTCTTTAAACACTTTATAATTTCCACTCTGCCATTATATTTTCTTCAGAATTTTTTCCCCAGATGATTATTATACTTACTAAAGAAAAGGCTTTTATATTTGCTCAGTTCATTAGATTTTTCTGGGTATTACTGCTCTTATTCTATATATGTCTTTTGTATTTCTAAAGTCACTTTGCTAATCTACATTTTCCTGAAATGTTTTAGAGTACGTCTGTGGGTGGTCCGAATTGTTAGTTTTTATGCTACTGAAATTTTTGTGGGTTTGCCTTTTCCTTGGATGCTGCCACATTTTAGTACAGAATATTGTGTTATCATTTTAGTGTCCTCTAACAATGATTTTCACGATCCAAGCATAAGATCTCATTGTCTTCACCACAAATTTTTAAATTTTTAAAAAATCTTAAAACTTTCTCGCCTGAGTTGGTTGAATGACATTTATTCACAACTTGCATGTTGAATTTATCTCTTTCTTTGTTTCACCTGAGAGTAAGCAGTCCCAGATCTTGTGGATTAACTGTAACTTTGTTAGCAGGTGGTATTTTCCTTTGTTATCAGTTTTTAATTTTAGAAAACCAAAAGATGATGTTTCCTTTCTCATCTCTTCTCTTTGTTATTTTATCTTTTTACATTATCTTTTTTAACTCTATTTTAACAGTTTTTTTTCCATTTTCCATTTTAAAACCTTTCTATTATCCATATTGCTATTGGAATAATGTTTTCCTTTTGGATAACTTTTTTTTTTTAATTTTCAAAGTATTCACTTGTTTCCTTTTTAAAGGGCAACTCTGCCCACTGTGACTATAATTTAAAAAAAAAAAACCCTTGATTTGGGATGCTACTTTTTCATTTATCAATTTGGTTGATTTTTTTTGGGGGGGTACTGGGGATCAAATTCAGGTCCTTGCACTTGCGAGGCAGGCCGCAGCACCACTGAGCTAAATCCCCCCCCCAGGTTGATTATCTTTCATGTTACCGAATAGTTTAAAAAAAAAAAAACCTTGATTTGGGATGCTACTTTTTCATTTATCAATTTGGTTGATTTTTTTTTGGGGGGGGTACTGGGGATCAAATTCAGGTCCTTGCACTTGTGAGGCAGGCCGCAGCACCACTGAGCTAAATCCCCCCCCCAGGTTGATTATCTTTCATGTTACCGATTTTCCTTAAAAGCTTGCTAAGTTTTGAATATAGGTTAATATTTTTGCATTTGAGATTCCAAACACACCTAATGTGAGAAGGTTTACTCTTTCACATCACCTGCTTTTTGTATGAATGAGCAGTGCACAGAACTTCAGAGAAACAAAATTTGCTAGTATGCTGACTTAGGGTGACTGGTGGAAGCCTTTGAAGCCTAATCCACTAGTGAGAGCACACGGCCTCCTAGATCCAGAGATGTTTTCAGGTTTTTCTTTTTGTTTTTTTTGTTTTTTTGTTTTTTTGTTTTGTTTTCAATTGAGAGGCTGCTTTTCATGATTGGCTAAAGAGAAATACTAAAGTTACAAAACAACCAGCCAGCTGACTAGGACATTTTCCCCACATATGTTGACGAGTCCCAGCACTCCTATTCTCCTTTTTTCCATTGTCTCTGAGTGTATGAAATAAATCAAACCTGCCATCAAATCATTTCTTTGAAGGGTAGGATTTGCATCGTTATAGAAAGAATGCTTATTTTAAAATTAAACAGCAAGAATCTTCTTGTATTATTTGTGATAGTATTGTGGTCTAGGCAGGGGAGTTAGCCCTTCTCAGATAATAAATGTAACAGCCTTATCCCAGCTATTGGGTATTAGAGATACTACATGCAATGCACCTAAAATAACATTTGGAGCATAGGAATTGATAAGCTACTCCATTCTATTTCAGTACATTGGCATGAATGGTAATATGAACATGTAAATAATAAAGTTAATAATTCAGAACTTTACTTCTCAGGATAGAGAAATTGATTGAATAATAGCCACCGGACAGCTAAAATTTTTCAAGTCCAAAGTCAACAGATATTTCCTGTGTGTGGGACTACACCGAGAATCCCAATCCTGAAGAGCAAAAGCTGAAGAGTTTGGGAGAGGGAAACAAAATAGGTATGTATTGCCTCTCAGCACAGGCCCTGAACAAGGCCTGGACATAGGGACAAAAAGGCAGAGGACAGGCACTGCTGCTTCTTCCCAAGATTGTAGCTTGTTAAGCAACTGCTTGTGATCAAGCCCTCTAAACATGAATTAAAGAGATTCACAGTTTATGTGATGATTTGGGATCGCCACAAATAAGTGAGGAGAAGTCACTCAAAAGCAGTAATTTTCACAGAAACCTACAAAGGTAGGTATGTTATTGGGAATCCAACTGTACTTTCCTTACTTTCATTTTCAACTTTCTATATTTTACAGACAAGGGTCAACCCTTGTACTTTGAGTGTAGATTCAGGCCCAGATAAAAATTATTTGCTTCTCTCATAGTTGATTTGATTCACTTTTCCACAACAAACAAAATAGAATAATTCTGCAGATAGTTTGTGATGTATATTACCTTGTTTTCTGAAGTAGATTTTACAGAATAATACGTTATTATCTAATTCATTTTATTAATGTACACAATCATTTGAAAATATCGATCGGATTTCTAATTTGCCGAATTGTTTTATATAGATTTAATCATAATTTCTGATTTTACTAAGTACTTCAAAGTGAGGAAGAGAAATGGTAAGCTTTTTAGAGTGTGATCATATACATAAATCACATATTTGAGAGACATATGTATTCATTACTTTTGCAGCAATGAAGTAGAAAAGCAAAATAATTTTTTAATAGGAAACAATGAAGATAGAATCACTGGCTGCTTATGCACACTAGCTCTGAGGTCAAATTACAAAAATAAGAGTTTGCACATGCCTATTCAGAAGCTTCATGACTTTAGGCAACTTCTCCACCCCTCTGTGCCAATTTTCACCAAGTCTGTAAAACAGAGATAGCAGTAATACCCACTTCTCAAGGTTGGCAGGAGACATAAAGAAAATAAGGGACACAATGCATGTAAACACACTGAAAATAACAAGCTGTAAGAAACTATTACGTACAATTACCTCACTTGCATCTTTTAAGACCTTTTCATTCCCACATTTTACAGTAAGAATAATGGACAAGTTTCAATCATTTTAAGTAGATTTTGTTCTGATAAAAATATAAACCTGACACGGATCTCTCGCCCCAAAACAGACTGGTTTTCTGTATATTTTTGTTCAACTCTAAAGTACTGTAATGTAGATGAATGAAGAGCAAAACAAACCCTCTAATTTGGTTCTTAGTTTAATCAAGCCTGTGAAAATCAGGTCAGTATTTTGGAAAATGAATGGATTTGTAAAGCAAAGAAACAATTGATTAGCAAGTCAATAGAAGCATCAACTCTTTTATTGTGTGATCTTTTTAAATGCAAGTTAAGTTAGACAAGATCAGAGAAAGGTAGACTTAAGGGCCAGCGATCTTTGTTATCCTTAATTATAATACAGAATCTTACATACTGGTTGACCTCCTATTAGAAAAAGCCAAGACGCTTTCACTTAAATTCTTGTTGATTGCATGCTTTGATTTTGATTACATTCTTTGTGTTGCTTTCTTGCCTTCTAAATAGAATTACTGCACACAAAACCCTAAAATGGGCTAAAGATTTTGTGCACATTAAATGACCACATAACAAGTCAGCTATATGAATAATTTCTTTTCTACATATTTGATTACATTTTTAAAATACTGCAAGACCCATTACTTTGCATAATTAGTTAGCTAATAATTAAAAATATTACTACATTTCATTGGCTGACATTTAAAATACAAAATTGTAATTGGCTGGTTTTCTTAAGATCTAAAATGTTTACAGTTGTATTTCATCTGCTTGCTAATTTTTTGACAGGAATATTTGTTATTTATATATGATAATGAACTTCATTATTACTTTCACACTTGAGTTTATAATGAGAGGACTTGGAGTTTTTAGGATGATTCAGACAAGTATTTATCCCATATCAATAGGCGGACACATTTCCTTCTTCATTCATTCAAGTGTTCACTCCACCAACTCTTTGTGCCTACAGACCATGAAAAATGACTAATTTTTGAGATGGGGAGGAACAAAAGGGAGTTATTTTTAAAACAGAAAGTTTATTACTGTTTAGAAAATGTGGAAATCAGCTATTACTGAGTCATTTTTAAAAATCTTGTTTCACTGCTATCTATTTTTTGATATTCATATCTTAAAATTTTCGTCATCTCATCAGACTTTAGATACATTTTTTTAAAGTCACAACAAATTTTATTGTTCACTGAAACAATAAACAAGAACAAATTTTATCCTTGCCTTAAATGAAGCTGCTTATAGCAGATCAAAACTCCGTTGAGAACAATGAGAACAGCTGGGTACGAGTTTTAAAAATCTCTAGGTGTGCTGAGCCAGAGAGGAAGACTCAAGGTCCTAGAGAGACAGCACAAAGTGAATCCAGAAGTCAAAGTCTTCGTATGTTCTTAGTTAAAAGGCTGAAAGAAAACAATGGTTAATATAGAACAGGGCTCAAAAATGGCCTCCAAGTAAAGGAACATGGTTCTATTTCAGGGGCGACAGCACAAGGAGGTATGTAGATTTAATTCCCAAAGAAATAGGCAAAGATGAAAAAATATAAGAAACAAACAAAGCACAGCCTTTCAGTATTTCTGGAATTGCTCTAATGGAATGGGACAAATGACAAAATACTTCTTAATAAAACTGATTTAAATTTGGTTAAAACAGTGAGTGTATGCTATCTTAGCTAAACATGATCTCTAAGCCACTACTCTCAGTTCACTGGCTGGCTGACCCATTTTGGGTAGATCTGACCCACAAGAGAGGGCTCTCTGACCCCTTGGCTCCTAACGAAGGTTACCTGCGCTTCACTAGCACCATCAGGTAGCCAGCATTTCTTATCTCCTTGTCTTCTAAGCATGAGTTTAGACTCCTAAGGCATGAAGCTGGTGATTAGGGGCTTTCTTTTACCTTCCAGTTCCCCATCCAAAAAGCAGACGTTCCATTTGGAATTTTAAAAAACAAAACTGAGACTTATAGAAAAAAATGACATTTGTGGATGCAATCATATCAATAACACCACCAAACATAGAGGAATAAAAAATCCAATCAGAAGTCAAAGATTCTCAGAATAAACAATAGATACGATTTAAATATTCTTTAAACTTTTCAATGAAACTGAAAGGGAAGCAACACTTCCAAATTCATTGTTAGAAGCAAGTGTTACTTTGATTCCAAAACCAGGGGAAGACCCAACCAAGAAACAGAACTACAGACCAATCTCCCTTTTGAACATAGAACCAAAAATCCACAATAAGATAGTGACAAACAGAGTACAGAGAGTTATCAAGAAGATCATATGCTCTGACTACGTCAGATTTATCCCAGGGATACAAGGGTGGTTCAACATACATAAATCAATAAATGTAATACACTATATCAACAGGGACAAGGACAAAACCATATGATCATCTCAATAGATGCAGAAAAACCATTCAACAAAATTCAACACTCGTTCATGAGAAAAATTAAAAAAAACTGGAACAGATGTTCTTTATCTCAAATTGATAAAGGCTACATAAGAAAAAACAACACTCAACATCATACTAAATGGTCAAAAACTGAAAACCTTCATGCCAAAATCAGAAATAAGAAAAGGATGTCCACTATCACCATTTCTGTTTAATATAGTTTTGGACACATAAGCCACAGCAATTAGACAAGAGAAAGAAATAAAAGCGACAAAGATAGGAAAGGAAGAAGTTAAACTATCATTATTTGCTGACGACACAATGCTCTACAAAAAAGACCCAAAAACTCTGCCAAAAGACTTCTAGACATAATTGACAGATTCGGTAGAGTAGCTGGATACAAGTTAAACACCCAATTTACCAAGAGCTTTCATATACACAAATAACAGTCTCACTGAGAGAAATTACGGAAACAATCTCTTTAACAATAGCAACCAACAAAATGAAATGCCTACAAATCTATCTAATTAAGGAAGCAAAAGACCTCTTCCTTGACAACTACAACACTTTGAAAAAAGAAATCGAAGAGGATACAAGAAAATGGAAAGATGACCTCTGTTCCTGGGTATGAAGAACCAATATATGAAAATGGCCATACTTCCAAAACTGCTATACAGATTCAATGCAATGCTTATTGAAATCCCAACAGTATATTTCACATAACTAGAGAAAACAATCCAAAAATTCATTTGGAACCAGAGGAGAAAAGGCAATCCTGGGTAACAAAGACATGGCAGGGGGTATCATAATCCCCAACTTGAAACTATACTACAAAGTAACTGTAACAAAAACAGCACAGTACTGGCAGAAAAACAGACCCAAGGATCAGTAGAATACACTGGAAGATGCAAAAACAACTCCAGATGTACTCAGCTACCTCATCTTTAACAAAGGAGCCAACAGTCCTCATTGTAGGAGAGACAGCCTCTTTAATAAATGGTGTTGGAAAAACTGGATTTCAACTTGCCAAAGATTAAAACTAGAACCCTATCTAAACTATGCACTAAACTAAAATCCAAGTGGATTAAAGATCTAAATATTAAAACAGAAACACTAAACTTGCTGGAAGATAAGTTAGGTAGAACTCTGGAAGACACCAGCATAGAAAACACCAGTACAGGAAAAGACTTTATGAACAAATCCTCAGTAGCTCAGGAACTGGCACAAAGAATCAACAACTGGGATCGTATCTTTTATAAAGCTTCTGCACTGCAAGAGAAACCACCAACAGAGTAAAGAGACAATCTACAACGTGGGAAAAAATTTTACCAGCTGTTCCTCAGACAAAAGTCTACTATCTAGAATACACAAAGAATGCAAAAAAATCAGACGCCCCAAATTAAAAAGACCCAGTTTTAAAGTGGGCCTCTGAAATGGACAGACATTTCTCAGACAAAAAAGTAACAGTAGCAAATAAACATGAAAAAGTGTTCCACATCACTGGTCATTTGAGAGAAGAAGATGAAAACAACACTGAGATTCCACCTCACCTCAGAAAGAATGGCTGCTATCAAGAAATTAACCAATAACAAATGCTGGTGGGGTTCTGGGGAGAAATGAACCCTTCTTCCTTGTTGGCAGGAAAGCAGAGTTGTGCAACCACTGTGGAAATCAATATGGAGATGCTTCAAACATCTAGGATTAGAAGTTCCCTTTGACCCAGCTATTCATCTGCTGGGTATTTTTCCAAAGGAATTAAAAGAATCATACCACAGTGTTATATGTGCACCCATATGTATAATGACGCATTTTGTAATAGGTAAAATTTGGAAACAGCCCAATTGCCCATCAACTGGAGACTGGATAAAAAAGATGTGTCTTTTTTTTTTTTTCCATAAAATGGAGTACTACTTAGCCATAAAGGAGAAACTAGACATTAACAGCTAAGTGGATAAACATGGAGGTCATACACTGAAGTGAAATTAGTAGGACACATGTGTAAACACTTCTCTGGTATGAAAAACTAAAAGTGTAAATAATGATCAAAATGTATAATTGGTATTGTGTAATAGGAAGAAAAGGTCTTAAGGAGTAGCGGAAGTGGGAGGGGTAGGGGAAAACTAACCGACATCTAATGTTTTGGTGATGGTCTCATTCTCCATCTGGTTACTTCCTCTTGCATGCTGTTCACTCTGTAAAACTTTAATGAATTGATGAAGAGTGAACGATTCTCTGTGTGCCTTATCAATGAAATCTCTGAATATATAAATTGTACTGCCCATATCATATCCTCTACACAAAAGCTTTAAAAAATATCATTTTTGCTTTATCATCAGTCTTTTTAAAGATAAATCACATTGATGTTTAGTAATATTCTGATGTTGAAAATGCTTACCAGCCAACCTTCTTGTATTACCATTATGTATCTAAGCTATGTTTAAATGATGCAGATTTGTACAAAAATGTCAAATACGTACAGTGCATCAGATATTCAAAACATTATAAAGTTCTTAATTAGAGAGTTAATTTCCTTTAAATCAACATATTTAATAAATGTATTTTAAGCAATACTATCAGGTTAATTAAATTACAGTGCTTTATAATTTGATCCCTAAAAAAGATTGGTAATAAAAAAACAAGTACATATGTACTAAAAAATGTTTTAAAGCTGAAAGATACGTATGGCCAAGTATCTACTTAGAACATGATCTTTTGATTGAATTTCTATTACAATAGATCTTATGAAGAAAAGAAATAATTATAATTATCTGCAACTATTGTCAGCTACTTCATTTAATGTACTGATTAGATGAGTGTATACATTCCCAGCCCCTCTTTACTTTTTATTCTGAGACAGCGTCACCACACATTGCTCAGGATGGGCTTGAATGTGAGATCCTGCCTCAGCCTCTGGGACAGCTCAGATTCCAGGCATGCATCCCCTTTCCCAGCTTCTATGAAAACCACTGAAAGATGAAATCTGATGAGCATCTGAGAGGAAACAGGAGTTACGCCCCGTCTGCATCCCACGCTTTGCCCTATGCATCTCTCATTTCACCGTACCTGAGTTTTATCCTGTATACAAGATCAATAAATATATGGTAATTTCATGAGTTCCAAACATTTTGAACCTGAAGAGGGGTCAAAGGAATCCACAATCAGTAGCCAAGTCAGACGGGACTATGCGTGATCTACGAGGTACTTGTGATGCATTTGGAGTGTAGGATAACACTGCAAGGCTGTACCATGAGCTATAGGTCTGTATTAAAGTCTGCACGTTAGTGTCAGAACTGAACTGAGTCGCTAAACACTCAAATGTATCTAGAGAATTGTACAAGCAATTTTGCTGTAAAAAAATTTAAAAGCCACACATTTAATAAGAAGTCCTCTGAGCAGAGCAATAGTTTTTCCTTCAGACTTTATTATTTACTGCCAAAATAAATCCTGTATTTCTCATTGTACAGAAAAGTATTTGACTTCTCATAGTGGGATGGGCTGGAAGACATTCTAGACAAAGGTGCTGACTGAGAAAGTCTGTAAAATGCAAATATTAAAAAACATTGAATTTATCATTTTACTTTGTATTATGAAATCCATAGGAATTGTTAGGGTTGTCTACGTGAGCAAAAATAGCAAAGGGTAAACCCAAATCTTTCCTAATTAATAAGAAATTTAATTACATAAAAGTTTAAAAAATAAACATGGCAACTGCTTAGTTAGAAATCAACAACCAACCAGAAAATCTTGTACAAGGAAACTATTTAATTCAAAATCGCTTCAAAATTTAAGACATGAACAAAAACTAAGTGATATGCAAAATAAGAAATTATGAAACTTGAAAAATGAACATAGACAAACTTGAATTAATGCAGTCTTGCCAAGGCAAATGAGAGTGATAATCAAGATAGGAATATTTCAAGTCTCTCCTAGTTATTTCAATAACAGAAATCAAGGTGAAACAAAACTGCCTGTACTTGGTGTGTGTAAGGAGGACTGAAGTTTACATAATTTTTTTTTGAATTTCTTCTGAAGGAGTATGTGTGTAATAAAGCCAGGGACATTTTTAAGGCAATGACATTGAAAAACTGTCACCACTATAATAATGATATAAGAAGCACAGATATTGATAGAAATAACATTTTCCAAAAGAGTGGAAGGAAGAGAAAGTGGTAGGACTCTTAGAAGAAATGAATATGGGATGTCTGCTTCAAAATTTAAAACAAAGGTATGACCTTAAATAGTCAATTTAAGTCAATTTAAATTAATCTTTAATTGAACAGAACCTAAATAGTAAGTTTATCAGGGAAGAAAGATCCAGCATCATTGAGGGAAGCGAGGTTATTTGAGACACCTTCCTAAAATACCAGCACTGTTGCAAACGAGACTAAGGAACCCATGTCTGCTGATGCCCCATCAGAAACAGTAAGATAGATGAGGCATTTCTTCTTTTAGGATAACACTGCAGTGGGAATGTCTTATAATACTTGCAGATTAAGCTCAACGGGGAGAAATGTTCTCTGTGTGTCCCCGTACTTGGCAAGAGAGAGATGCGGCATTATACGTATATAATGAAACTCATTTTGGCTGAGGAATCCAGGTCTTGAAATGTGCTTGCCAAGAGAGTAAAATGATACAAATATGCATGCTAAATTATACATAAATATGCATATGTACGTAGCCACCCCCCCACGCCATGTCTGGATGATAAATAGACCAAAGACTGAATATGTACTCTTTAGACAGTCAAATGTTGTCTAGGAGGGCTCAGGATACACTGCAATTGAGGAAAATATTAAGCCCCTTACACTATGGCACATTTTCCAGAACCTACTTAATCTGGGTTCAAAGGGATTTGAGACCCTGTAACTGTTAGGAGTTGAAAGATGAGAATGGGCTGCAGATGACATGAGCCACAAATCTTGAGCATATGGAAAGGGCTGACCTGCTGTGCTCCACAAATGAGAAATTTGTCTCTCTTGGCTTTTTAGAAGGTGCTCTGGGCTGAGACACTGGGAAAGAACAGCTCTGCCAGCAAAGCCCGAAGTGAGGCTCATGTTATTCACAACACCTTGCAATTTAAGTTTGAGGCCCAGTCTACTGCAGAGGGAAAGAGGTCAACTGTAGCAAACAGAGGGGAAAAGAGCCTCACAGCTGTTACTTTCACCACCAAAGCTCTTCAGCTAGATTTATATTTCAAACGTGAGGCACAAAAACGTTTTGAGGAATTAGTCTAGTTTTTTTTCTAAAAAAAACCAAATGAAGATCATTGTATTTTATTCCACCATACAGAACTGACAACCGGCATTGGAATGAGATAGCTTTGAAAATCTTTTTTGCGGGGGTTAGATTCTGGTTTATATAAAAGGGTTTATTGATTTTACTTACTTTTTAATAAAGTAAAACAATGAAAGGTCAAATGACAAATGATGCTTAACACGCTTCCATTTCTGCCTGCACTTGTGATTTTTTAAAGGGATTGATGGCTCCCATTCTTTTCGTTTTTTCCCTGATCCTGTAAACTATACAAAACACCAGCAAGCTGCAGAAATCGAGCTATGTTTACCTTAATAGCGCCTGGAATTAACTTCATCAGGTGGCACTTGGAGCCTTATTAGGTAACAGTGGAAATAATTTGGACCTCTAATTGCTCTTGGGAAGAGGAGAAAACACCTGTACTGTCACTGTCGTGGCTCATCTCAAAGGCAGGTTTATGGGATTCGGCTTCAGCTCACCAGTCCAAGCCTCTTCAGATCAATAATTACAGTCCTTAAATCTGTCCACCCAGAGGAGTATTCTTCCCCCCTCATAAATCATCTTTCACATATCACTCGGAAATATATATCTTAATGAAATAATGGGTCCAAACAAACACGTTTCTCTTTGCATGACACAGTGGTCTGGCTCACTGGTGAGCAGATGAGGTAAAACATGAAGGAGGAGTTGATGATAGTGATTAAAACACCAGCTTTTGACAGGGCAATAACTATAAAATCTTGCTGCTAGTAATAATCTCTACAATACAACTGCAATGCTAGAGTACCATATGTCACGGCATAGCAATCTATCTCTCCAAGTGTCAGTTACTTAAGCAGGTTCCAGAGGAACGTATCATTATTTTTAAGTAGGTGGAAAGGACATGATCCCATTGCTGTAGTACATTAGTCACACTGGTTCTAGCCTTTGGTTTACTTCTTTATTTTCACAGAAAGGAATCTATAAACTTCAAGTTATTAGATAAACTATCAGGAGAGCTGTGGTTTACATTTTCATGGTAGTATAGTGTGGAAAATGTATTCTTTAATTTGTAACCTTCTAGGAGTGTGAGCTTTTTCAAAAAATCATGTTTAATTTAAACCACAACAATTTTCTGAAATGTTAGTAATTATCTATAACTATAATTACATTATTAGAATTGAGAAGAAATCAGTACCTACTGTTATATGAATAGATGGGCATCAAAAGCAATAGCAAACAGACAAATAAACAATTCAACGAAATAATCTTTAACACTTAAAAAGGTAACCTGTCTTCTAAATTATGCTGAAGTTTGGAAAACAAGATAATTCTTCATTATTACAAAAGAACATTGATGAAGTAACTATTTCCAGGGTCCATATCTGTGAGCCAAAATTACTGATGATGAATAAATTAATTGTGTTGCTACAGTGAAAGTAATAGTAATCATTTCCAAGGCGAATATTTGTTGGAAATACCATCAGTTATCTCAGAGGTGATTGGTCAAGATTTTGTGCAATTCAACTCCCCTTTCTGTAAAACAGAATACATTCACTTACCTAAGGAGGTTGCTGTGAAGATTAAATATACACACACACACACACACACACACACACAAAGTTCTTAAAACAATTCATGATAAATGCAGTACAAATGGTTATGACTGATGTGTTGTTATTATTTCAGGAGTTAATTATGTAATTCAAAAAGACTGAATTCAAGTCCACTACTAAGTGCTAGCTGCATGATATTAAGCCATTTTATTCCCCTGTAAACTGGAAAGACTGACAGTAACTTCCTCAGGCTTGGAGGAGTAGATGAGGTCATGTACCATAAGCTCTTATCCCTATATGAGGCATACAGTTGATTTAGTACTTGTAATAATAGTAATGAAAAATCTTGGTAAGATTAAACTCTTTCATTACAATAAAGAAACTAATCTATCCAAGCACAGAGGATTTGCTCATGGTTTGCAATAATTTAAAATCCCCAATTCCACCAGAATCAGTTATCTTTCCCTGAGAACATCCACATAATCACCAATTGTTCATAACTTCCATGGGCTTTCCTCAGAACTTGATGCAAAGATCTGAAACAACTAAACCATGTCACAGGAACAAGTGCAACTATTTCTTCTAAAATGTAGCTGGTATGTAAGTATGAGACAAACAGCAACACTCTCTTCTCTATGCAAGTCTCCAGCAAGGTAGTAGTTCAAATTTGCCAGCAGATGGGGGAAAAAAAACCCCAAAACTCAAGGACAGCTGGTTAGAAAAAGACCCAGACTGTTCAGTCCATCACAACTCCCTTTTTCTTTCCTCATTAATTCCCTGATCCTATTCCATCGTATAACTTAACAAGTATTTCTAGAGGCAAAAGAAAAAATTGTTTCTAGTTCTCCCCAGCACCTGCTAAAGGATTGTGTAGGTCTTGAGGCAAAGGGCAAATGTTTGCCCTAAATGAGAAGCCAGGAGGACACTTTCACCTGTTCTGCGGAAGAGCAACACTTTCAGCGAATCCCAATGAGTTTCATGTACCTGTTCGTTTGTGTCAATGTTTGATGGTACAGAAAAAACATTTACTCCTGTGAGAAACACATTATCAAGGATTTAAATGAAAGAGAAGAAAGGGTTCTACCCAGCAAAGAGAAATATTATTTGGTTGTAACACATATTCGTTATCCAAATAAGACTTCCTGAAATACACCCTAACGCTGTTTTTGTATTCCCCCATCATTCACTCTTCTTGAAATGAAGCCAGTGGTGTTCCCACAGAGATACCTCACACTGTTCCTTAGGTTTTATTTTCTAATTAATGATTAATGCCATCTTCTAATTACTGAGAGTAGCAGGTTCAATAATGTAAAGGATAGCCAGAAACTTTGAGTTCCTGTGGCTTTCTTTTCAGTCTATTAGTAATCTGTGGGGCTAATAAACAAAGCCAACTTACATTGTTTTCCTTATCATAATAAGGAAAAATTGCTTTTGTTTTTTGGTACCACAATTTGAACTCAGGACCTTGTGCTTGTGAAGCAGGTGCTAGAATCACTGAGCTAAATCCCCAGCCCCAGGAGAAATTCTAAATGAAAGATGGGGATTCAAGAAAGGGACACCACAACATAGATCCTCTTTGCATGGCCAGGGAGCCCAACCTTGCCCACACAGGCACTTTTGCTGGCAAATATGTTTAAAATATTTGAATTATTAGGCTAATATTTTAGGAATGTAAAGAAGTAATTGTTTGGACTTTGAGTTTCTCTTGAAAATAGTAAAAATTTAGAAGTATTAGACTAGCACACCTGCATGGCAAATTTGGCTAAGGGCTTACAACTTCCTTGTGGTGGTATTTTTGCTATTTTAGCAAATGCTAGCTGAACCTCTATGACCTCAGTGAGCCTTGGATCCCATGACCCTAACTTTTAATAATCAAAACGGAATTCCTTCACCATCGCGTCAGCCAAGAACCCTGCCAATAAGAATGATTTGGCAGGGGTTGAGGATTTAGCTCAGTGGCGCGGCTGTTTGTCTCACGAGCACAAAGTCTGAGTTTGATCACCAGTATCAAAAAAAAACAAGAATGACTGGGCAGGTCCCTCTGCTGTGGTTGCGGCTGGGATGTACCATCACTTTCCTATCACTTCATAAAATGTCTAGCACCTGACGCTTAAAAGGAGAGCAGTTTATTTTGCATCATGGTTTTAGGGGGCTCAGTCCACAACTGGTTAACTTCAATGCACAATCAGCATGGTGAAAGGTCATGACAGAGGATGAATGCTCAACACATGGTGGCAAAGAAGCCAAGGAAGAGGAAGGAGGAGCCAGAGACAAAATCATGCCCCCCATGACTCAACTCTTCTAACCATACCCTACCACCTAACCCCATACTCAGCTAGGAACTTGTCAACAGAGTAACCCCTGATTAATACAATGTCCTCATAATCTAGTCACCTCTAAGTCCCACCTCTGAACACAGGAGACTTTGTTGGATATTATAGATCTAAACCATTAAACAAATACACATCACAGTATGAATGCCTCTGTTCTTGTATTTAATAACTGGCAACGGGGATTAAATGTGCTTCAAAGATAATGTAAGTAGAGTCATAATGCTACTAGAATAATTTTAAAAAGTATAGCATACTTTCAATAGTGTGGGCATAGGAGAACGGGGGTGGGGTGGGTGGAACACATGGTAACTATTCTTGAAAGATGTTTCTAGACCAACTGTGTCTAACAGACACATAAGGCAAGCTACAAATGTAATCCAAAAAAGCTAGCAGGACTATGACTGTAGCTCAGTGGTAGAATGCTTACCCAGTATGTGTGAAACCCTAAGTTCAATTCCCAGGTAACGGCTACATTAAAAAAAAAAACAGTAAAAACTACTGGAAATTAATTTTAGTAATAATTTTCATTTAATCCAATACTTGTACAATATTTTCACCCAACTAATAACCAATCAAAATACTGGTGAGATTTTATAAATTCCATTTTTATACTCTTTATGTCCAGCATGTACGTCTACCTCCAGTTGTTAACCTCCAGCTGTTTAGATGAGCTTCATTTCCAGTACTTAATAACAATTTATTTTTACTCTAAAAGAATATTTCCAAATTTTCACAAAGTCTACAGATGGTGTAGTTCCAGGATACATTTCAAATGTGAGAATTTTCTTAAAATGCAGGTATGTGACATATAATGAAAGCCCAAATCATTTTCTGGAAATACTATGTCCATTTCAATTGGATTGAGTCAGACAAAGAAAAAACAATAGACTTGGATAAGATGATTGGTAAATAAGACAATAGCTGCTGTTGTTTTTATTGCAACAGCAACAAAAGAGTAATTTACAGTAGCACAAGAAATGCATATGACTCAAAATATATATTACTAAAAAATCAGAAATTTAAAACTCCTTAGAAAATTTGCCAAACCTCTCTCTCATATATATCACTGAATGATTCAGAGACCTTTAGTCTAGCTACACAAAGAAATGTATTCTGCTGTTCTAGTCCTCTAGAACTTGATTTTGCCCTGTTGTACTTTATTACATTGGCCCAATTAGCAAGCATGTTGTCTCTCTGTTGGTGTTGTAGCTCAGAAAACAATGCCCTAGCAGGTAGCACTTTGACATGTTCAGGTGCAGAAAGTCTCAGAATTAAAAAGTCTCTCACCTTTCCTGCCTATCCTACACCTATCTCTTGGTTGCCTTTGATTCTTTCTTTCCTAAGCATAGCAAGAGCATTCCGTGAGATTCACTTATTTGCCTGAAGATCAGATCCACCAAACAGAAAAGTAATTGACTTTTCTCCTCCCCTAATTATATTCCTCGGGCAGGAAGAAAGATGAAAGAATATCGCCACTTCTGGTTAGATGCTGTCATCAGCCATAGTTTGTGCCCACATTTATTTAATTTCCAACAAGATTAATTTCTGAACTGTTATCTATCCGGCAGTCTCTTTGTATTTCCCTAAGAATCATTTACTACACCTTGAAATTGCTTATGCTGTTCTTCCTTTTTCAGTAGTCCCTACAAAGAAGGATACATATGCACCTGAACTTTCTTGGATTACCGGCTATTCACATCCCTACGATGGCCCTATTTGCACAAATATATTTGCATGACTTTTTATTCTGGTTGTGTATCTACTGTGAGTTATTTTCACTAAAGTTTTGCAAGGCAACTGGAAATCTTCCCTCTCCCTACAGTGGCAAGTGGCTATGAGCTGCTCGAAACTTTCTTCCTATAAGACAGAATTATCAAACTTCAGAGTCGGCTGCTCTGACTCAGAAATGTGGTTCCACAGGCACTGCTTAGTCAGATGTAGGACATCTGTTCATGGATTAATTCATTACCATTTTAAAGGGGCAAATGCTCATTGAAGAAATGTTATTTCCATAATTGCCCCTGAGTTCCACCGTGAACACAGGTAGCTGCAGTACAAAAGATACTCTACAGAGGAAAACGCAAAGGTGAATACACAGAAGAAGGACAGGCAAAGGTAACTAATGTTCACTAGCGTAAATTGTGAAGAATCTGGGATACTGGCCCGTAGCTTTCACATCAACAGATTTCTATTAATATCTGGTTCTTGGGATGAGCGAATGCATTTACAGAGCACAGACTGACAGGTCCCTGAGTCGGATCCCCCACTCAAGCAGAGTTGCTACCCTCATCCACAGGAGGACAGTGATAACAAGGGAGCCAGCAGCCACTTCTTTCAACTATACTTGCAAGAAAGCTGATGGTACAAAGAACCACCAAAGACTTGCTTCTCCTACCACCACCCTGTTTATCAGCCAGCCCCAGGCCCATCACCCATGGGACTTTAAACATTTCCACACTTTGGACCAGTGACCCCTCCCTCACCTAAACTCTTCCATATCAACGGCACCCACACTCCTCTCAGTTCCAATGGCCTTTTAACCTTTGGTCCCTTTACAACCAGAGGGAAATGGACCCTTTTCCAGATGCTTGAACTTTGTTCGCCTCAGTGGTCTCAATTGTGCTTCAGTCTGACCTTACACAGATGTTAATAGTCCTCCAACAGTCCACCCAAGGAAGCATCATCATTTGCATAGTTTTATCAAAGGCGCCATACCAGACTCTAAGGCCCAGCCCTTCAGGCTTATATTTTATAGTTTCAGCACTTTAGTCAGTATCCTCTATCTTCTACTCCTTAAAACCCTTACTATTTGACCAAATTTATTACCACTCTCCATCTGACCATCCTAGCATTCTATGAGCAAGATTTTTTAAGTTTTTTTTTTTTTTTTTTTGGTTTTTTGAGACAGGGCCTCACTATGTAGTTGAGATTTAACTGGAACTCACTATGCAACCCAGGCTGGTCTCGAACTCACAGTAATCCTCCTGCCTCAGCCTCCTAAATGCTGAGATTATAGGTGTGCACCATCACACCTGGCTTTCACTTTTTTAATACTGGGGATGAAACTTGGTTTCTTGCACTTGCAAGCCAAGTGAAAGATCTACTGAGCTACATCCCCAACTATGAGCAAAAATTTGATATCTCATTTTAACAAATAATTACCTTAACCTCTTACTGTATCCACCGACTCTGACCTACCCTGCTTGTGCTCTGGGGTTATAAATCCTTACATTTCCATGTTGTATTGAGACTTGAACACCATCTCTCCCCTGCAAGACCCTATTGCAACAATTTCCACACCTGTCCTGATTCGCCCACATGTCTCTTTTGCCATTTTAACCAATGGCATATAACTTTTTCTATAACATAACACAGACACTGGTACAGCAATTCTTCAAAGAAACATAAAACTTAAAAATCCATAGTATCATTAGCCAAAAAATAGAAAAAAAAAAAAACATGGTTACTCTCACACTGCACAATCTGTCCTAATGTTTCGACTATTTGTCAAGATACTTTATGTCTTCCTAATGCAGGTACTATGATCACTTAATACGAAATTCTATCACACTATTTCCAGGTGATTCCTAATTGTTTATAAACGTCACCAATAACTTTGTTCTTGAGTGGTTTATTATGACTTCAGCTCAATATATTTACTTTGATTAAATGAAATTACATCATCATTTCTCATTGATATTTTAAAGGAGTAGAAAACCAGATAAAACTTCAAGAGTAGGTGTTCTTCATATTGATATATAAATGCTACAAATTCAGCTAAAACATAGTTTATTACATCTTACTAATTGTGCTTCCCAATCAGTTTTTATTCAGTTGCTTTTAGTTATTTTATTTTAGAAAAATTTACTGTAGTTGATATTATCGTGCCATTTAATTGAGACTGACATATCTAGCTGCAGTTAAACTATCCAAATACTGAGCTGATTCATCGCAAGTACTTGTACAAAAACACTTACTTCCAATTTATATACCTTGTACATGGTACATGCTTTAAACAGCATTTATAGTCAGTATGAAAAATATTTTATTTACTGTATCTCAATAGAATAATCAATTTAATTTAAATAAGTGGAATAGTGGGTCCCTGCATTCTAGATAGAATGAAAAAATTTTTTAAATGGCATGAAGTGTTTGTAAAGGGGGAGGGGAGGAGGGGGTAAAGGGAGGGCAGGGACAAGGGGAAAAAATGAGAACCAAGACCTGTCAGGTAAAGGTACAAGATCCCAATGATGAATGTAACTGTACTATATACCTAGAATGTACCGATACACTCAATGCGGAAAAAAAATGGCATGATCAAAAATACAGCACCACAAATGATCATTTTCATACATATCATCATTTATTTCTCTTGATATTTTATAAACACCCACTGTTATCACTCTAATAATTAAAAAAATACAGTTGTATAGCAGGAGACCAGGCTTACAAAACTGCAGTACCTTGGGAAACTCAGAGTTTAAAAGTGGGTTCTGAAACCTTTTCTAATTCTTATTAAATAGAAAATGAAGTAACCAACAAATTGCATTACATATTTTATAAGTAAACACGACTTAAATTACCCAATACTTTAAAAATTACATTTTCATTCCATTATCCTAGGTCACGTAAATACTTTCTTGAGCCCTTTACCCAAGGAAAATGATTATTGAGGTGAATTTGCAGAAGAATCAATGAAAACAATATTTTAGACCAAAATATAAAGAAAATTAAGGACTCTGAATGTGTTTACTGAATGAATTACTCTCAAGCTTTATTATTAACAGAGCACTGAAGAACACCATTAATTGCACCTTTAATAATGTAACTGCAATGTTAAAGAGTCATTATGCACATCTTAGTCCTCAACAGATAACTGCCCAATGAATGAAAGAATAAATGTGTCCCTGACAAGAGTTACATAGTTGCTTTCTTTCTGTTACCGTCCTGGCTGTTATTCTCATTTTGCTGGAGAGTACCGTAACAAGATAGAAGGGTTCCCAATGAAGGAAAAATCAAAGTAAAAGGTTTACTGTACTTCAATCAACAGCATTAACAGCAAACATTTCCTGCTAGTAACGAAAGATGGTATCTTGAATTATCTGATTCTGAATGCCTGTCTAAAACTGTCTAGAAATTTGTTAAAAGTTACAGGTTATCTATCAAACTCTTCTATGCATTTAAACTCATAACCTGTAAAAGTTAGATTTCCTAAACTTTGCAGTTTCTAATTCATGTTCCATACGAGTAAATCCATAAAGACTAAGAATCTGCATTTTAAAAAAATAGCCCATATAATTTTCATACATACATATATATATATATATATATATATGTTCACACATATATACTCAATTAAACTTAGGTAAAAATTGTTTTATGACCTACTCCTATATGCTATTCTTGTGTTCATGAAGCTACATTTCAAGTTTAACCAATGATGTAAGGATCATCCCTATAAAATAATACTGTTTGATATTATTTAAAACTAGTGTTGAAGATATTATGGAGTGTCATATTTTATTTAAAATATTTTTACATACTCGAAAACATGTATTGCTTTTTGGATGTCTACAAGAGAAGTGAATATTCAGATATAATAAATATTACAGCTCTCCTTAGATTCTTCATTCTGCTTATCATTATAATTGGACTTCATTGTCCCTCCATAAAAACGGAAAATAGCTTCAAAATCCACAGCACTGCCTACTCCAGCAGAATGCATTCTTGTTGTAGGAGTCCTCTAGTATCAATTCTTATAATGTTTCTCTAACTTGGCCCCTCAACTAAATTGAAAACCTCAGCCGTTGGTTAAGAGGTCATAACAGGGATGTCAATTAACACAACAAAATTATTCTGACCAACTCCTTTCACCACATCAATGTGCTCTTACCACCACACTAAGAATGCAAATTCCAATTTCTTTGCCAACAGCACTCTTGAATAATTTTGCAACTGATGATTTCATGACGACATGAATGCATGACATTATACACCCAACAGAGCAAGCTTCTATTCTTTAACTTGTTCTTTCTTGAAGTTTCTTTCATGACTTTCCTGTCTTTCTCTTTCCCTTTTCCACTCTCTGAAACCTCTCTCTCATTCTCAGTCATACTCCCCCAACCCCCAACTCCACACACTGACAGAGTATATTTATGTATAAAACATAATAAACCAGTTTTCACAAATTATCTAGAATATATGAATATGATAGGTAATAATAATTAGGATGGATTGCATCACGCTTATGAGGGATTTAGAGTGGGGCCTTTACAGTTTTGTCAAGAGCTCAATCTCAAACTTTACTACCAGGCTAATAAACACAATAAAATGAATCTGCATTCCTTGAATTAATAAATGTTCATGGTGATATTTGAACATGTTTCAAGGAAAAACAGATATTATAATCACTTACAAAGTTTTAGTAAAAGAAAACACTCTCACAAAAATTAAAAAAAAAACAATAAAAAGCTTTGCTTAATCATGAGTAGAGTATGTGCTGACAACCTCCTTATGTGAAGTGTCAAATATGGCTGTAAATCATAATGTTACACAGAAACACCTTGCCTTTTTCTACCTTCTTACCTTTGAACTTTGGTCAATACAGAAAATTTTACATTGTATCTATATATCTAGATTCTCAGGAAAATGGGAAATAACTGAATCTGATTTTTAGTTATTCAAATAAAAGCATAAACTCTACTCAGATGATGACATATACACAAATACCTAGAAATGAAAACCATACATTACTAAAAAATTGTGCTATAAATACAATGAGCTGAAGTAACTAAGTACTAAGCAAATGCCTGTGTTTAGATTTAAGCACTGATTTTGCTATGAGAGGTCATGTTTTTTTAAAGAAAATCCAGATTCTTTCATTGATAGAGGTTATCTATAAGTCTGATACTTTCTCATAAATCTCTCTAGTTTTAGCTGTAAGAGACACTATGAAGAATAAAATTTGCTAAGAAATATAAAACTTTAGCTGAGCTCTTATAGATTTTACCATATTTTTTTCCTAATGATCCATAACCATGGTCAGCTACTGGTAGAGCTGGAAACTACCAGAAGGGGTTAACTGACCGGAGCCCCACTTTTTATTGAGCTTTGTTACTATGGCATTATTTTATACCTCTTTTAGTTATTCTTTTCTATTGGGTGTTTAAGACCAAATTAAAGTGAGACCTGTGTCAATCAACGTGAACCTCTTGCTATCTATCAAGGTCAGTTAATTCTCTTCAGGCATTCTTTTGGAACCATGCCTAGAGCCTCTCAGCTCCTCTGTCACTGTCAGGCATCAGAAGGGTCATGGCCTTGCTTGACCATGTTGCCTTCAGTGAAAATGTGGGAGACTTTTCCCTCATGGGGACCATCCTTTGGCACACAGAATATACTTGCTCTGGTGTTCAGCAATCTCCCTGCTCAGGAGATTGAGTGACTTACCAAAGATACAGGATCCTGTAGGAAAGGTTCCTTGTGTCCTGATCTTATGGACCTTGAGGGGCCAGGGCCAAAATACTGGCTGTCCTCATAGCCTAGTTGCCTTTCTAGTTTTGGCCTCCAAACTTTAGTTGTTAAACACCCAGAAAAGGGTATCAGTGACATTAGTAGTGCAGTAGGAGCAGTGAGCTTAACTATTATAATTTTGTTTGGATTAAGCACTTTGAAATACAAAGTATAGTGAGGAGGCTGTCATTTCTTAACCATGGTTGTTCTAGTAGTTGACTTCCTGAAGAATGGTAACAGACAACAGTTATATATTATAGAAAGTTATGATCAAGAGCCACACATAGTATTTTAGCATGACAATCATGACATTTTCTTTGTAACAATGTACATCTTAGTATGGAATAATCTTTCAGTCAAACACCTCCATCTGATCACAAGACATTAAGTGACATAAAGAGAATTTGTATTTAATTCTTATTTGTTATCCTTTAGTAGGATGCCATCTAAGGAGAATATATATTGGCCTATAAATGTTCCTTAGGAGTTCATAATGTCTAACCTTTAATTTTAAAGTGTGACATTGTGTCAACTGTTTGGTGACTGAGAATCCCTAAGCATGGTGACACACGTAACATGCATCACATAAGTTTTTAAGAAAACTACTATTTATAGTAATCTCATGCTGGCCTAATATGTATCTCTTATCACAAGTAGCTGGAGCACAAGAGAAAGTCAGATACCTGAATCAAAAAGATAATTACCATAAATATACTAAAATACTTGTACATCGAGAAGGCATGGATATATACAGCATGAAATAAGGATGAGTAATAGTTACATGAAACCCTCTATCCTTTAATTTTGTCTTGTACCAAGAGCATTTTAAATAAAACATTATTGTTTTCCCATAGAAAATGTAGCCATTTGACCGTGACCAATGTATACCTATCACAATATGGCTAGCAATGTATTTCCCACAAGGCTATGGGAATTATTGGGGTCCACTTTGTGAACAAATTTTTTTTCTAGGCAACTGCTCCTTCATTTACCAAAGGGAGTCCAAGTAGGAGGGTTTTGTCCCTGGAGGCTTCATTCAGAGTATTTTCCAGTGGCATCACAAACAGATAAATGCACCTAATTACTAGATTGCACATCCTGATGTATGTTTATTTGACTATGCAAACAACCCACCAAATGTACAATTTTCTCTTCTTAAAAAACTCAGTAATTTAAATGCAAAAGATATGTTAATCAGCATTATCATTGAGATTTTTCATAAGTCATGTTAGGATGCTAGGAATTATCATTTTGCTGTCAGTAATAAAGCAGCTTACACTAGAAATCCATGATGGAAACATCTCAACAAACTCAGTATAATCTAAGTCACTGGGCTCCTGTCAGTCAAAGGCAAGCAAGGTGTCACCTTTTATATAATGATAATTTCATAGCTATACATTGTTTCCAATAAAAATAGGAAAAGGTAATGCCCAGGCCATTATCCTGTAGAACATAGTCTGTAAAACATTCAGAAGCACAAAATTTGAAAATGAAGGGGATCCATAGAGTGTGCTCTTCCAAATTACTGTACAAGTCCCTTTGAAGTAGCAGTAGTCTATTTCTATAAAAATTTGAATTTGAGGGGTTTTAATCATACCAGCAGTAGTAGGGACTCAACCAGCACAAGGGTACTCCCAGAAGCATCTCCGGCAGTAACTGTTATTTTAATTGGCTAAAATAAAGTATAATACCCTCAAGCCAGTGATAAAACTGTACTGGTAGGCAGTTTTTTCCCTTTAGGAAGAGTCCCACTAAGAAAGCTTGCACTTTGAGTTTTATATATATGAAAAAATCATCAACACAAAACAGTCTACATTCTTCCCAGGACCTCTTTATTACCCTACAACATGTTAGAGTATCATTTTTCAGACAGAAGTTTCTTTTTGGATGACACTGTTTTCTAACTAGAAATTTTTGCCAAATTGCCTCCAAGGCCTTCTTTAACAAAGTCTTGGGTATTGTAAGGATTTGTTCTTTTGATACAAATTCTAATTAGTAGAATGGGAATTTTTAACATCTGAATGTATACAAATATTGTTTAAAAATGAAAGCTAAAGACCTACTAGGAATAAAATATGTTCATTCAGAAAAGCCCTTAAGTTGAAAAAAGGTGAGGTTACAGATGTACTATGGAAAGCAAGAGTTAAACAATGAATCTGAAGACTACATAATCGATGACTATATAATCAGGATAAAAACAAGAAAGAACAAAAACTCAGTGATAAAGGCAGAACTCTTCAGAGACTGAGAAAACAGTAGAATTGGGCAGGAAGGCTGAGGCGAAAGATATTTTTATGTTGAGGCATGCTAAATCAATGATGAAGTTATTTTTGTTTAGTACTTAGAAATGGACATTTCTGGACATCTGTGCACTTATATTTAAAATGAGTAGATGAGACAGTTACATACTTATATCTCAGTAAACTGAGGAACTAAGGAATCTTCTATGCACCAAATGTCACAGCAAATAACACATCTACAAGCTTCAGAATCCTGTTTTAAAGCCCCATAAACTATGCTGATATATGGAATATTCAAATAATAGGATAATATTGATGAATAGTTTTGCAACTTCCAGTATTGTGGCTTGATAATGAAAGAGAACGTACAACACTGACCTATGACTGAGCTTCCCTGATCCATCCTATGAAATCTTTAAGTTGATGCCCATAGGGCAACTTTTTAATAAAGGCTTGAACTCTTAACTTTGGTTTGTGTCTCTCCTTCTGCAATCCTTCAGATGGACATATTGTACATCCTGAAGTTATATATCACCTTTTTATCAAGTATCATAAATCTATAACTCCTTGGAGATTGGCATATTTACTAGGAAATATTCGAGAACCAACAGCAATCCCCCAATAAACAAATAAACAACAAAATAGCCCTATTCAATTGCATGTGTGAAAGAATCTTAAAAAAAAAACAAAAAACAACAACAACAACAGACCGTTAGAAAAAAATGCCACTAACGTGGTTTTCATGAAATCAAAGAAGCAAACTCCTTTAACCTTCTATCATACCAGGTCTATCTCCCTTTGAAAGGAAGACAACAATAACTGAAAATTGTTTATACTGCAATTTCACTTGGGTCTAAAATATTTGTTTCCTTTTCAAAAACTGAATGCCCTCCTCTCTTTGCCAGAAAAACAGAATCTTCACGCCCATGGAGATACATTGGTGAGAGGCATGTAGATGTCTCCAAATAGCTGTCACCAGACTATATCATTTCAGTAGCTCTCTTTAGAACAAATGATAAGCAATCACCTGTGGAACTCCAGAAGGAGAGGCAGGACAGGCAGAAACTACTATATGTTTTCTTGAATAAAACCATTCCAGGTTAGAAGCATGCGAAGATCTTTACCATCGTGAAAATTAATCAATATTTTATTTGTTTTAGAGACAAGGAGAAAACAAAAGTCTTTGTCCTAGGAAGAGCCTTTGTATAAACATAAAAAAAATAGATGGATGGACCTACCTCTGATGAAGAACTGGTTTTCTAACGATCAGAGCCAAGACGAGGATTTCCTGCAGACTGAGATTTCTTAAAGAGCTTCAGTGCCTTGCCCGCTCTTTTCTTATCTAATGTATCTTCACCTCTCAGCCCTTAATGACAGTGTTCTTAGGACCTAAAAAGAGAGAAAAAAGACATTTTTGAAAAGACTGCTTAGTTATAGCAAAGTCACCTTGCACTTGCTTCAGTTGCGGTGCACTCAGGAATATAAAAGAGTGACTTGTTAAAACAGTCAACTTGCTGAAGAGAGGGAAAGGGTGGAGAGGCTAAAGCCACACTCCAGTAACGTAAAATGGGGGGAAAATGATTCATGGTATACTAGGCCACTTTGGTTTTGAGAAGGGGCTGGCATATGTGAAATGAGTTGAAAAGAACACTGAGCAATGACACTGAATATATTTTTATGGAGTGCCCACTCTATATCCTTATAATTATGAGGAAGAAAGCTGGGTGTTATGCCGTTGCAGACTTTCTGGTGCAACCCATTAAATGATACAAATTAAAAAATGCAAACGTACAGAGGTGAAGCATAATGAAACACACATGAGGGGAAGCAACGCCTAGGGTTATGAGGAAAACTACATGTTCCCTAGACTTGGGAATAGTCAGGGTCACGTGTGACACTGGAGGAAGTGCAGCAGATAACCAGGTGAGTACTAAAGGAAGTACAACGGACAACCAGGGGAGAAAAGGAGCCACACAGGAAGGGAAGGCTGGAGTTCACAGCTCTAACAAGGAGCAAAGCCTGGAAATGGTGAGCAGAGAAAGGTCCCCACGATTTAGGACCAGTTTAAGTAAAGGGATCTGAACCAACAAAGCGCAATCCAAATTTGAGTAGTAACAGCAATGCTGTCAGTCTGGAGAGGTCTTGAGAAAGTCTCACTGAATTATCTTAACCAGATAATTAATTAAAGTGTTTCTAAAGTCTATCTGAATTTCAACTTAATGTGTTTCTGAATCTAAAGAATATCAATACACATAGCATATGTATATATATTTTTTAAGAAAATAGAATTCATTTTTCAAAGACTGAACAAACAAGTTTTCTTTGGGCTTGGCTAAGCTTGGATGTCGATAATACGGAAGTTTGAAATGGGCCAGTTTGTGTCCACAGAGTCATATACAGGCACTCACATAAATATGCATACACATATGTGTGCACACGGATGCTTCTCTCGGGCTCTCTCCATTTTCGTTCTATCTTGAGACGATGCTGGCAAACCCACATATGTTATGAATTTCTAACACTTCTGCAAAAGCAGTTACTTTTATCCAGTAAACATACACAACAGAAACTTGAACACAACAGGAACAGCGGTATATTTCCAGTAGGCAAACCTCTTTGATCTCACGTTCCGAAACAAAGTCGCTCAAGCATGTCATCCCCCACATTGGTTTGAAAAGCACACTCGCATGATTCTCTATGCAAACTGGGGTTTTCAACTGAATTTTCTGGGAGAGAACAGAGGGAGGAGAGGTCCCTATTTGAAATGCGTAAGCACAGTGGCAACTCTTTGGATTACAGTCCACTCATACAGGAAACAGGCTCGTCACCATGTGGGTCTGCTTCTCCCGGATCGTTCAGCACCAGGATTCAATTACCTGTTGCCTTAAAAACTAGAAGAAAAGAACCTTTGGAGATGAGATACTGCAGGTGGTGGTACAAGTGGGTCATGTGTTTTACCTGTCCTAAGTAGAACTGCTGAGCCTGTTGGTAGGTTTCGTTCTCATAAATGAACTTTGAGGACTAGATTTGAGCTACTGTACCATCAACTTGGATGAGACTGAGTTATGTGTATTTCAGGACCTGCTGGAGGTCTGAAACAGTAATATTGGATGAAATAAATGACAGATAGCTCTGCAGAAGAGGACTGAAAATAATTCATTTTTGGCCAATGCATTTCGAGCTAAACATCAGTTCTTTCTTACAAATCCTTACTATATTATGATACATCAGAATTATACTGTATCGTTTCATAGTTATAAAGCCTGATTAGATTCTGTTATATTTTAAATACAATGCTAATCATTTTAGTTAGTTATGTTATGGGATCTGAGCAGAAGAAAAATATTCTGCTTCTCTGTTTAAATAACTCCAAAACTAAATAATTTAATCCAACAGCAACACATATATAAATTCCACTTATTCATTATTTATGATTTTGTCATCAATGTAACAGGAACCTTGTGCACATTTATACCCATGAGAGGAACAAACAATTACAAGGCAAATAAAGAGGTAAGAGGTAGTTGGAGTTCATTAAAATTAATGTAGGTTTTATGGAGAAATTAAAAGTATGGGGAGAATTTTCCGATGAGGAGGACAGGAGCCTCACCCAGCAGAGAAATCACAGGAAATGGGTTCAAAACTGCAATTGTTTAGGAATAATTCTACTTCACTCCTATACCAAAGAAACACAGAAATAAGCGAGAGACAAGATCAAACTGTATGTATGCGTGTATGTATGTTTTGTTTTGTTTTTTTTTTTTTGTAATACTGGGGATTGGAATCCAAGCCCTGAAGCACACAGGCAAGTACTCCACCATGGAGATACATTTCTGTTCGTTTTTGAGTAAATATTTCTCGTACTACATGATTTAATGGTGAACAAGATGAAAATATTTACTACTTTCAGGAAATCACTATTGTCATGAGGGAAAGAGACAAATCAATTTTTCAAACAAACAGGCTGCTGATTTATACGTCAGGGCAACAAAGAGATAAATTATAGGCAACCAAGGTATGAAAGGAAGATCCTGTGCCATTGGTGGGAGAGGTAAGAAAGGGCTGCGTAGGGGTTATGACATTCAGGCTCAGAATAACATGCAAGGAAATAGGGTTGGGGCGGAATATTCCAGGCAGAGCAACAGCATATGGCTATGTCCTTGGGGCAAGGAAGAATTTGACAGGGTCTCAGACTCCATGGAAAAAGACTACACCAGGTGAGCAGGAAACATGCAGGAAGGAGATGGATGGCGTAGTAGGCTTCACTGCCACATTTTTTTAGGTCTTTTTTTTTTTTGGGGGGCCTCAGAGAGTTTGGTACTTTATTCTAAATTTATGAAAATCAACTTCATGGCCAAGGGAGGAGGGAAGCAGAGGGAGGAATGATTAATTAAATTTAGGAGAAGAATAAATAGGCAGAAATGAGAAACCCATCTTACGGCAGGCATAACAAGAGGTAATAAATGTGAACATGGTATGGTTTAAACTATTCAGCTCTGAAAAATTGTTATGATGACAGCTATCTTCCATAATTGTTCTTAATATATATTTCTTCCACTAATCTACTATAATCTGTACACTTCCTGCCTATTAATTTAGCATTTAATTATGTGCTGACCAGCACTGTAGGTTTTACATTATGCTTACATACCAGCTGAACTGAGAACTTTCTAAAAGCAGGGACAACAAGATATACTTTTGTACATTTCACATTAGTGTCTGTTTTTGATGTGAAATATGGACCAGTAGTACTATGTATTAATGCTTACCATATCCAATGGCCTTGGCAATGAGCTCTAAATTCATGATTTCATTTACTTCTACAAAGAAAGACTAGCTATTAATTTATACATATGAAAACTCAAAAGGGCCACAATGAGGCCATTTTGTCCAATTCTTACTAATGGGTTAGATTCTTTTTGTTTTGCAAGAGGAAAAACAAGTATCAAGATGGACAGACTGCTATCACTCAAGCTGTTTTGCCAACTACACATGAATGGTTTTTTTTTTTTTTATCACTCATCCTCTTTCACTTAAACCAGCTCACATTTCTCCCACCACTAACTCAGAAAGATCCCAGTAGAGATTCTACAATGCAGGCTACAGGTTCATTTTGGCTGAACTCAAAACATTCCTGTCCTACGAGTGTCAAGGCGCAAAAA
>NW_022900921.1:17492872-17496646 GCF_012274545.1 Fukomys damarensis | reverse complement strand
TAATTAATTAAAGTGTTTCTAAAGTCTATCTGAATTTCAACTTAATGTGTTTCTGAATCTAAAGAATATCAATACACATAGCATATGTATATATATTTTTTAAGAAAATAGAATTCATTTTTCAAAGACTGAACAAACAAGTTTTCTTTGGGCTTGGCTAAGCTTGGATGTCGATAATACGGAAGTTTGAAATGGGCCAGTTTGTGTCCACAGAGTCATATACAGGCACTCACATAAATATGCATACACATATGTGTGCACACGGATGCTTCTCTCGGGCTCTCTCCATTTTCGTTCTATCTTGAGACGATGCTGGCAAACCCACATATGTTATGAATTTCTAACACTTCTGCAAAAGCAGTTACTTTTATCCAGTAAACATACACAACAGAAACTTGAACACAACAGGAACAGCGGTATATTTCCAGTAGGCAAACCTCTTTGATCTCACGTTCCGAAACAAAGTCGCTCAAGCATGTCATCCCCCACATTGGTTTGAAAAGCACACTCGCATGATTCTCTATGCAAACTGGGGTTTTCAACTGAATTTTCTGGGAGAGAACAGAGGGAGGAGAGGTCCCTATTTGAAATGCGTAAGCACAGTGGCAACTCTTTGGATTACAGTCCACTCATACAGGAAACAGGCTCGTCACCATGTGGGTCTGCTTCTCCCGGATCGTTCAGCACCAGGATTCAATTACCTGTTGCCTTAAAAACTAGAAGAAAAGAACCTTTGGAGATGAGATACTGCAGGTGGTGGTACAAGTGGGTCATGTGTTTTACCTGTCCTAAGTAGAACTGCTGAGCCTGTTGGTAGGTTTCGTTCTCATAAATGAACTTTGAGGACTAGATTTGAGCTACTGTACCATCAACTTGGATGAGACTGAGTTATGTGTATTTCAGGACCTGCTGGAGGTCTGAAACAGTAATATTGGATGAAATAAATGACAGATAGCTCTGCAGAAGAGGACTGAAAATAATTCATTTTTGGCCAATGCATTTCGAGCTAAACATCAGTTCTTTCTTACAAATCCTTACTATATTATGATACATCAGAATTATACTGTATCGTTTCATAGTTATAAAGCCTGATTAGATTCTGTTATATTTTAAATACAATGCTAATCATTTTAGTTAGTTATGTTATGGGATCTGAGCAGAAGAAAAATATTCTGCTTCTCTGTTTAAATAACTCCAAAACTAAATAATTTAATCCAACAGCAACACATATATAAATTCCACTTATTCATTATTTATGATTTTGTCATCAATGTAACAGGAACCTTGTGCACATTTATACCCATGAGAGGAACAAACAATTACAAGGCAAATAAAGAGGTAAGAGGTAGTTGGAGTTCATTAAAATTAATGTAGGTTTTATGGAGAAATTAAAAGTATGGGGAGAATTTTCCGATGAGGAGGACAGGAGCCTCACCCAGCACAGAAATCACAGGAAATGGGTTCAAAACTGCAATTGTTTAGGAATAATTCTACTTCACTCCTATACCAAAGAAACACAGAAATAAGCGAGAGACAAGATCAAACTGTATGTATGCGTGTATGTATGTTTTGTTTTGTTTTGTTTTTTTGTAATACTGGGGATTGGAATCCAAGCCCTGAAGCACACAGGCAAGTACTCCACCATGGAGATACATTTCTGTTCGTTTTTGAGTAAATATTTCTCGTACTACATGATTTAATGGTGAACAAGATGAAAATATTTACTACTTTCAGGAAATCACTATTGTCATGAGGGAAAGAGACAAATCAATTTTTCAAACAAACAGGCTGCTGATTTATACGTCAGGGCAACAAAGAGATAAATTATAGGCAACCAAGGTATGAAAGGAAGATCCTGTGCCATTGGTGGGAGAGGTAAGAAAGGGCTGCGTAGGGGTTATGACATTCAGGCTCAGAATAACATGCAAGGAAATAGGGTTGGGGCGGAATATTCCAGGCAGAGCAACAGCATATGGCTATGTCCTTGGGGCAAGGAAGAATTTGACAGGGTCTCAGACTCCATGGAAAAAGACTACACCAGGTGAGCAGGAAACATGCAGGAAGGAGATGGATGGCGTAGTAGGCTTCACTGCCACATTTTTTTAGGTCTTTTTTTTTTTTTGGGCCTCAGAGAGTTTGGTACTTTATTCTAAATTTATGAAAATCAACTTCATGGCCAAGGGAGGAGGGAAGCAGAGGGAGGAATGATTAATTAAATTTAGGAGAAGAATAAATAGGCAGAAATGAGAAACCCATCTTACGGCAGGCATAACAAGAGGTAATAAATGTGAACATGGTATGGTTTAAACTATTCAGCTCTGAAAAATTGTTATGATGACAGCTATCTTCCATAATTGTTCTTAATATATATTTCTTCCACTAATCTACTATAATCTGTACACTTCCTGCCTATTAATTTAGCATTTAATTATGTGCTGACCAGCACTGTAGGTTTTACATTATGCTTACATACCAGCTGAACTGAGAACTTTCTAAAAGCAGGGACAACAAGATATACTTTTGTACATTTCACATTAGTGTCTGTTTTTGATGTGAAATATGGACCAGTAGTACTATGTATTAATGCTTACCATATCCAATGGCCTTGGCAATGAGCTCTAAATTCATGATTTCATTTACTTCTACAAAGAAAGACTAGCTATTAATTTATACATATGAAAACTCAAAAGGGCCACAATGAGGCCATTTTGTCCAATTCTTACTAATGGGTTAGATTCTTTTTGTTTTGCAAGAGGAAAAACAAGTATCAAGATGGACAGACTGCTATCACTCAAGCTGTTTTGCCAACTACACATGAATGGTTTTTTTTTTTTTAATATTTTATCATTTTTTGTTTCTCCTGGAAATCAACTGTGATTCTGTACATGGCGAAACAATCCCGAAATATTTACATCTGTAGCTGCTAGTTATTCATGGTGATATTTACCATTTCAATGGAAGGGCTTATTTAATACGGAGCACATGATACTCTGCCTCACTCATCCCCTCTTTCACTTAAACCAGCTCACATTTCTCCCACCACTAACTCAGAAAGATCCCAGTAGAGATTCTACAATGCAGGCTACAGGTTCATTTTGGCTGAACTCAAAACATTCCTGTCCTACGAGTGTCAAGGCAGAAATACGCACCAAATAACGATTGTGACACAGATTGTGACTGTAGCCCAATTATGTCAACAGACGCATAAACCATAAAGTGAAAAAAGAGGATGGAGATAGTGACTTAAAGGGGAAAAAAACCCCACAATGCTAATGAGAATTAATGAGGGAAAATAAAAACTGTCAAATATATTACTGTTGGGTAAAAACACAGGATATAAAAACAAGTCAAAATTAAAAATAATTTAGATGTCACCCTGCACCATAAATAAAAAAACAATGCATACAATTTATTTGAGTATACAGACCTCAGATATTTGCTTAAAATTATTTTCTTTTAAGACACAACTGAGATAGGAGATTAAGGCATGGTAAAGTTGGCTGGGAAAGCAGAGTGACCTGTTAATCACAAGATCCCAGACACAGACACAGAGCAGTTCCCAAAGCCCTGCATGCGCACTTCTGGTGAGAACTCTACCAGGTTTCGAATTGGATGTCCTAGACCTGAGGTCAGCCTGAAGAGTGGGATCCCAGCACAGCCTCTCTGGACCAAGATGTAGAAGTGCTTGTGGTTTCCTTGAGACTTGGAAAGCATAAAGGACGCAAACACCAAGCAGTGCCTGCTTTTTTTTTTTTTTTTTTTTTTTTTTTTTTT
>NW_022900921.1:17482862-17492640 GCF_012274545.1 Fukomys damarensis | reverse complement strand
TTTTTTTTTTTTTTTTTTGGTACCAGGGATGGAACTCGGGACCTTGTACTTGCGAGGCAGGTGGCAGGACCACTAAGCTAAATTCCCAGCCCCCTGCCATCTTGACTTTCACCAAAGTAGCCCATTGTGCTCTTTTCAGGGTGTCCTTTTTGGCTTTTTCTCCTCAACCCAGGATCGCTCTGCAGAGTCACTCTTCACGTTTACTTTCTTAAATACACTTGGCCACTGCTTTTTGCTCTTTTGGTTTCATTCTTTGAGATGAGAAGAACCTGGAATCTAACTCCAGAGGCAGAGGTGAGGAAGAGATGTTTAACTGAAAAGCCACTTTTAGAAGAAAGTACTAATAACAACTACAGCGATAGCATCCTTAACATTTTCTCATAACCTATCGTCCTTATCAAACTTTTACACTGTGTAAAGAGAAAATCCCAGGTCCTATTTGGGTTCACAAAGGGGATGAGGAAGAGGGAGGGGATGAGAGAGAAGAACACCAGCAAACCAGTCGGATCATTTCAGAAATTGCAAATGCTTTGGTTAACACATTTCTAGCAATAATTCACTTTCTGCGCACATTTGGCCTCTCTCCACCCTCCACCATCACACTCCTAATTTGGTGAGGCTTCTCAGGTGGTGGAAAATTGTGTCAACTGGAAATATTAAATTGTAACAAGCTGATTAATAACTGTTCAAAAGCTATGATGTGGTGAAAGAAAATATAACATATGAGATGCTGACTCTGCAGAAGTAGAGTTAACAGTTTAAGACGGTAACTGAATTTGGGCACCTTGGACAAAAGAGGTTCTGAAATTTTCTTAATGCGGAGGTGAATATTTGAACTGGAAAAATACTGCAAAATAATAAGTGATTATTTGGGTGAAACGAAGAAGTCACATAAAATGTGAATGAAATGCTTTAAAATATTATACATTGCTTTAAAATATTATATGTGCTTTAAAATATTACAAATACAGCCTTTAATTACCTACAGATTTACAGAATTAGTCACTTGTTGCTCATGTAGTACTCTAAATTCAATTTGGCCTACAGCAGTCTGATAAATATGAATGACCTTGGAAATACATGAAAGCATTTGGTAAACATCATATGGCTTTACAATTAGGGACCATTCACACAGATTACAAGTTTTATTATATGTGTTACAACAGCCTCATATCTAACATTCTCTTTTTAGTTATATTTGTTTTTTATCTACAGAAGCATTTTTTTTTAAATTTAGGAAACACTTAGCTAAGCTTTATGGAACATTTGTATTCTTTAAGCATAATTTAAGAAACACAAACGTAAGATGTTTTATCCTTTCCTAAATAATAGACGATTGCTTGAATACTTGGTCAAAGAATCAGGGCATATAGGACATGGTGGAATTATTCTAGAAGATAAAGATGAAATACCAAGAGGAACTATTCTTAGTGAGGCCACGAAGTTCAAGCTCTTTCCCCTTCTGGAACATTTGGGAAGCCAGCCACTCTTCTCAACTATGAGCAAAATTGTGGCTGTGTCTCATACCTGTGGGTCTTCTCAAGGTCTAACTTTCTTACAGTAGCTTACCATGGTCAACACACTGTCATGCTAGTAAAACAGACCCTGGCCTATGAGTTCTTCCAAATCCTGCATTACCTCTTACCTGCTTCTCAACCTTGTTAAGCAACGTAAACTTCCCGTGCGTTAAATTTATTATCTATAAAATGGAAAAAGTTCCCAAACTGATTGCACATGATTGTTATGTTACAATATAAAGGTTTTAGAAACTTGCCCACAGCACAGACATATTATGTAAGTGCTGCGTAGATACTGTATGCACGTCACATTAAAAAGTAAATCCAATCAATTAATATTTTTAAGCACCTATACCATTGAGGTTATGTTTCAGTAAAGGTAGGTTTTAATAGAGAAGGCAGTCCAGGGATCCAGAACAGGAGGTTTTAAAAACTATAGTAACTGGCCAGGTGTGGTGGTACTTGCCTATAACCCCAGTACTTGAGAGGCTGAGGCAGGAGGATTGGGATGAATTTAAGGCCAGCCTGGGCCTACCTAGTAAGTTCAAGGCCAGCCTGAACTGCATAGTAAGACCCTGTCACAAAAAAAAAAAAAGAAAAAAGAAAAGAAAAGTTAAAAGCAACGCAGTACCTCCAATCAAAGGCTCGTTCAGGGACAGACCTAAAGCCAGGGCAGTACACACAGAGAAGAGAGTGGCAGGGCATAATGTTAGAAGAAAAGAACAGGGTCCATGGACCAAAAAATGAAGGTGGGACTTTATCTGTGGTGCCATGGAAAACTGCTCTAGGAACTGCAAATAAGAAGGGAGCTGATCTAATATAATGCCAAATAAACTCTTCTGTTTTTGCGTATTTTCTGAAACATTTGCTTCACGGACACCTTGCATCACCTTGTTGCTTTGACCCTACATTGGGTGTCTTACTATACACTTTACAAAAACAGAAGATACTGACTGGAAAGTAAATGAGTATCTGTCAGTGACAGACTCCAGTGCCTTATTGCTTGGTTGCTACATTCATCTAGTTAGCCACAAATGGAGTTAGATGTTTTCTCTCCCTATATTTCACACCTTCAAATTTTTGGTCGTAAGAATGCTTTAGTGTCTTGCCATAAACTCTGCAAAGGACTAGCTATGTGCACAGGCTCCAGGCAGCTGCCTCCATTTATATGATGTGTGAGACACTAAACCACATTTACATGATAAACTTTCTTGATCACTAGTCTATTGTGACATTTAAAATTCTTACTATTAGATTTATTGCATTTGGTTGCAGAGTAACCAGGTGCGTATCTCACTGAGGTGAGAGAAAACGTGATCAGAAGATAGGAGTCTGGACCAAGGGAATAAGGAATAAATAAGATTTTAGTTCTAAGCCACAGGCTTCCTTTCCATGAGAAGGTCCAGTCCAGCTGGTTATCTACTAATAAACCTTGCCTTCATCTACACATGTTTTGAACCAATAGGTGGGCATTTTGCTTTCAAAGGTATTTTCCATCACCATAAATCTCACAAGCCTGTTGTGACCATTACGTCTCAACACACTCTACTCATTTTTACCAGCAGCATCTGTCTTTTGCTAAATTTCTGAAATCTCCTCAACTTGTAAGAAACCTATTTGGGATAACAAAAAAGATGCAGATGGCTTTAGGAAAATTGAATTACACTCCTCAAAACTGACACAAGAAAAATTATACAATTCAAATAAACAGTAGCTATGGAAAGTACTGCGATAAGAAAAATGAGGAATATTGACTGAGACAGGGTTTCTTATCGCCAGGTGCTGGTAATGAAATTAGATTCAGAATTTAAATTTATTCAATTATTTGTGATCATATGAGCATTTGTTGCTTGTATGCCTAGTTGTTGCTAATGTTTGAGGCACAGTTTGCTGGTTGGTTATGTTTGCTAACCACAGTAATCACATATGTAACATTTATAGATTCAAACTTTTTTCCTCTAGTCCAAAGCAGGCAGTAGAGAACCACATTTTGCACGAAAAATCTTTACAACAGATGAACTCTTGAAGAACAAGCTACATCCAAACCATAGCAATAAGAATCTTTTGATGATCACATGCTAGCTGACTTTTACAGACCAGAGCAGGGGTCTAGGACCCTGTGAGGGTCTTTACTGACTCCAGGCAAGAGCAATGTAGGGAATTAACGGGACCTGAGAGAACAAACAGCTTCCTCAGAGGAAGGAAGATAAGAAAGACTGGATGATAATACTGCACTTTAAGACAATGCTTCTCTAACGTGCACAAATCTCCCGGGGATAAGGCTAAAATGCAAACAGTTTGGGAGTGGGGCTAAGACTGTGAGTTTCTAATGAGCTTCCACCGCATATCAAAGCTACAGGTACACACACCTCTCTTGTAGGACTGAAGACTTCACTTGGTCTATGTTAAGATAAACATGAAATCCCTAACAGTGAATGTGGAATGAAGAATTCTCAAATACTCCCGTTGGCTGGATAGCTTGCTCCATACAGTTTTTAATATTAAAATACCTTGCAATCTCAAAAAAAAAAAAGAATTGAACATATGTAACGCTGTTATCAGAACACCAAATTTTATGTCAAGAGTGGGTTGAAATTAACATTTTTCATGTGTATTTACTACGATCTTACCAGAATGTTTTCCTCCAAATTCTCTCTCCAAATTCAATAACTGGCATTAATTCTTCTCATTTGCCGATGCATTTCCTTAATTATTTTAAATCCTCTGCTACTTGAATATCCATTTTGGAAAGTCATGTATATGAGACATTATTAACATTGTTCTTATGTAAGTTTCAGTCTGAACAAGAAAGCAGGGGGCTTCTTTTTGGCATCAAACTGCGATGAGAGAGCTTATTAATTGCATTTGTGCTATAGCATTCTGAGGTATACTGTTATACTCTCTTGACTTTTAATACCTTCACCTCCTTTATATTCTTTTCAATTTTATGGTAAAGATCTTATTTCTTTAACTCAAACCAAAGAATCATGTGTACATATAGTTTTGGTTTCCCCCAGTCTATGTTAAATTAAATATTGACTTTGCTAGCTCTACATCATTTATTATTTACCTTCCTCAATCTGTGGAAATCATTAAAAAATTGATAAAAATGCCTGGTGGAGAAATCCCCATAGGTGTCAAATTGGATGACCCAACCAGGCCAATTACAAAATTGACAAATCCGTGATTACTTAGATAAAAATGACACAATTTGATTTTAACAGTGACTGATTTTTAAGGACACTTTGAGACATTTTCTTCGAAGGAATAATGTTCTTCAATTTTGTAAAACTATTTTTTTTTTTCTTTTCAGAAAATTGCTTTCTTGTGAAGCTTGTTAGCCGTTCTGTTCTTTCTTCCTTTTTCCAGAAGTTGATTTCTCATTCTTTGGCACTTTAGAAAATGTTGGGAGAGAATTTCAAGTATTTAAAAAAATATTTTTAGCAGATTTACCTTTTGTGCAAAGTGTCAGATAGTTCAAGGTGCACCATGAGCTTTCTCACATCTTTTGTCTGTGGAACAAAATTTCATTTCTAAAGAACAATTGTTCACATTACAAAAATAAGGTTTCTGTGCAGGTGCAATTGCTGATAGCCTCTAGAAAAAGGGTGAAAAAATAAATGATCTTACTGGCTGATTAACTGACTCTTTCACCCTTTACCAAATGGAGGGTCCCAGTAAGTTTGTAATGGAATGGAAAAATGCTTTGCAACTCTCTAGACAATATTTAAACTTCTACCATATGACTGTTTTAAATCAAATGAAATGAAATGGTCATTAGGATAATGTTAAAAAACATTGGCAACAATCGTTTAAAGAGAACGATAAGAATATCAATCGTTTTAGTTAAAAAGAAAGGAGAATGAAACTTATCATTTTCAATTCTATGCTTTTATCCAACGACAGTTCTCTTTCCTGCTTTCAATCTATCTGCTCACATAAATAAACTTAGCACGTTTTTCTCAAGCTTAGAATCACGTCAGGAGCTTTGAAAACTTACTAGAGCTGGGTTTCCATCTTCAGAGAATCCCTCATTGCCCACAACTGGGAAAAAGCAGTGGCATAAATCAGTACTTCCCCACGTGACTTCTTGGGGCAGCCAGAATTCAGAAGCGTTGAGGCTGACACCTGTACCTCTACATTCATATTTGGAAATATGTGAAAACTCAAACCTGCTGAAAGAATTTTTCTTTCTAATTAAAACAAAGCTTTTCTGGGGATGGTAGACTATGTGTTTCATTTGCATTTGTTATTTGGAGGTATGTAATTAATAATTTATTCATTTTCTTAGTAGCAATAGGGTAGTATATATTTTGGAACCTATATTTCAGTTTTAAAAAATTAGATCCTTTTGTGAAAGAAAAAGTAAATCAAAAATTGTAGGGCATCACCCCTACCCTCCATGTACTTACCCTATATACTAGAAAGAAGAGAGACTGAGAATGTGCAGAGGATCTACTAGATAATAAAGAGAGATGAACTGGGGTTATGTCCTATTGAATCACCACATTGAAAATTAGGGTGAGAGATGCGTTTAGGAAATATCACTCAAGTCATAGGTAGGGGCAGGGCACATTTTTAAAAGTTGTGCTGTATCATTGACATGATGTAGTCTTAAATTTATTTGATGTCAGGAAAAACTCTTTATGTCATATCCATTCCTGCTTTCTGGATCATTACTACTCAACGATCAGGAACTTGGGATTATAAAACAAATATCTAGTGGCATATACAGTGTTTCACAACGGCATATGTACACAAGTAGACGTCAGAGAGTCATCATTATATATACGTTAGCAATGACAAGTCAAAACCTGTGGTTAGTTTCGGAACAGTAATACCTACGTCTCAAATTTCATTACAACAATGATTAAGAAACCCTGCTCTGGAATCAGAGCCCCTAGCCTGTAGAGTTTTCTAACTGGATATGCTCAGACTTACAGTTTACACTTTCATTCTCAGCAATTCGCATCGGTAACCTGAGGATAGTGATAACTATTTCAGGCGCTTTTTGTGAGATTTAATTTTGCAGTCTAAATCAAGTGTTTAAGTATGTACTTGATACATGGAGAATCCTCAAGAAAATACTAGTTACTACTTTGTTGCTGCTATATTATTTTTATTAGTACAAGTCAAACAAAAATGTCTAACTGTACACCTTAGGGGTAATAAAGCACTGAGCAAAAAACCTAAACAGAGTAGTGAAAATGTGTTAACAAAATCAAAATTTTAAATAGCTATATTTGTACAAAAGCATGTATGGCCTAAAACAATCTGAATATGCACAAATGAACTAAATATTTTTCATATGCATGAGAGCACTGCCAGAAATCTCACCATTACTTATATACAGTACCAAGTGTGAAAAATACACAAGGCATGGGAGCTAGTGAAATTTTAAAGAAAATTAAATTTGAAATAGTGTTAGCTTTTGTACATTGTAGTTTAGTAATTAAGAGAATTTTGGAGCAACTGGTATGAGGAGGAGTTGGCCAGAGGTATGTATGGGATGGTAATGCAGAAATAAGGGACATTTCAAGCCGCATGACCAAAACCTTTTGGAATCCATTGTTACTAATAAAGAGATAGTCAACAGGGCCACAAGTCCAAGTACCACCAAAACACATTCTTTAAGGAATGAATGAGGTCCTCTGCTCCCACACTCGGATTTACTACTTAGATTGACTCTAACATCAGTCATGCAGACCAACTTGACCTTCCTCTGTCCCTTATATGAATTCCTGTACAGACATCCTTTTGCCCTCAATCTTTGCTTCCCGGTTCTATGGATCAAAAGCCACAGAACCTTCAGTTTGGGGTTGTCTTTCAGAGAGTCTCTTACGCTGAGGTTCTTGGTTAAGGGCAATCTCTATGGGCCATCTTGGACTTTGAATTGAACATTGACTCTTAGTAATCTCTCATGCTTTGCACCATGCAACAATCCTGAACTGTGACAGTTGTAGCAGTGAAGAATTTTAAATGTTTATATTATTGAAGTCTATGGAATTCTGAAAAAATAATATTTTACAGTTCAAACCAAGATGGTAGATCTCAGTAGAGGACATTTCAAGGTATGTTAAGGAACATTTATTACTAAACCCAATGCGCGATTTTGAAAGTATCAAAAGAAAAACTAAGAAAACATTTATTCAATCATATAGTAGGAGCACTCTCAAAAGCCACCTAAAAACATACAACATACATTTTAAAGTACAAAGTAGCTTTTTATTCATTTTGATTTTTATTGAGGTGACGTAAAATTAAATATCTGAAGATTTCTGTGATTTTTTTCCAACAAAATCAAGAGAACTTTTAAAAGTGCTCATTATTGTATCAAAAGTACTGTTACACTTATTTACATATGCTATCTAAATTAATGCAAATAATTTTTCATTTTATCTCACTCCATAGATGAGAAAGTTAAATATATAAAGTAAAGTAATTGCCTCAAATTAAATCACTTAGGGGCTGGGAATTTGGCTCAGTGGTTTCACTGCCTGCCTTGCAAGTGCAAGGACCCAAGTTCCATCCCCGGTACACCCCACCAAAAAAAATCATCTAGTTTACAAGTGGTAGAACCTGTATTTTATATCTCAGTGCAATTTTTGTTCTAAAGACTTTGAGATTTTTCAGTATTGTACCAGTTTAAGACTCTAGATATTTACAGTGACCAACTTCACTTCTAAAAGTAACTCTTTTCTCATGATTCTATAGCAGAAGCATTGTCAGAGGACATTAAAGGACAAAGACAATTCCATGGACTGATAACTGAAGACTCTCCAGCGACATGAATGTATTACCAACACCTTTATCATGTTTCACTACTGAAATCTTACTCAAATCTTACTATGTACAAAACATTCTGCATGTACAGTAGATCTCAAGTCACAGAATTTACAGTCATGGATTCAAGCAAGTTCAGACAGAATACATTAAAAAATAATTGCACCTGCACTGGATTTGCATGGACTGTTTTCCTTACTATTATTCCCTAAACACTATAATGTAAAACATTATTTACATTGTATTTATGTTTTAAATACTTTAAGATGTATTTTACATCATCTAGAGATAATCTGAAATACACAGGAGAAAGTGCATAGTTTGTATGCAAATATTCTATGTTAAGGACTTCCACATTTCTGTATTTTGGTATCTGCAGCAGGATCCTGAAACCAAGCTCTCACTGATACTGAGGAAAGCTGAGTTATTATTTTTGAACTTTTAAACAATTCTAGGAATAGATTCAGCTAGCATCCTTATATTATAGAGAAGAACCTGAGACCTTTAACAAATCAATATAATTTCTTTACCAAGATAGGTTGAACCTATTTCTTAACAACTATGCTAAAACGCCATTCCATCAAATACTGATATGGATGTATGACACACTTAAATTCAATTGCCTCTGTGCTTTATTAATTTTGAAATTTTAATAGGAAATTTAAAATTTGCTAACTACTTGCTTTTTCCACTCCTGTCGTTTCATCTCATTACCTAAAACTCCCTTCTGGGGAGCAGGTTTGTTTATATTCCCACTGAATTTCACTACCTACCAGAAACCTGGCTTGATTTCGGTGGGCACATGTTTCTACTGGGAGCTGCAAGGAGCTACTTTCGATCATATGGCTGACATACGATAAGCGGAGCCATCTGATAAGGAGCAAAACCATATTTTGACTGAGAGACTGGACAGAGAGAGGGGAGAGAACAAGAAAATGAAGGAAATATACGCACGTTGAAGGAAGATCTTTGAACATAACATTGAAAACCATGGGTTTAAATTCCGATTTTATGACACTGTTGAAGTTGACATTTCTGAAGATTTCTCATTGTTATAAAAATAATGTAATAATGTATTTCATTGGCTCTACTGCATACTGATCTTTACTTTGTAACATCTTCAAAATAAGCACATCCTGCAATTATTGCTGTGACATAGTTTAACCGACTATATATTTTCTCTCTTAGTAGAACCTAAAATGTGTCATAGAAATGTTGATGGCATAGATCTGACACAACTATATTTTCCTTGCCAATTATTAAAATCAGTTTGTTTGAGTCACTAAGGTAAAATTTTCCTCAGGTGGTTTAGTTTTAAGCCTAAATTACTCCCATTTCCCTTGAGAAAGACAGGACCCAGAAATTCCAGGAAAACTTTCTGCCCTACCAAGACACAAAGGAACATCTTTCGAAATTGTTCTGTGTACTTTTGACACATGAATACCTCAGCCAACTCAATTTCAGCTTGATTTAAAATA
>NW_022900921.1:17453680-17482818 GCF_012274545.1 Fukomys damarensis | reverse complement strand
TATAGATATACATATATGTGTATATATATATATATATATATATAGACAGAGAGAGAGAGAGCGAGAGAAGAAACGAATGTGAATTGCTAGAGGCCAGGGATGAGAAGAGTATTGAAGTTCTTCTTATATATGACACGACATTTTTTTCTTGTAACTGGAAGTTAGATCATGAATAATTCATAGTGCATGTTTGTAAAGACCCTCAGTGCAACACTACTGAAAATTCCCTGTTGACCAGTAAGGTTTCCAGCCACTTTCTTTTGAAGTCTTTTTATGAATAAATTTTTTAAAAGTTTACCAAAGTTCTGCTTACCATAGTTCCATTTGTAACAAAATTAGTAAAAGAGGTAGTAGAGTCGAAGTTTAAAATACCTGTAGTATTACATTGGTTAATAAGAAAAGCTATGGAATCAGACTAGCTTTGAAATTTAGTCTCAACTCAGCCAGTCTTACTTTTGTCATCTACTTAAAGGAATTCCTCTAAGAAGAGAGTAAAAACCATACATGTATTGTTCAGTTTTTAAAAACGTTCACTGTATTTTTAAAATTTTTATTAGTACATTTTATAGTACATAATAATTAAATACACTGTAGGGAATTGGTACATGTACATAATACATCTCAATTAATTTTCCCTCTTTCCTCCACTCCAATTTTGTTTTCAATTATTAAAATTAAATCAATGAAATATAATTGTTTATTTCTGTATTACTTATAATTCAGTATTTTTCAGGAGTCAAATCTAATATTTTGAAGGAGAAAAACACTCTGGTTTGGAACCATGAAATGTTTTGCTAATGAGTTCAAATCAGATATTGAAAGACACAACAGCAAGAGGAGACCTTAGAACGCCACCATTCCTGAGGCGCAGATAAGAGGAATTCACACACAGTTTCAATTTTATTGATTGAAGAAGGTCTTCACGAAGTTGAACTGCATAGATACCACCCTACATTTCTTTATGGGTGCACCTCTATATATACCAATAATAATATAGCATGCAAATGACATGTAAATAAATAGTAATTAAGACCTGAAAAAGAGGAATATAGCTTTTACCACCTTGGAAAAGGCCCCATACATAAGTACAGGAAAAATCCGTAGAGGAGACAAAGGTCCGAATTACAGCAGAAGAAACGTGCCTTTTCAAACATGGTAATAGTAATCATTTTGAGCTTTCCTGTTCCAAAATGTGTTAGTGGCTACAAAACTCTTGTCATGCATTATATATGGTTTGCTGTCAATAAACTGAACATGACACCTTCTTTAACTGACAGTATCTTTTCAAATCCTGATGGTTGTTCCTATGGAAGGAAACCCTAGCAATGAGAGGAGGTGAAACTCTTTTCTCTGACATGAAGGCTTTTTAGTATTGGGCTGTGTTCTAGGCTATGATACCATACTGTGTTGATTTCTCTCCATGTAGCTTGTTATCATCTACAAAGACCAAACCTATTTTTAAGGGATGGAATAAGCTGAAAACAGAGTTATGAAGTTATTTAAAAGACAGCAATTGCTGATGGTTGATTTTAAAATCTTAGGTGGGAGATAGCCACACACTATGACTGAGAGAGGCATATTTTGAATCACATACCAAGACCTACCTCAAAAGATGCTTCTTATATTAATCTACCTCTTAATGCTCTGTACACAAATGGTTTTGTTTCCATCTCAAGATGCCATTTTACGGATTAACCAGAGAAAAATCTAGATAAGGGCCAGGGATTTAGCTCAGCGGTCCTGGCGACTGCCTTGCAAGTGCAAGGACCTGAGTTCAATCCCCGGTAAAAAAAAAAAAAAAAAAAAAAAAATCTAGATGGGGTTTTACACGTGAAGAAAAATCAATACTCTTTCATAATAAGGAGTTGAGGAGAATATGTGAATGCTGAAGTTGAATAATATTATTTGGGAATATAAACTGGGGTCATAAAAAACTGTTCAAATATTTGAAAAGATAATGCTCAGAGTATTTTAAAGTATATATTATATTGCTACCAAAATACAAAGCTGCTTAATAATTATAAGTCACTTAAATGATTTTTCACTTAAATATCACTTTACACATTTTAAAATATCCAACTTTCTCATGAGCTCTTTAATAAGGTGCCAAGCATCTTCCTCATCAGTGAATTTATCCAAACAGAAGCGGGACGCCATCTGCCAGGAGAGCTGAGGAAGGCATTTCTGCCTTAGTGCGGGAAGTTGGAAGAGAGAATGCTATGTGTCCTTTCCAATTCCAAAAACAAACCACAATCACTGTGTCTCTAATGTTCAAGATGTTATTCTAGATTTGGAGATACAAGGATAAAGGTTACAAATGACTTCGATATGGATAGTAAGGTAAATCATTCAGCAAAATTTTTCAAAATGATGAAGGGGCGTATGAAACGCTACAGAAGCATACAGGTGGGGGAATTTGGATGGTAAAGTAGAGACCATGTTGTAGGTCTTGTAAAATACACAGAAACTTGTGAGAGAAACAAAGAGTAAAAAGATATTCTCAAATTTAGTTCAGCACAAAAATGCATGTTTTTTGTTCGCTTGGTATCAGAACAAGAGGACTTAAGAACACTTATCATTTTATACCAGTTAATTTTAACTCTAACTAGTTACCCTAAATTAAATTTACACACAATTAAAAAGTACATTTGACAAAAACACAAATGTCAGCAACTTCTGACATAGAAACCACAGGGGACCATTTGTAAATGAAATTCTACTAAATAATTACTTTTATTAAAGTACAAAATTTAGAAATAATTATTTTAATGAAACTTACTTGTCCAATGAAAAAATTTAACATGAAATCATTATTTGTGTATCTCATTTCCCATTAAAATAGTTGTAACATTCCTTAAATGTGTGAGAACAAAGGCATGAGATCCCTTTATGGAAGCACAGAAAACAATATATTCTAATAGCTTTCTTTTAAATGGAATGAATTAAGTATGGCTCAAAAATTCATTAGTATTATCACAGAGAAATGTGCCTCAAATTCAATGAGTCCCTATGACAAATCTTATTTTACTATAATGTGTTTAATATGACGTTAAAAATACGGTTTGGGAAGATTTTCCTCAGTGATCCTTACCTCTAAAATCCACAACTTTGGGTAGTATCGTCCGATAGTGAAGAAGTCCAGCCTGTAGTAAATCCTAAACTATAGAAGGGGCAGTGTGTGAGATCTGAGGTTGGCCATAAAAGACAGAACGACTCTTGCTTACCACTTCTGTGTTACTTCCTCCAAGGGAAGCCACTTGCCATGCGGGACACGTGCCGATGCTCTTCCGTGGAGAGACCTACACTGACTGACCTGTTCTGATTACAGCTATATGAGTGAACCACAAGCAAGCGAAGCTTCCTACCCGCTCAATCGTTCAGGTTACTCTGTTCTAGGTGACACAATGAATGCAACATCATGGTATATTCTAAGCTAGAACCAACCAGCTAAGGTGCTGCTAAAAACCATACTTACCAAAAAAAAAAAAAAAGTAATACAATAAGTGCTTATGGTTTTTACTGCAATATCATTTGAACCATTTGATCTTTTATTGACTAGTGACAGGGGCACATTCTGAGAAATGGGGTGTCAGGTGATTTCAATGTGTACCTCATATAGTAGATATACATAATCCTAGTTGGTATAATCCATTATACACTGATCCTATTGTGTGTGTGTGTGTGTGTGTGCGTGCATGTGCGTGCACTCTACAGCCTACTGTACCTAAAGCAACAATAAGCAAAGCAACATGTGTTAATCAAGCAGGAGAGAAAATGACGCAATCAAGAGACAATACTTAAGTGATGTATGAGATGGCTGCTAGCATAAAATGGCTATTATTTGTTTATTTTCAAGTATTTTGCAATGTATATCATTAATTACGCTATACTCCAATATGACTGCCAGTTCAGTAGGTTTATTTAACATAAGCAGAGCCACAAATACATAAGAAATGTACTGCATTATGATTTTAGGGTACCAATAAGCAGGAGAGATTTTTCACCTTCATTATAATCTCATGGAACCATTGTTGTATATGTTACCATAATTGACTTAAATGTCCTTACAATTACTTCTTGGTCATTTGGCTAAGAACAAGTGCAAAATGTCTTTGCTTGACTTGTGACTACAATTACATATCACAAAGATGGCCAGTTAAAGGGTTCAATTCAGTGGTTGTAAATATGTAAATATGGAGTTGTACAATGGTCTCCATTATCTAATTTTAGAACATTTTCAAATACACCTGTATCTAACAGGAATCATGTCTTACCCCCATCTCCCACCATTTTCGTTCCCTAAAGATTACCCAACGGCTGATCTTCCTCTGCCTCGACACACTTGCTTGTTATGCACATTCATATAAATTCATATAAATGGAAAATATTTGTCTTTTTGACTTGCTTATTTCACTTAATATTCTTGAGGCTTATCCATGATGCTGTATTTTTTACTATTTCATTTGTTTTTATTACCATGCCATATTTCATTGTATACTCTATTTTATCTATTCATCCATTGATGGATACTTGTCTGCACTTTGTAGCTATTGCTAATGATACTACTCTGAACATTCGTTTTTAAGATTTTCTGTAAATATGTCTTCATTTTTCTTAGGTATATCCCTAGGAATGGAATTGCGGGATCGTATGGGGACTCCATGTTTAAATTTTTGAGGAACTACTGGCTGTTTCTCAAAGTGGCACCATTTTACATTCCTACCAGCAGTGCAAGATGATTTCAACTTTTTTTCCTTTCTTGTCAAACCTTATTATCTGCCTTTCACGTTTGCCACTTTTCTGAGTTTGATGGTTTTCATTTTCATTTCCTTAGCAATGATGTTGAGCATCTTTCTGTGGTTATTACCATTTCCTGCATCTTCTTTGAATATCTGTCAAAATCCTTTGCTTATTGTTAAAATTTAATTATTTGTATTTTATGGTTGAGTTGTGTATTTTTTAAACTATTAAACTTTCAAGTTTTGGATATAAGGTAAAAAACCACACCAGCTACACATCTATGTTTTCTTAGAAGAAAAGGTGATAATGGTGAAGTTGAGTGAGATGTTTCACTTTTTTGATAAAATTATAAGATATTGTCTTGCTTCCACAGCAAAGCAATTAAAAATATCACAACATTATTATCTTTTTTGATCTTATTTTTAATGTAGTTTACTTCTACTTCTCTAGAAGAAAATTCGGTGACAAAGAAACTTCAATCTATTCATGTAGCTTTTCTCATTATTATATATACACTTTTCTAAATGCCTGTAATAAACATTAGATTTAATTCAGCAAATACACACCCACCTGCCTTCAATTTAAAATTACCATGACATATAAGAAGAAAATGGCAGGAAGAATTGTATTTTAAATAACAAGTTACTAACATTGTATTTAATTCGCATACCATTTGGATGAACCCAAAATTTAAACTCTTGGGGGATCATAATATTATAAAGGCCCTCTAGTAAGTACAAAATTATGAAAAGTAGCTCCCTACAAAGATATAAAAGCATATTGAAGTAATATATGACAAAACGTCATCTCATTATTCAGGGGATAATCAAACTGTGACCAATACAAGACTCTTTCACATTGTGTATGAATTTAGAAGACATAAGCGAAGAGACAATTATGTGAACTTATGAGGTTTATTGCTATGAATATTTTAAAGGTTTATGTGGCATGTGCTATGTGTTACTTTTGTGTAATCCACAGTAGAATCCTCCCATGTTTGTCTTCTTTCATGGAGATTGTATGCAATCATTGCGAGATTATGCTCCAGTTGTTTACATATTTTTCAAATATTTCCTTCTAAAGCATTTTGAATGGCCAAAAATGTACAATTGTTTTAAGTATACAATAATGACAGTGAAATACTATCCTATTTCTATTTATGCTGAATGAATTCTTTGGCATATATTTTAGCTTTCTTTACTTGAAGAAGAATTCTTGTTGTATATCCTAAAAATCCAGCAATACCAATATGGGCTGCCAATCACACACACTTTTGAAAAGCATGGACTGTGTATGTACCTTACATATATATTATTTCTAACCATGAAGATAGATGGCAATAAGATGAAAACAGTGCGATTTAAATTAATTCTCTTTTTTACTATAAAAACTGGACTAACATCTCTCCATTCCTGCTATCTTTTACACCACATCCTTTCCTTGGTGCAGTATGCAAATGTACTAATTAATTCTGCCAATTAAAACTTATAATGGTGGTCTAAAACTTATAATGGTAGTCTAACAGACTGAAAGATGTCCTACTGAGACCATCTCTCAATTACATATTCTAAATTCTCAATCACGCTGTACCATACTTATTTCCTTAACAGTAGTTCTTACAGTCTGAAATGATTATTTTTATGTGTATTTTGTGACTCCGCTGCTAGCACACAAACTACATGACAGCAGAAATTTTACCTTCTAGTTCACAGTTTTATCACAATTGTGTCTGCAAATATTTGTTGAAAAACAAGTAATCTGTATGTTACCTAGCCATAATTATGATTCCCTGAATTGATACGATTCATACATTTCGTGAATCATGTCCTCAATTTCTTTCCAGTTTAAAGGACAATTAAGCGATATTTTTTTTTCAAATTAAGAGTATAGTGACATTTCACAAGTTGGCTTCTTATGAAATTCAAGGAATATAATAAATGAAAAATGAGTAAGTGATCCTCAAAGCCTATATTTCATTGGCTGTTTTCCATATAAACATAATATTTTAAATATTTCACTCACATCTAAATAAAATGTAGATTTTTAATCAAAATAGTAAGAGAAATTCTAACATAAATTCTCTCCTTGCACACTTGTAAGAACTGTAAAAGAAGAAAAGCATTTACATTATTTTGAATTTTTAAAAAACAGATCAAAATATTCCTTTCAATTTTTTCATTGTAGGAGAGGATGATTTACTTTTAGCTAATAACTGAGGCTAATAAATCAGGGCTCATTATTTTTTTAAGTGTTAGCAGTGACATGAACTTGAGAAAGTGGAATAAATTATTCAACTTGTTCAAAAACAGGTAGCAAAAATGGATTGAAAAGTTGACGTAAAGTGCTCTTCACAAAAAGTCAAGATATGTATATACATGTATCCATCAAGGTATGCATTTCAAGTATTTTTCAAGATATCTGAATATAAAATCCAGTTAAAATTCACCATTAAGATTTGAAATATATGAAAGTAAATTAAAAGATATATGAAGATACAAGAAAATAATGTCATAGACTATATGTTCGTGAGTTTCTTTTGCCCTTCAAATTGTTAGATTAATTGTTATAATCATGAGCCTGACACGAAGCTGCCATATTAAATCTGTTGGGAAAACCTCTCAACCTGGTTAAATAATCAGCTTAGCTATGTTAGGACATAAACTTTTCTTTCTGAATGCATACAGGATATTACGAAAGCAGTTTTAAAAAAAGGCAGAGGGAGAGGGTAGGAGAGAGAGAAAGGAAAATAAGTATCAGAGTATATATAAGAGGTGACTGAAAATTTTGGAAAATGTTTAAATTTTTAAAAACTGACTATAGTAAAAACATTGTCAAAAATGTGTTTCAACAAAGGGGGAGTATTTTGAGAGAAACTAATGGCAATGTGACTTTAATGTAATATTTTTATTTTGACACTTACTAGTTCATGTTTGCAGTGAAGAATGATTACATGCATGATAGGGAATTTGTATATGTACATAACATATATACCATTTTTTATTACTTTTCATAGACCTTATCATCTATAAGCAAGTTATTTACTGATGCTTTTGCATACTATTGAGAAATTTCTTTACAAATGTAGTTGTTCTCCTTTTCCTACTTGGAAAAAGCAAAAGTTCTCCCTCTTTTCTGGGTACTATGAAGATCTCATCAAGTATAGTTTCTCTCTTTGTACTGAAGTTCCTACTGAAGGGCAGTAAAAAAGATGTTTGTGGTTATGCCTTCACATAGCAGTGCAAATTGTTTCAGGAATAAATAAATAGGATCACTGATCTGCTTTGTACATACAAAACAAATGATTCAGTGGCTGGCATTTCTGGGCACTAAGCATTTTTTTTTTCAATTAAGAAAATAAAATATTCAAAAGAAACACATCAGAATCCTTTCTTTCTCCACACACATCCCTCTAATCCTTCCTTTTTAATCCTCATTCCTCTTCCCCTCCTAGAACTGATTGTAGGATGTGGCTCAATGGAGAGTAAAATTAAACAAAAAAGCGAAGTAGAAAGTCATAAAAAAAGTACTTAATAGTTTTTCCTTTAAAAAAAAAAAGATGCATGGTTAATTGTTTAAAAAAAAAAAAAACCCTTTCCAGGCTCTTAAAATTTACAATTGCTTCATGGTTTAAACCTCAATTAAATGAGAAGCCTTAATAAAAATATGTGACTTTAAGGATGTGAAATGTTTCAGTATTCTTTCTACATTTATTCAGAAAAATAAAGCAGCATTTTATTAAACATAGTGAATGATTTTTAAAGGCTAACTACCTGCATTTTATTCTCTTCAAACTTTTAGCTTTGTTCCATTATAAATAGATCTGCAAATAGCTTATTCTTATTACAGAGAAACAAAACTGGAATTTAGATGCATTTCTTTAAATGGATCATGAAAAAGACACCAGATACTGAGAATGTAAAAGAAGTGCTTGAAACATTCTAGCATGACAGTAATGAAAATCTTGTCATACTGACCAAGAAATAGAAAAGCACACTCATAGTAAAAATCACATAGAACAGGAATGGTAATGCCTCATGAGAAAGTTCCAGGACTAAATATGAATTTACAAAGGACAACATTAAACATAAAAAAGCTAAAGGTTAAACACCAAGCCTAGCCAGAAGCCTCAGGCTTTGATTATAACATATCAGGGCAAAGTGAAGTTCAATATATGTGTCTTTGTTTAAAAGTATTTGGTTTCTAAAACTGAAATCACATTAATAAGAATACTTTAAAGATACAAAAAATATGTGCAGAACATGCAGATGAGTGAGGCTAACAAGTGTAAAAAATATTTTCCCAGTAAAGGAAAATACCTTTCAAAGGCAAATGAAATGGAAACAATCTCCTCTTACCCAATGTCAGAAAAAGCAACAAGAAATGGTTGCAGTCATGGCTACTAGAAAACCTGCCTGGCACCATCTAATATACAGACCCCTGAGTGTTCATTTTCTCAAAGTCCAGTACGGGCATGTTCATCCTTTGATTGCTCACAAATCATCAATCTGGGTTTGTATATGAGTTTCTTTTTAAGGAAAAATATTATATGGGCTTCTTCTTTTTTTGGTACCGTAAATTGGACTTGGGACTTTGTGCTTGTGAGGCAGGTGGCTGAATCACTGAGCTACATCCCCGGCCCTTGTATATGTTTTGTTTTTGTTTTTGTTTTTAAATCAATAAATGAAACATACCTCTTTCCCGTTTGGCAGAAATATTTTAGTTCCTTATTTTGTATCATTTTCAGTATATGAAACCCACCGGAAATGTTTAAAATATTATTTTGTTCGCCTTCACATTAGCAGGAGAACACAAATGAGTGTTTTGTGGCCCTCTTTGCAAAAATGTAATACAAACTTAGAGTACATTTTACAGTAGAAATTTCTCAGATAGTTTATTTTGTTTAAACTTGTGTAGAATTTTAATATTTAGCATTTTTGGATCTGTTTTATAAAAAATAAAACACCCAAAATATTTCTTTTCTTTGATCCAGTTACTCCATTTCAGAATCTCTCTTCTACTACACTACTATAAATTTGAAAAAATAAATAATTGTGCCAAAAGCAATTACTGCAATAATTATAATAGGACAATAAAAGACAGACATTATTCCCTAATAATATTACTATGATAATCTCAAGAATACAAAAAAGTCAGACCTCACACGTGAGGAATTATCTCATCATTAAAAATGTAAAAATTATATAAATATAAAAATGTACTTATGGAATAATAACTGTAAGCCTATTTCCCACATACAATTATTCTTACTGAAACAGTTCATTATATAACACATATCCGTCCATTTTTCAAAAGCACTGGAGAAAAAGGCAGATTGACACTAATCTGCCCCAAAATTCTCCCTCTGCTTCAAATGTACTCTATCATTCTTGCCTCTTTCTGAAGTAGTTCTACAAGCCCTCTTTCTTGAGAGTCTGGTCCACATTAATGTCCTGAATCAATTCAAAACATTTACCTTTCATAGTCATTTCAACTTTGGGGAAGGCCCAGCGGTAGCAAGGGGCCAAAACCAATGAAAAAGGAGGGAAAGAAGACACCACAATGCTTTCGTGAGTCTGTCTTTCCATTGAACGGCTCTCAGCAGCAGAATTCACTACATTTTCTTTCATATCTTGTAAAGGCTTGGAAGAGGATGCCCAGAACTGCTTCAGAGAGTTGTAAGAACAGTGTGATAAGTATTTTCAAATTGATTGGTAATATTTTGAGAGATTAATGACAATGTGTCTTTTTCTGTAATAATTTTCTTAAATGTAAGCATTCACCATATATTTTGTTCACCCCTTTATATTTATCAAGACATATACCTTAGTGGATAAAAACATATGATTAATAGAATAATAATACAATATTGTTTATATGTTCACTCAAACATATGCTACACAATAGTTTCTTATCGATACATTTAAAATTGTAATTGTATAGGGCCAGGGATTTAGCTCAGCGGTTAGGTGGCCCGTCTCGCAAGCGCAAGGACCCCAGTTCGTTCCCCAGTACAAAAAAAAAAAAAAAAAAATTGTAATTGTATAGAAATCAAGAGCATCTTTCCACGAAAAGTTAAACCTTCTAGTACTGGGATCAGACAAAAAGTTAAGAGATGCATTATTGTACTTCTCTTAATCCTGTGAAGTTTCCACTGACAAGTATTCATATATGATATGTTTTGAAATACGTTGCTAATTTTACTTGTCTACCAGGGCTACATTAAAGATATTATGCTGTTAAAGAAAAATAAATTTATGAAGTTCTTTCTAATAATAATGATGTCAATTTCTCCCTCAATTGAAGAAATGTAGCGAACTCTAACTTTAGCCTCTTTTTTGTTAAAATATTGTGTTCTTATTTCAAATTATCAATAAAATTTAGATCAATTTTAACAATGGCTTTTTTCCCTTTCTCTTCTTTGCTTGTAGCACTTAACTTTCTCTGCCCCCTCTTGAGTACTTTTAAAAATGAAAACCCTATTCCCAAACTGAAATATTTGTTCACTTTAGTAAAATTCTTTCTGGCTTCAGGGAGAATAAATTTACAGAGACATCCTGGGACTTTGGGACTCCAACGATTCAAATTTTTACCTTGAATATCTATTCTTGACTTTTCCTTCCTTTTTGAATAAACATCCCCTAAAGAAAATACTGGCTTTGTGACTTACTTTACTGAATAAATTATACAGCATTTCTATCTGCAACTCATGTGAGTGATGCAAAATAAAGCAGACATAGCTGTTGGACATCATTTCAGCCTCTGTATCTGATTGGCAGATCACAGAAAGGAAAAATTGTCCCACGAGCCCCTCTGTGAGGTCGTTACCAACTGATTGAGTATTCGCCTTAAATGTCTGAAACCCAGGTGTGTTGTAGATTAGTACAACTTACAAGCACTGTGTGGAGATTTATTATGATAATTGTTGCTTTTATTTTTTATTTCCCTGAACTCAAAGATAATTAATGTCAGTATGTGTCCTGGTATCTGACTCTCTTAATTGGTCCTATGGTGCCTTGGGTGTTTGAAAATCCACTCACTTAAGGGCTTTTTTTTTTTTCTTTTGACTTGTTTTCCTGGAGCTGTTCATTAGTGCCTAAAATATTTGATTACATTTAATTGTGATGTCTTCAATTTTGTGCACCTGCTGCAATTTACATGAGGGGGGAAAAGGCTTGCAGAAGCAGGAAAAAAAAAGAGAGAGGGGAAATTAAATTTTAAAAGAATTCCCCTGCATAGGGTAATTGGGGTTAAATATGGAAACAAAATAAACTTAATAGGTGATTAGATTTTTGTACCTACTATGGTTAGATGAAAAAGTTATAAATTACAACTGTTCTATCATGCAAGCCCTTATCATGTATGCAAGTTTCTCATCAAAGCCTTCAGGTTTTTGAGGAACATGCATATTTACTGTTATATCCGGCATTAAAGAGCTCACCTGGAAATGCAGAAATTACTGAGCCCAAAAATTTACTGCCAATGTTTCTCTTCATTTCTTCTATATTTTTAAATGGAATATAGCATTGCTTTTCTGAACTAATATTGAGGCATTTCCTCACATTTCCACTTGTATCCTATTTTGTGTTATTGTATCATGATTATTGAAAAGGCCAAAAATGTCCTGGAAGAGTGTGATTTTCTTTTACAAAATATGACTTAAAGAAGCAGTTTTTTTCTACAAAAGTTTACTATCTTCAAAGCATGTTATTGACCTGAATATCAATTCCAATGACCACTCTGAAATTCAACAGAGGCAGAGGAAACAAAGTAGGTGCTGTATTTTCAGAAGAAACAAATCACTTTTCTCTTTCCTCTGTAAAAATATCAGTTTCTTTTCCACTTACAATATAGTGAAAGCTTTTGATGTAATTCCAAACCATGCTTTCATCAGAGAAGCAATTAAAGGCAAGCATAGGAATAAAATGGGATTTCTATGCTGTGATTTACTGTGGCCATTCTTACTTAAACATTTTAAGAATCCCGAAAGCAAAGGGGTAGTGGTCACTTTTGGAAACTCCTCAACCTCGGGGGTCAGCTAATATTTCTCTCATCTTTCCATACTAATACCACAGGTCTGTGTTTGATATTTTATTGCCTAGGTTGATGAGAATATAGAGTGCACCGTGCAGATTTTTTCTTTTCTATAAAATTTCTTTCTACATATTTTATTTGTATTACAACGTTACTTGAAAATCTTGTTTCTTTAGCATAAAAAATGTTTAAACTAATGTATATGTATTGTTATCTTACAAGTTCTTTCACACCTGTTACTTCAGTGGACTCTCAGACAACCCTGTATCACTCTATAACTTCCACAAATATGGAAATCAAGTTTCTTTTTCTTATCATCGTACTCCTGAGGCTTCTCTTGTTGGTCTACAATAGGCATTTAAGAGATAAGGAATGTATGGATGGATGAATGAGACTGGACAAAGAGCTCAAGAACAAAAACAATGGCAACACTGTTCTTATAATACCTGTGTCACACCCCTGAAATATTATGGTTAGCATCAAGCCAAAGAAGTACTCTTCTCTGTTTGTTACATGTCCATTATCAATCTGTGCATTTGAGGAACCACAGGTTACATATAGCGACTACTTGCTTCTCCTACTACATTCTTTGCCCCACAGACACCCTAGCCATTGAGTTTCTGAAACATGCCATGCACTTTCACACAAGAAGACTGCTCCCTGCCCAGCTTTTCTGACTCATCTTTTAGGATGACTCTTGGGAAAAGCTACCTTCCCAAAAGGCACCGTAGTTAAAATTCCTTTATTATATGCTATGGAAGGAGATTATTTTATGGCATCATTTTCATTTCTGTGACTGTTAATTGTGGTATGTCAACTTGAATGGATCAAGATACACCTAGGCCACTACCGGAGCCCATTTTTTGAGTGTGTCTGATTGACACATAGCTCAGCAAACGGGGGGGCACCCCAGACCAATGGACTTGTAGCCTGGAAGAAAAGGCAAAGAAAAAGTGTCACCATTTCGGAAGTACTATAGTCCTCACCATTGCTACTGGACAGTGTTCCCAGTTTCTTGGCCATGACTCAGAAGGGTGACTATATAGTGATCTTCCAGGTTTAAGACCTTAAACTTGGGCTGCATCTCTGATTCTGAGGCTTCTTATTTTACATCTTCCATGTTCTTGACTGAATAGTTATTGCCTTTTCTTTTCTTTAATGCACAGTTCAGCATTCTGGACACTCAAATCTCTGAACAGGCAGAGAATCACTGTGTACTTTCCATCCTTTGATCCTGTAAACATACCTAATATTTCCCCCCACAAAATTAAACATAGTTCTCATATTGATTCTCTTCTTCCAGATAACACTCATGATGTTTGTGCACATTTACTTACATTATTATTATTATTATTATTATTATTATTATTATTACTCTCTTTTTCTTCTATTACCCTGGAAAGTCTGTAAGTGAACAGCATGCAATTATTTTTGCTCCTTTATGTTAGAACTACTTGAGGACTGAATGAATTAAGCAATAATCATATATTTATAGGACCATTTATTTGAATCGCGTCTCACCAAGATGATTTCTACCATATAGAATATAAGGGAGAAAATCAGTTTACCCTAGTATGTGACTTGTTCTCCCTCCCTCCCTCCCTCTCTCTCTCTTTTTCTCTCTCTCTTTCTCTCTCTCTCTCTCTCTCTCTCTCTCTCTCTGTCTCTCTCCCTCTCAAACACACACAGACATATATGTAATAGTATCAGATTTGTAATCAGGCTTGGATGTGTCTACAAGCTACTTAGTGATATTCATATAAGCAACAGAAATCATGCTAACTATACTCATGAAAATATATACATATACTTATATATAATAAAATTATGCAACAATGAAGCTAATATATAAAGGTGGGCACATGCACGCCTCCATAAAATTTGTATCAGTACAATGAAGAAAACTCACTTTTAAAATTTTCTGTTAGTTGAATTACATATTTAAAATGAAGAATACTTATAAGCAAAATTCAGAAAGGAGAATTTAGAGGATCGAAGCCTGAAACGCAGAGACTGAGGGTTTGGTAGACAGCCCGATCTTTAGAAGGGGGTAGCTGCATTTGGCTGTGACCTGAGGTTACCAATAGAAAGTCAGCTTTACAGGGTCAAGATCTGTTTCTCTACAGTTCCTGATGCATATTAAACACACAGTAATCTCTTTTACTACCTGGCTCCCTATATCTTTGGAGGAAGAGCACAGAGAGGAAACATTTTGGAAATGAAGTTGTACGGCAAACATGAACCAAAGGAAATATTCCTCAACTAAGGAAGCCAGCGACAGGTGACTCATATAATTTCCAGAAGGAAACAGGCTGGCTCCTAGGTTTTGTGCTATAGTTCTATTAACTATTCTTATCCCCTGGATTCCAAGGCTTTGACTCTGCAAGACTTTTATCTTTGTCCTGTCTTTCTGTTCTTTCGCTTATCATCATTTCTTCCTTCCTTTATGTTAGTCTGCTTTTACTTTAATAAAAATTTATCTCTACCCATTTCTCATCTGAGCTGATATGGATCTTACTGCTGGTATGTTATCAGGAAGGTGAAGCATAACATGGAAGAGAAGAGCCTTAACTGAGGCGTGTTGGCAAACACAGTGTCTTCTGGACCATCGGGAGGTCAAAAATGTCTAGCAATCCAAATATGGCTTGGGGCTCAGTATGATCAATGAACCTGCCTTAGAAAAAGAAAATACATGTCAACTGTAAAGGTCATTTGTCGTGGAGGCAAAATCCGCTCTTACTGTCACATGGATCTGACAAAAATTACTAATTTCAGAAAATTTGACCAGAATAAATTAGATGTCATTTTGTACACGTTTCTTTCTCCATTTTTTGAGTATTTTTTTAATTGAACTGATATTCATGGCATGGTCACCGGCTAGATTTACAGGGCATTGTGCTTTACAGGAAGGGTCCCCAACACCCAAGCTGCAGATTGGTATAAGACTGCCAGGACACATGGCAGAAGCTGAGTGGTAGCCAGGGAGTGGAGGTTCATCTGTATTTTCAGCCACTACCTATTTCTTGCAGAATTGCCTGAGCCCCACCTCCTATTAATTCAACAGCTAAACTAGATTCTCACAGAAGTTGGACACTACCATGAACTGTACCAGTTAGGGATCTAGGTATATGGTTCTTATGAGAATCTAATCCTAATACATCCTCCCAACCAACCCAGTTTGTGGAAAAATTGTCTTCTCAAGACCACTCCTTGGTGCTAAAATGTTGGGGACCATTGCTACAGTGAGTGTGAAATGGGGACAAGAAGCACTGGCACCACCTAAGATGGCTGGAAATGCTGATTCCCAGGGTACTTCCCAGAACTGCTGATCAGACTTTTTCTTTTAAAAAGATCACCCAATTACTTGTCCAAATACTAAAGATTTGAGAAGTATTATTTGAAAGCACAAGTTGAACTTTCATTCATTGGGTACTGAGAATAGCTAACCCCACTGAGTTTCAATTTATCCCTATCTAAACTCAAAATTATGGGGAATTTTTCTTCTAGAATTATTTTGAGGTTATAAAGAAGCTGAGGATAGCTAAGTATTGAATAATGTCTTGTAGACAGTGAGACTCAGTAAATAATAAATCTACAGAATAAATGAAGAATCAAGTACAAAAATGATATTTTCAAGGAAATAATAATTACTTATTTTGGCAGCCAAAAAAACAGAGAATATTAAAATCTGAGAGAAAGAAAGCCTGTTTTCTGGCCTTTTTTGTTTTCAATTGTACAATTTAATAACTGGGAAATTTTTGCGACAGCTGAAAAACAGATGGAAAATAATGTCAATTGAGTGTTTTTAGAAATATCTTATTTAATTTGTTTAACAATCTTGCAAAATGTGTATTGTTGGAAGATAGTTTATTATACAGTTTATATATATATTATTTTTATTATACAGAAGAGTTCATACATACATCAAAATGACCTCCTCAATACTGCAAACTTTATAAGTGATAAAGAAGAGTTAAAAAGCAATGATTCCCCCTGAATATATACCTACTTGCCCATATTCCTCTGCTCAAGAACATCTGTCTATAGATGAAATGGCTGCTCCCAGAATATGTAAAGAAAACAAGTGAATGGAAGATTCTTTAATGTCAGAATAATTTTGTGTGCCTTTTCATGATGGGAAATGTCTCTTTTAAAAAAGAAAACCAGAAGGAATTCATCAAAGCCTTTGCATTCCCTTCAGGACGTTACAAGCATTTCCTAGGTGAATTCTACGTAAGAAATATATTCTCAAGGTCACTTACTGGGATCGTTTCATTTTTTTCCTTTTATAAAAAAATAAATGGAGCAAAATAATTGCACAGAAGCAGCTAAGAGGATGTCCATTAACCCACTTCCTTAATTGTAATTGTCAGATGGAAGTGGAATGGTAAAACAGGGAGCTACTTGAAAGGAATATTGCTCTCAGTGCCATGCAAGCTGCAGAAAGAGCTTTGTTTGCATGTGTACAGGAGAGAAGACAAGAGACAAGCAGTGGTCATGCTTCTTGTGTTTGGTGGCATGTGGTGAATAATTGATCACCCTTCCCTTCTTCTTGACGCAATCACTAATTCTCTTAGTGCCTCACTTCTATACATGTCATGCTCATGATTAAGCCGGCAGAGAATCTTGACAAACCCAGGAGGTTTCCTTCTGTCTGAGATGCCATTTATAACCCAAATGAAAAATTAAATGCGATAAGCAAGAAAATGCCTCTGAAGGTTTCCTTATTTATTTATTTTTCTCCACCTTTACTCTGTTCTGTATTGTTTGACAAGGCAGGCCACGAAATCTGCAAGCAAATGCCATACTCGAGGAGCATACCAAAAAAGAGAATGCATGCCCAGGTTTACAAGAGGAGACAGAATTCCCTATGAAGCGGGGACAGTTCTTGTCCCAAAGTTTTAAAGGAAACTTGTACAGTGTTTAAAAGAGGGCCGATTCCATCAATTACTCTTGCCTAGGCTGTGGCTAATTTTAGATGACACCAATTGCAAAGGAATAATATCTTCATGATTTCAGGAAGATGTTTCACATATGAAGGGACTTGTTTTCAAGCTTGTATTTTTAGCTGTCCTATTATGCATCCATCATGGGCTGAAAAACAAATTTTGAGGCAAAACAAATGGTTTTCAAATGTGGAATTTTGTTTCAGAATTTTAAAAGTTTTCAGGAAGATTTCTGTATCCTGCTTAGGAATTCACTGCCATGTAACTTTAAGGGCAATTCCTAGAGTTTGGCTTTTTGCCCTCCAATGAAAAAGACAGAGCCTGCACTACCTTCTCATTAAGGAAAAAGTAACTGCAAAGACAGCATATTTCTAGAGTAAACAAATCTCCCACAGGCGGTATTTTTGATAAGTATTTTTGCAGTGCTAGTTTGAAGGTTTAACGGTGTGTAGTGTTTCACTTTAATAGTCAGACTAGCAAGCTATAACAAATGCACTTTAAAAACTTTACACTCGGTGAGTTCTGCTTTGACAGGCCTGCCTTGGAATCAGGAGGTAATATGGGGTTCTCAGTGAGCCATACTTACATTTCAAGCTGAAGAGGAAATTATTCTTGAACCATTGGATCTGTTGGTAATTCGTGGCTCAGTTTATGGGTGGCCTTTTAAATTCACCCTGTCTCACTAGGTTTGCAGGAGAGAGCTCAGAGTGGGAAGATTATGCAAAGGTGATGACTGCTTACAGAAGGCAGGAGTCCAAATTGGGGATTCAGTTCAGAGGTCTGTGTGTGTATGTGGATAAGCTGTACTCACCGATGGACCCATTATGGCCACAGTACAATATCACAGTTTTTACTTAGCGATGCGATAACTGGAGGCATTCCAAGAAAAAGTAAGCAAGAAACAACGTCTGGATGGTTCTTTTCATAATAATCTCATATATAAATTTTTGCAAATACAAATCTATACTCCAGCTAATACCACATATAAGTCTATACATGTGCACACTTATTCTCATAAATGATTTACATCAGCCTTTAGCCCCAATTCCATAAAATGTATGAAAATGCCATCATTAATGCTGTCTGGCCAAACAGAATTGGGTTTGTGAAGAGGTGTGTAGTATGAGGTTGCTTGGTGCTGACCACTTATTTATTTCATCAAACTACTTTAGCAATATTCATACCCTTCTCATGCTTCTTTGTCTTCATTTATCAAGGAGGGGATAGTAACAGTATGTAATTCGAAGTAGCAACAATTTGATAATGCCAGTAGTAAGTTTTCTTTATTAAAAAAGACATCAGGAAAACAGATATAAATAATATTAGCTTATTCTAAGAAAGCAGTTCTTAGGAATGTAGGAAATACAGATGAAAATATAACTACTAGTAGTTATATGTGAGTTAAGATTTCTCTGGCTCTAAATATTTGAGATTTACACACATTGCCTGAGCATATTCAAGGGTCAAGGTGCACATAGTACAATTCAAGAGATCAATGAATGTAGAGTCAGGACAGCACCTAGGATCAGGAAATGAAAAATAATTAGACACCTAGACTGCTGCTCTCGGTTGCGCACTCTGTGGGTTCCCTTGGACTCTTCTTGGCTCTGGACTTCAGCCTGCACACTGATACCCACTGCTGCTCTCGGCAAACCATACTCCACCCATACCATTCCTGCGAATATGTGACCCAGGTTTGTCCACATGCAGAATGTCTAGCTGAAGAGAGAGGTTGATATAAAAGGGCTCAGGTTTTACCTGCCTTTCTGTACAAATGCACACATTCACAGAGTCAGGAAACAGTGAAAGCTGATCAAGTTGCCCAAAAGGTACTGAACACAGTGTATATAATGATAATAACTTTTGATTAAGTAAGAGTTAAACAACAGTACTTTTACACAATAAAGTTACTGTTCATTAGGAAAGGTTAGTTTTGGCTTTCATTTTACTAGTGAGTTGAAATATATCTTCAGCATTTCAGACAATGTAAATCTTGAAAAATACATTGTAGAAAACCTAATTCATATTAGCCATGATTCATGAGCAGCTTCAGGGCTAAGAATGATTCATCAGAGAATAAAACTAATCTCAAGTGATCACAGTCATACTGTAGAAAATGTTTTATTCACTTGTGATATAATTCTTTTGTTGTCCTTACTGTATTGCTATTAAATTTTTATCCTTCAAATTTTGCTCAAGGAAAAAATAATAATGCTGATTAACTGAGTTTTCCAGTTAATCACTGGCCTGCTCTATTGGGAACCTCAGTATGTTTTTCCGAGGAGAAAAGGCAATCTTGGTGGGTGTGATATAATTTAGTAAGTATAATGCAGAGAATTTTCTAAAGAGACATATTCTCTGGGGGGCTTCTCAAATACCACGTGCTAGAGAAGGGGTTTAGACATTCTTGGCCTATAATGCTTCTTTTGTTTGATAAGAAAATGAAAATTTGAATAGGATTGAAGAATCACTGGTAAACATACTCCATCCTGAAAATACACCCAAATGTAGAAATGAGAGTATCCTTAACATTCTGTAATATGTTCTTGGTCCTGGAGTCTGGATCCTTCCATTTCCAAGTCAAAAGTTACGATACCCAGAGTAAACACGGTTCTAACAATTTACTTATTTATATTTCTAAACCTTTTATTTTTGTTTGTTTTTGATACTGGGGATCGAATGTAGGAAAAACATTCGGTACCTTGTGATTCTAAAAATTTTATAAAGTTACTGCTTTCAGAGAAACTTTAAATTTACTTTCCTAAAGCCATCTTATTTCTGTTTTCAATCTTATATTAGAAACAAGGTTTTAATACTACCAAAACTGCTATCCAGACTCAAGGTATTCCCACTTGAAATTCCAACAGTATATTTCACAGAACTGGAGAAAATAATCCAAAAATTCATTTGGAACAAGAAGAGACCTAAAATAGCAAAAGCAATTCTAGGCAATGGACATATAGCAGGGTGTAACACAATCCCCAACTTGAAACTATACTACAAAGCCACTGTGATAAAAATAGCATGGTACTGGCAAAGAAAAAGACCTGAGGATGAGTGGAATAGATCACACAAAGCAGAAACAACTTCAGATGTACTCAGCTACCTCATCTTTGACAAAGGAGCCAACCATCCTCACTGGAGGAAAGATAGCCTCTTTAATAAATGGTGTTGGAAAAACTGGATTTCAACCTGCCAAAGATTAAAACTAGAACCATATCTTCTGCCACACACTGAGCTAAAATCCAAGTTGATTAAATATCTAAATATTAAAAAAGAAACACTAAACTTGCTGGAAGATAAGTTAGACAAAACTCTCAAAGACAGTGGCACAGGAAAAGACTTGATGAACAAATCCTCAGTAGCATGGGAACTAGCCCAAAGAATCAACAACTGGGATCTCATCTTACTAAAAAGCTTCTGCACTGCAAAAGAAACCACCAACAGAACTATGAGATAACTTACAATGTGGGAAAAAAAAATTTTACCAGCTGTTCCTCAGCAAAAGGACTATTACCTAGAATATACAAAGAACTAAAAAAATGTCAGGCCCCCAAAAGTGAAGACCCAATTCATAAATGGGCATCTGAAATGAACAGACAATTCTCAAAGAGGCAAAAGCAGCAAATAAATATATGAAAAAATGTTCAACATCACTAGTCATCCAAGAGATGCAGATGAAAACAACACTGGTATTTCACCTCACCCCCAAGAGAATGGCTGCTATCGCCAGGCGTGGCGGCGCAAGCCTGTAATCCCAGCACTCACGAGGCTAAGGCAGGAGGATCGCTGTGAGTTCAAGACCAGCTTGGGCTACATAGTGAGTTCCAGGTCAGTCTCAACTACACAGTAAGACCCAGTCTCAAAAAACAAACAAACAAACAAACAAACAAACAAAAGAATGGCTGATATCAAGAAAGTAACCAATAACAAATGTTGGCGTGGCTGCGGGGAGATACGAACCCTTCTCCATTGTTGCTGGGAATGCAGACTGGTGCAACTACTTTGGAAATCAATATGGAGATACCTCACTGTACTAGGACTAGAAGTTCCATTTGACCCAGCTCTCCCTCTGCTGGGTATCCTTCCAAATGAATTAAAAGAATCATACTACAGTGATATATGCACACCCATGTTTATAGTGACACATTTTGTGATAGCTAAAACTTGGAAACAGCCCAGTTTCCCATCAGTTGGAGACTGGATAAAGAAGATGTGGTTTTTCTATTAAATGGAATGCTACTCAGCCATAAAGAATGAGAAAGTAGAGTCATTCATAAGAAACTGGATACATATTGAACCCATACTCTTAAGGGAAATAAATAAGACACATATGTGTAAATACCGAGTAGTTTCTCTGCTGTGAAAAACTAAAAGTGTAAATAAAATTCAAATTGTATAACAGTCAATGTGAAATAGGAAGAAAAGGGCTACAGGTGTAGGGGAAGCGGAAAGGGTAGGAGAAAGGAAATAAGGGAAAATAAAAAATATGAGAAAGGAAAAAATGGAAACAAGGTCTTTGTAAATAGGGGAGGGTGGAGGGGGTTGAAGGGAGGCAGGTGAATGGGGGAAAAATGAGAACCAAGATCTGTCATGTAAAGGCACAAGATCCCAAGGATAAATGCAACTGGACTATGCACTTAAAAAGGACCAATGAATCAATGAAGAAAAAAAGAAACAAGGTTTTATTTTTAATTGTTTAATTTATCACTTTAGTGATAAATTATTGGGAAGGATCTAAATAAAATTAAGCATTATTGAAATAAGTATTTTAAATGGATAGAACTGGAGATGGGAAAAGGATGTGAACTAATAAAAGCATTTTCACAGTACAGTATTTGCTAAATGTGAGTAACAAATTTATTAACTTCACCCATTCTTTTTGTATATATGGAAGTCAATCTTAAAATTGTATTGACTTAAATATGAATTATTGAAGAATGAATGTTAGTGAATGTGTACTGTGATTTCAGACAGAAGAGAAAATGGGTACACTGGAAGGAGAGGGTGAGATAATTCCTATTTATAAGTATTTATACATTGTTAGAAAATAAGAAAAAATAAGCTTTTAACAGCAAGATAATATAGTAAAGCATGAAGTCATGTGGATGTGACAGAGCTCGCTTTCTGCTGGACTTTTTTTGTGACCTTCCCTGGTTTAAAATACATCACTGTGCCTGATTATAACACTGTATTTACAACTTCACAACTGTTAAAATGAATGGAGGGTTTCACCCCTTGGCTGTTTACTTCAAGCAAAAATCCATATGGCCAAAAAACTTGAGGACTGACTAAGAGTTATCATCTCAAAAAACAAAACAAAACAAAGCTACTCTCATTTATTACGAATAGAGAGTTAAGCAGACTACAAGCAGATATCTTGATAACCATAATCTTAAAATCTGTGAGAGTTAATTGCTTAATTTTCCAAACATATTTTCTTAAAGTAAGATTTGTTTTTCTATAGAATGGAAAGTAAGCAGTTGAAATTTAAAGCACGATAAAGCCTTCCTACCTTTGGGGGAAAAAATAGAAAATGTGAATCATGGGGAGGATTAAAGCAGTTTTATGTACCAGCAAAGATCAAAACATAGATGGACCTGGCCCATGGTGTAAAATATAAAGCTACTACACTTTCCTGGATTAGTGTTCACTTTGATCTTGATGTCTTTATGGATCACAATACATGGTAAAGAGATAATTAAGAATTAGAGAAAAAGTAAAATTTATAAAGTATAGTATTCCCTGACATTCAACTGCACTGTGAGAATGCCCATAATTTAAATTAAATAAATCTGAATATTACTGGTCAAACCTTGCATCTCCTTTTCTACAAAAATAATACTTATCAATAACTCAGGAGAAAGACCCGGTGGAATTATATATTAATCTAGATGATACAGATAATTTGATAATTGATTGAGAAATAATACTAGAAACATCAATACCTGGATATTAGGATTTACCAAATGAATGACATAAATAATGAATTGTTAAATGTAATCCAAAACTTTTAAAAAGATGGAGTTATCTATTTTAACACACATCCTTTGGATAAATTTCTAATGATTTGAATACAAAAACTTGCAACAGTGTCAGATTAAGCCTATTTGAAATCAGAGAACACATATCCATCACTGCCCAAAGGTGAAATAAACTGCAATCTAGCGTGGCATATACCACAAAACAACAAACCTACTGGAAAAATATCAGAGAAAAAAAAGAGTCCTGGAGTTTTCTGGGAGGCACCCAAAAGGCAGAGGAAGGTTGTGAAACAGCACATCCTTCTTAAGCAGGGGCTATTTCTTTTCCTTATTTTGGGTTGGCTACAGTTTGCTTTTTCTACTATGTATACTCTTTCATTCAGTGAATACTTATAAAGTATGCATTAAATATCAGTCATGCTTTTGTGGACCTGACCAAATGATCCCAAAGTGGAATTCATATTCTACTGGGGAGAATAAACACTAACCAAATAAAAACAAAAAATAAGTGTAATGAGAATTTTCAAAACAGAGGTATAGAATACTAGAAAAAAGTCACTTTAAACATATTGGATTCATAATTTATAAATAGAGCTGAAGTTTTTCTCAAAACTAATCCATACAAAACCATACATGTACACACATTCCTCTTGAAGAAATAAAACCCCTTATCCATAATAAAGTTCTCCGATTTTTAAAACTAATTTATACTACGAAAATATTTAAAGCTATAGGTTATTTAAAAAGATTATCCTTTATCACAAGCAAAATTAATATTAAAAATATTAAGTATTTGCCCAGCTACTATACTCATTTAGCAGATCCTTTTGAGAAATTACCTTGTAAAAGTTTTCAAACTCTTCTCTGACATATTTTCACTACCTATAATGTCAACATATTCACACACAACTCCATTGATTAATTTTTGTATCTTTATTCTAAATTCCTTAATGACTTTTTTCTATTTGTTGAATCGTCAGACATACATGGCATAACCACTTTGAGGATTTCTATTCATACAGATAATTTCGATGCTAGGCCCTCATCTGCCCCCTTCTTTCATAGTCTTTAAAAAGCTTGCAATTTAAATTATTTTCCTACTATTTTGATAAAAAAAATCTCATCTGACCCTGAATGCTTTCCTTAATTAAACTGGAGACATGCCTCTGAATTATAGTGATCCAAAATGATAGGGCTTTGAGATCAGAATGCTAAGTTAAATAAATCAGACACAGAAGGTTAAATTAAATATTTCATTTCTCTTATACAAGAAACTAAAAGTAAAAATGATTTAAAACCGACAATCAAAGATAGATAATATGAAGTCCACGGATTTAGCTTGGTGGTTCTGCTGCCTGCCTCACAAGCACAAGGACCCCAGTTTGATCCCTAGTACCAAAAAATTAAAATAAAAACAAACAAACAAAAAAAAAACAAAGATAGAAGATATGAAACAGGGAGATAGAGTTTGTGGTGATGGGAAAAGGAAACGAGATGAGGGAGATAAAGAGAAATGCAGAAGGGGAGGGGAAAGGACAAAGGGAAGGTAGGTATATGTACCGATTCCCTGGAATAAGTATATTATGTACCACAAACACATATTAAAAACAATGCTTTTAATGTGAAACAATTAAAATGCATTTATCAGTCAGAGAAATCTTGTTAGACTTTGTAATAAGGGGGGAAAAGAAAAACAATACAGTCCAGTCCCTCAGTCTGTGAAGGAGGGTAGGAGCCTAACTTCTGTAATTACCAACGTGCAAACGCAGAGGACATAATCACATTGAGCAATTTTCTCCTACTACCCTAACGTACACTGCCATGAGCTCACTTCAACATTTAAAACTTTGTTATTTTTGTTTTTGTTTTTTTTTAGTTCAGAATCCTGCCTTCTACAGGTGTCTCTCTGCTATTGTTATAGTCATGCACACTGTCTGTCTTGACTGGGTAAGTGATCATTCCTGTGCTTTCTTTACAATGATTAATCAACAATGATGGGCCAACGCCTACAACAGAAATCAATCATTGTTTCAAAGAACAGGATCTCTGCTCATAACACTTCATAATTTTAAACATCTTATAGACCAGAGATCCTGAAGCCTAGACAAGTGAAATGATTTTTGTCTACATCTTTGGTGAAGGATATAAGAGAAATGAGAACATAAGAAAACGTTTGCAGCCCTTGCCATCCCTCATTTCTGTTTCCTGGTGACAGCCAGGTCTTACTCAGAAGTGCACCAAGGTTGCGGAGAAATTACCTTGCTGCTGTTCCAGGAAGCTTTACAACATGGATTAAGGGTAACCCCACTCTGACATGTGCACTGTGCATGTTCTTTTTCTCTTATGCACAGTGGTCCAAAGTCTTGGCTAGGTAAATGGTACATTATATATCAGTTAATGTTCTTCTAAATTAGAAACTTTGTGTGTGTGCACAAGCGTGTAGTCATCTTAGGAGGTGATTTGAATTCAAGCAATCTCCAGCTACACTTCGAGATCCGCAAATTAAGAGTGGCATATTATCTTTAACATTTGGCTTTTTTCTTCTATAAAATGAGAATAGTGCACCACATAATTTGTGTGAAATATCATTTTTGTGTCTACCAAAGTTTATAAATTAACATCAGCAGTGATTATTAGATTTAGTAGTAATAAGATCTTTAAAGAAATAAAATTCTACCACTACTTTAGTGAATTGTAAATTTTTACATATAGGACTATGATCAAGTTTGAATTAACTGTAGCATATGTAATAAGGAAATGTTATATATGGTTGCTTTATCTTCATCTTTTGAAAAAAAATATTTCCTATTAAATAATGAAATTTAGATCCAAACTCAATTTACAATTAAAATGAATCTATTTCTGGTCTCTCAGATCTATTGTATTGTTTTATTTGTCTATCTTTATATGAGTCCCAGGATGGGCTACTCTATTTTTGACAAAGCATCTTGAATTAAAGAACTGTAAGCTATCCAGTGATGTCTTCAAAAGATTATTTTGGCCATGCTTTATTCTTTCAACTTTTACATGCATGTTAGACTTTGGGTATCATTTTCTACAATAAATGCCCAGAGACTATGACGGAAATTTGGTGGAATCTTTGTGAAATGGGATAAATTGACATTTGTCATTAGTTTTTGTATCCATGAACATCATGAATCTCCTAGTCGAGAGACTCTCAACTTCAGCCATGTTTTGTTATTTTCATGCCAAGAATGTTGTATGTTTTCAATATATTCAACCATAAGTATTTAGTTTTGCGTTATTTAAGTGGCAATTTTCTCATTTCCACGTCTTCATTGCTTTTTCTTAGCTTTGATATCAATTTTTGTACAGTAACATTATGACCTATAACCTTGGTGAATGAACATATTTGCTCTATTGATTGTTTTGTTAATGCTATAAGTTGCTTTTTTTTTTTCTTTTTCCCTAACACAGCTATTTTAAGAGTAGGATTTATGTCTGGTGTAATTCCAGCACTTTGGGAAGCTCAGACAGGATGACAACACATCTGATCATATCCCTGAGAGCCTGAACACCCTAGTAAGATCCTCTCTCTTAAAAAACAAACAAAACATTAAAAGGGTGATAGATTACAGCTCATTGTGAGGCTCTGGATTCAATTTCCATTACTGCAAAAAAATGAATTTAATCGGTCTTTTTATTTGTATTTTTAAGTTTATTTATTTTACTTGTTTTTTAATGTCCCAACAATATGTTGAAACTTTTGACTCATTATGTGAAGAGATTTTAATATGATACCTTTAATTACAGTATTAGCTGTACATGAATTTTCATACATCCACTTTTCATCTTAAGGAAATATGTTTTTATTCCTAATTAGGTGGAGCTATTAGCAGAAGTCAGCAAAAAACACTTACCATTAATCGATAAAAAACATAGCAGATAGTTTGTATCTACTGAGATGATCTTAATGTCTTCTCATTTTTATTCTGTTCTCTGGTTCTTGATCTTCATATTAATCTATCTTTTATTTCTTGAATAACATTCAGTTCATTTTTCCATGCATGTGTGTCCTACATTTCTGGAACCTATTTGCTAGAATTTTATTAAATAATTTTTGAATATATGTTCACAACAAATGTTTGTTGGTCTCTACTTTTTTATACAATCTCTGTTGATTTTACTAACATGTGTCAGCCTTATAAAATAGAGACGTAGTCAACAGTTTTCCACTTTATATTAGAGTTTAGAAAAGACTGGCATTTTTCTCCTGTCTTAAATAGTTTATGGAATTAATTAGGGGCATGGAATTTCCCAGTGGAATGCTGACAAGTGCTAGCCCATATTTTCAGTTTCCATGTCTTTACTGACACGCTTTATTTGTAACCCTCTCCGAAATATTTGGTTTCCTTTAAAAATGAGAATGTCTGTAAGAACTTTGAACTTCTCATCTCCTTATCCTGCCATTTATTGTTTTTATTTCTGAGTCTCTTTCTTTCGGTTGTCTGATTCTGGTTTGGATCTCACTGTTCTGATTCTTATAAATTTTTACTGAAAGCTACTCTCCATACTCTGCCGATTAGACTGTTAATTTCCTTGAGTTTAAGACTGATATTTTTAAGGCTGAGTTTTTAGTTTTGTTAGAATGGGTCTGGGGTAATATTTTTTCTAATGCTAAATTCATTCTAGGCCCAAAGTCCTTCCTTTCTGGGTGTCTACAGAATACCCAGTGTTTAATTAGTTTTCCCTATATCTTCTGGAGATTTTAACGTCTGTTAGTCCTGTGCAAGATCTGGTGCTCTGCTCACTTCTTCCTGGTAATTTCCCTTTTTCCACAGTGATGGTCTTTTCACTATGTTCTTTAGCCAACTTGGACAGACAGAGAGAATCTTTCTATTTACACAAAGACAAAAGCAGTTGTCTAATAGATTTCAGGAATTTTCTCTCTGAACAAGTCTTTACTCATTGGTACCCTATCTTGTTATTTCTACCTAATTTTAAACTTTCACCTTGAGACAATCACCGGGCTTTCATCTTTGTTTGTCCTCTCCATATACTGGAAGGGAATGCGTGACAGAAATTTGTGGAAATTATGGAAATGATCTGTTTCTTTACATTCTCTCAAATATTACATTAATATACTGGTCCTAGTCTAACTGATGAAAAGATATACTGTTTTCCAATTTTATACATTTTCAAAAGAAAAAAAAAAGTGGGCTGGGGATTTAGTTTAAAAAAAGGTTTAAAATCAGTTATTTTGCCATGTCTGATTATGAAAAGTTGATATGCAGAGTTTCTTTTTTACTAAACATAACTATCTTTTGATGTACATAGTACAAAAGTATCTGCAGAGGAATGACAAGCTACAGTATAATGATTTTTTGCTTTGTCTATATAACAACTACATACCATGCCTAGAGCTTATTTGCAACTTTTCACTTGCATGCTAACACTGTGTAAAAATAAAAAAAAA
>NW_022900921.1:17424413-17453501 GCF_012274545.1 Fukomys damarensis | reverse complement strand
CTCTAATAGACACGAAGAAAATATATTCCCCCTTTGTAATATTTTGAGTGAACACTATTCCTTTTGTAAGCTGAGTCAAATGTTAGTGTGACTGTACTCTTTTTCCTTCTTTCTAATGTTGAAATGTTGTTATCAAAAGCAGCTAAACATGCTCAGATTCAGGGACACACTGTGAACTCAGGGAGACGGGTTTGGGATAATAATAATTCCATTGCTTCTTCATGTTCACTCAAGAGCTTGTCACATTTCCATCTCTACCCACTTTGGCTGAATAAGATTTAATTCAAAACATTTTTGCTCTTATTTTCTAAGCAAATTTAAGATTCTGTTTACTTATGTGTGCTCACTGGAGGTCATGCTGAAAAATGAACTGCCGAGTATGCTGGCGAGACCATAAAATATGAAATGGTAATAGTTAAGCTTATAATCTATTATTCTCTTTACATGAAATAGTGCAACCCAGCATGTTCAGTGAATTGAAGATTATAAACAACTTGCATAATGCCAAAAGAATGCTCTTTCAACTAAGAATTTATCACCAGAATGCTTGTTATATGTAATGTTTGCTTTGGAATTAGACATAAGAATAAGCACAATATCATATTTAGCTGATTCTTCATCTTAAAAGACATTTAAGAAAATAGGTAGCTCATAAACAAGGAAAAATAAAAGATATTATGTGGTTTCATAAGCCTTTTCTTGAATGTTAATATATTCATGAATGCCTGAAAACAACTAGATATCATGAACTATTCATATTATATTAAATATTTTCTAAAGAAGTAATATCTTATTGTGTTGTTATAAAGCACACAATTTGCTTATCTATTTAGTATATTTCTTTCTCTCTGTTCTGTGTGTGTGTTGTGTGCGTGTGCTGAGAAAAAGACATAACCTTTGAAGCTCTGAAGCTTTTACTCTTCATGATTCTAACCAGTGTTTAAATTACAAAATTTCGTCTTCTCGGCGGTACTACAGTATACTTGGTTCTATTTGGTTAGCAGTATTTCTCAGCTTTTCCATTCCTGGGACATGACAGACATTCAAAATCCACAACTTCAAGGAGGAGAGGCTTAATTTGGCTTGTAGCTTCAGGGGATTCAGTCTATACGCTACAGGCCAGAAGCATCATGGTAGAAAGACTTGGCAGAGCAAAGCTGCTTAGCCGTCCAGAGAGAAGAACAGAGGGACACTGACAGGAAGGAAGGGGCCAGGAGCCATATACAGGACCCAAGGTCATGCCTCAGGGACCTACCCAGAAACACCCAGATTGTATTATAGTCATCTCCTGAGTTTCTTTACCCAGTCAAGTTGACAAGTCATGATCAGCAGTCAAACTTGTCCCAAATCAAGAACAATTCAAGAACAATTTCATGTAAAAGAATTTTAAAAATGGATGTCTATCTCTGATTTTTATACAAATAGAATAGAATATTTGTGATCGATGAGGTAGGAAAACTCACAGATGTACTGACATTTATAGTCTTCGACATAAGATAATTATTAAGTTTTGATGTCATGCAGAGTTCAATGATTTGCATTATTTACAGACTATGTGGGTTCATGATTTAATATCTCTGAGCTATAATTTCCACTGAAAGCTAAGAAACACAATGGCACAGATTTTGTATTGCTTTGTTTTGCATTCCCTAAACCTAGTTAGAGGTTACACTCAGTCACTTACTGAATAAATGAATGGATGAATAAACAAGTAGGCAGGAAAAAAAACCCAAAAAACCTAGTTCATACAGATGGGAAAATTAAACAGAATACTTACATATAACACTTTCATTGCAAGGAACCCAAAACTGAATGCATACTCATAAATGTCAGCTGCATATAATGTGAGGATTTTCCTTGTCTGAATACTTATTAATATTTTCCGATGTAGCTACCAATTTCCATAATAAATGTTGCTTTAGCGAAGAAAGAATTGATATTTTTAGATATCATATTGTGAAAATTTTTGCTTCATTAGCTTATTTTTACACTTTTCAGTGTTATAATCTGGCATATTTGGAATACGATTTTAGAAGGATGTTACTGAATTCTTCTTTTGAAGCCATGTACTTCTATTTCAATGTTAAAATTGAAGTTCACCCAGTTCAGACATCTAACAATAACAACATCAAAGGAGGTCACAACTCAGAAATATTAAAAATATCACAAAAGTGTAGTTGGCAATTTCCCTTTGTCATCTGGAATAACATCAATATTGCATTTAGTAAGCAGCTAAAATATTTAATTATATTCACAACAAGAAAAGAAAGCATAGTGCTCTTCTGGAATGAAAGTGCACTCAGTGCTAAGAATTGGTAAAATCCATGATCCAAACTGGATCATAAAATCATTGCCCTCGTGAGGGAACAGATTTTGAATCCTTCTCTCCTTTCATCTCCTTCTTTTACTGATCCCCTTTACTGAGCGCCAAGCCTAAAAATGCCAATGTGGAGAGAAAAGAAAAATTTAGCTGGGGTATGTTTCCACAACTTTTCTTCTTACCCTGCCTTTCCAAATGAAATACTGTAATCTACACTAGGAAGTAATTTCTGAGAGCTGGGAATTTGTGGAAAAGAAAGATGAGAACGTAGATCATCCAGAATGAGAAAGAAGACGTGAGATTTAGTAGGCTTTTTATACATGCATTTTAATCACCTTCAGAGTTGAGGAAAAGGCAAGTGTTAAATATATATGGTAAGATGATAGTAGTCCTAATTTTGACACGTTATCTCCTGAGATTTATGAGAGACACTATGTTTTTGTCATTATTGTTGTTGCAATGTTAGGCATGGAATCAAGGTCCTTGGGTACGCCGAACACTCTACCACTGCATTACAGCCCTAGCCCTGAGACACACTATTTTTTTTTAAATCAGAAGTTTACTGTTAATTGAACAGGTTTTTTGGTGAATCTTTCTTCCAGTACTTGTTGTTCTATCTTTAATTATTGAGTCCATATGGATTTAAAATCTCAGGAATGAAACTGTCTGGAATCCAGAATGTTTCCTCTGTTCTAATTTAGACATTAAGTTTTTTTTGCCTTCTCTTCTGCTTGATGGTGTCACCTTTTTTCCTACTATGTTACATTTCTTTAAATTGTCTTGTGTTGCTTGGGTGGGCAGATGTATTTGCCATATAAACTTACTTTTTAGTAGAGAAAATAACTGGCTGAGAGAGCCTAAACTAAAACAAAATTTCTGATAGACACAGTTTTCAATCGCTATGCTCTTCCAATTGTCAGAGAAAGCGATCCTTTCTGTTCCAGCAATTTGGTTTATTTTTCTTTCTGTTGTTATACTTTTAGTGGTGGTTCTCGTGTCAGTGAACATCAGAATTACCTGCAGAACTTGTCAAACCTGAGATAACAGGGTCTCCCCCAGAGTTTGTTATTAGGTAAATATGCAGTAGGGCCTGAGGATTTACATTTGTAGTTCCCATGTGATGCTCATTGTCTTGAATGGAAGCAAACACGCGCTTAAACACTAAGCAAGTGTGAGGCCAGCACACTCAGTTCTGTATAATGACTCAATAACCTGCTGTCCATGAAAACCCAGGAAATTTGAGGAGTTCTAGGAAATGATGTATAAGTAAGATTAACCTTCATCCTTCCAGAAGAACGAATCTTCACAGGTTATCCAAACGATGTCTTGGACAATCCTCTCCAACAACGATCTCTGAAGAGGACTGTATTCATTAGAAGTTAACCCCTTAGGGTGGACCAAAAAATATCAATAAAACTATGATACCACACTTGCTATTCAGACTACTCTGTATCCATTGGTCATGCGTACTGTTGACCCCTGTTTGAATTTCACTCTTTTTTAAGCTTTGGTCTATTCTGCAAGTATCAGTTTTCTCCACTGGCTTTTCAATCACATGAAGAAGTATTTTCTTTCATTCGCTCTAAAGCTGTACAGTCTGCGCCGTAAATGAACAAGTTTGTTTTAACCCTTAAAATCATTTAAACCAGCAAACTTTCATGGAAACTGTTCTCTAATTATATTTTTAGCTAAAGGCCTCATGGATGTCTGGAAGGATTGTTATAAAGCAGCATTTTATTGCATTCGTAGAAAGTCATAAGCCTAATTTGCATCTTTCTATAATCATAATCTATCCTAACACCTTCAATGCCCCCACTTTATTCATCAAATCAGGAGCAGTCATATTGTGTTAAACTGAAGGAGGCATGGTTTTGTAGCTCATAACCATTTTTGTATAATCCACAGCACAACTACTTCCTTCAACACTGCCTTTTCTCACAAGGTGAAATTAAGAGATTGAATGGGTGGGTTGTGGATTAGAACAAACCAACCTCAACACAGAGAAAGCATTTTCTTAATTTGGAAGATCCTGCTAATATGCCGAATATCAGTAAAATTGATCCTTAAATTATTTTTAGATTTTATTCCATTCTCTTTCCAAGGAAATCACTGAGTCATATTAGAGCAGGAGAATTCTATGAGAAGAAAACAGCACCCCAGTTGTAAATCCCATCTAGAAACGCTTTAAAAGGATCATGCTATAAAGCTCCTAAAAACTACATATGATTAATTCTTAATACTGGAGGGAATAAACCTAGCTGTATAAAATCACCAATTGTAGGAGGCAAGATACACAACTGATCTACAGTAGGGTTTCAAGTAGGGTGAACAGAGCCTTTGGAGACATATTCCTAGTCACAACACCCATGAAGAGGGAAAACTGAACAGCACAGAATGACAACAGAGACTTCAGTGGATCCATGAGGATTTCGGAGGCTGGGAATGGCCCCTCTCAGGCTTTCTGCTTTTTGAACAGACCTTTGAAATTCTGCCTGATTATTCATGCCATGTATGTTTCCTGTGGAGAACAGATGTGCCCTTAGTGACGCAGTTATCACTTCAGAAGGAAGCCAGCTCTTGCTTCCCAGGTAGGTGCTTACTTAGTAGTAGCCAGGACTCCAGCAGACTGGATAATGAGCACCACAGTGGCGAGGTGAGAGGTATGAGTGGGTTAACACAAAGCATCCACTTCAGGCCAGGACTTGGTAAACTGGCCAGCAGCCTGACTTTGCAGATTGGAAGCTAGAAATGATTTCATAATTTAAATGGCTGAATGGAAATCAAAACATAACATCTATACCTGTTTATTTTTAACACCTCATATACTGTTTTAAATCTTTGTATGTTTCCCCTGATAGCAACTTCAAACAGTTCTAACAAGTATTAATCGTTTTACAGGTGAGGAAATCAGTTTCTAGAGAGGTTAAGTAAGGAATCAGAACCACCTGCCAATGAGTACTTGAGGTGGAATTGCATTTTCCACAAATAATTATCCCAAAGCCTGTCCCTCTATGAAGGCATTCATAAACAAGCAACACTCGGAAAGTAGCACAGAAGTGACAGAGGAGTGATGCCTAAAAGCCTGTCTGCTGAGTTTTTGGCAGAGCAGATCCTTGCATTTTAGGGTAGGATGGGGAACCTTTATGGAAGAATCAAATCACACTCCAAAAATCATGATAATGAACATCCACTGTGCATTTCAATGAATCTCAATGTTATTCTTTTCATTAGTAGACCTGTATTAAAAAAAACAGCAAGGTTGTCATTTGTGGAATATTTTCAACCAATACATATGGAAACACACTTTCTGTCATGATTCAGAATTAACTACATGACAGCCTCAATTTGGCCTAAATCAAAATCAAAAATATTTACGGCACAAACCTTTATAGAAAACCTTGTAAACACTTGCTGCATGGGATTAATGGGAAGTTTGGCTTAGGTTCATCCTAGGTCACCCCACTATAATGAGAAATCCTGCAACACTTTCTATAATCTTCAAACTTGCAGACTGTTTGAGCCTCATTCTAAGGCTGCAGAAACATCATATTTAAGGTGAATGAGCACACATATTAAACTATGCTGCCCCCCATAAACTAGAGCTCTGTCTTCTTTCTTACCATGAAGCATCTAGTTGGATTTTGGAGTTCAGAAGCACAGTGCTTTCTGGAAACTCCTGCACAAACCATCTTAAGAAGATTACTTCAAATGCCCAAGGACATAAACTTGTATAGATGGCCTAGCATCAAATATATAATAATGTATCTTTGCTTTAGTGCAGTTTTAGCTTTTCTTTACAATATAAAGGAGATTTCAAAATTTATTTATTCACTTATTTTTATCCAGAGTCTTAATATGATACAACTGCTTAGGATCACTGTCATCACTGCCATTAAGATGCTATGACTACTCTTTTGGAAGTACTCGATTTAGTAAGAACCTGATGTTTCTCTCTTGCCTGTGTAAAAGGCACCCCCTAACTTAGTGAATACACAGTGGACACCAACTGTGGCACAACCAAAACTTCCACTAGCTTTTCTGAGACACAGACTTTGTAATGATAGTAAAATTGATGCAGTAAAAGGCCCTTCCATGAATTAAATCACATAAGTATTTTCAACTTCTCTTGGCATGACGCTATATTGTACTACCCTGAAAAAGCACTTACTCATGTGTCCAAATGTTTGTAATCTTAGCAGAAGTTGCTACAGCTTTTTATCAGCCACTTTCGGAAGTGTCAGATTAATGTGTATGAGTGTGTGTGTGTGTGAGAGAGTACATGTGTGTGTTAGAAAGGGAGGGTATTTAGCCTTCGAAGGCATTAAGTAATTCATATTATTAATATCAAGGATATATTTTGTGTGTTCAGGGATTTAATCCATCCACTTTTATATTGTACTTCCTAAGTGCAATATAAATCTTTGGGTTATAAAAAGTTTTCTATTGGCGATTATGAAATCTCCATTTTGCTATAGCTTAAGAAAAAATCAGGGCTGGAGTTGCAGCTCAGTGGTGGAGCGCTTGCCCAGTACATACAAGACCCTGCATTTAAACCACATCATTAAAACAAAATAAAACAAAACAGGCCAGGCCAGGCCAAGTGTGTGAGTGGACAACTGTAATCTTGCACTGTGGTAGGCTAGAGCAAGAGGACTGAAAGCTCAAGTCCAGCCCAGACAATTCAGTGACCTATTGAAACACTGTCACAAATGAATTTAAAAAAAAAATGTTTAATAGGAAGTTAGGGGGTTTGTTGTACCAAAAAAAAAAAGGAAGATCATACCACCTCTGTAATATGTGCCTTGTTTATTGAACAATTCATTGCAATACGCATTTCTTAGTACTTATTTTCTTAATGTTCTCATTTGTTATTGCTATAATACTATGGACAGACTTAAAAAACTGGAAGTTCAAAGATAAGCCTTCACCTCCTTGTAATGATAACATACTGACATAAATCAGAGACTGACCGACGCTGATGGTGAACAGTGAACAAGCATTACCCTTAGTTTCTTACTTGGGCATAATAGTAGTAATATGTGCATAATCTTTCACTCAATAAGTAGGTTGTGTTATGATAAATCAACTAAAAGATGTTTAATGGATTGCCATTTGTCCTCTAAGTTTTCACTTTTATCTGCAAAGATTAACATTTTAATGCATTTGATGTATTAAAGACATGGTGATTTTCAAATTGCTCTCTTGCAAATATGCAGAAGTTATTAAAACTCACAATGTAGTAAATAACCACCAGTGAGCTTCGTGTGACAGCCATAAAACACTTGGCACTTGGTAGTTTTTTATCATCTTGCCTCTGCTGTTTCATTTTACTTATATTTTTGGTGGGTAATGGGAATATCATTGTCTAATTATTTTTCTAGTCAGGCATTTACTCATGCGTCCAAGATGCAACAAAAGATAATCTTTCTTTGAGGTTTTCCAGCTTCAAAAAAACAGATTTCTTTTTTGGAATCATATTCTTTCAATAGTATCAAATCAATATCCCCATTTAAAAACAAAATAAAATCAATAAAAATCATGAATTATGATGGTGTCATGATTCAAATTATTACACATATATAAATTTATATGCAATTTTATTGCTCATTATAAAAAGAAATTAAAATATTCTGCATGGATATAAACATTACATCATGACAAAAAATCAAGATGTGCCTGGAAAAGAAAGAGGGTTAAACAAGGAAAGTATATATGATGTGGTTGAAGTTAAATTGACAAAGAGAATGGGTCAAAATATCTCCCCCAAATAAAGTGAGCTCAGAAGTAAAAGAATAAAAGGTGAATGTGTGATCTCCCACCATAAGACCTATAGAGTCCATTCAACAAGAACAAATGCGTTGCTTAGATAACTAGAGACTTTTCTTATATATGAAGAAAAGTTTTCACTGGGTAGTCACAAACACAAATGAAATAATGGAGCAGACAGCATCAAACAGTGTTCACATCCCAGTGATCAAGATGACCAAGCCATTCAGCTCTCTAAAGGCAAAATCAACACTCTTCGTGAATAGGTAGGGTTAGGGTCAGAGAAAAAATCCAGAAAGGGCACATGTAGGAAGGGAAAAACACAAAGAAGAGAATAAATGTAACTGGATTGGTATTGGATGTTCCATATCACAATGGTTGCTTTTGATAATATCTTCTTACTTTGCATATTTAGAACTCCGAAAGATAATTATTATTCCAATTTTTAAATTGAGAAAAGAAAGATCTAGAAAATTAAAAAATGTATTTAAGGTCACAAAGTATCAGAGCTAGATTAAGGCTTAGAAATTTAGAGAAAAATATTTTATTAATTTCATTAGCCTTGGTCATTTAAAAAAATCTCATCAAGGTTAACATTTTAAGATAGAAAAATTTGGACTATGCTCTAACAGTACTGTTTTATCTAGATCTCCAAATAAATAAGTACAAAGTCTCTTAAATATAATTTAAATTATAGTGTTTATGTGATGTCACCAACCTAACCAGAAATACTGAGTATAGTTAAGGACTTATTTAATAGAGTAGATACATATCAGGAGGCAAGGTAACGCATATTTCCTTATTCAGCATCACTGACAGCTTTATTAACATAAATATTATTAATGTATTCATTTCTACAAATAAAATGGCTCTGTTTAATATGATTTTCACTTTTTTAGAGAAGTATTCAAATTAGTTACAGTTTTCTTATTTTTAAAATGGGATTGATACTACCTTTCTTTTATTCACCCCCAGTTAAATATCAAGGTACCAAACATTCCACATGTTGTAACCAAGAACAAGCATCTTAATGCTGTGCTGCTCCTCTCCCCAAACAATTAGATTGTCTATATTCCTGAGCATTTTTCTGTGTTTATTGAATTACATGTTAAGGAAGTTGTTGTCGAGCAGTGATGTTAAGCAACAGCACAAGGGCCTCCCCTGCTGAGATGTGACACGCAGTACAGTGTAGTAACTAGTAAAATAGTTGTACTAAATGATCAATGACTTATTTGAACAAAGTGAAAAATCGATAAGCATATAAAAACAATAAAGCTCCGAAAATAATCACCAAGAAGATCAAATCCCATAATAAAATATTGCCAAGGGGTGCTATAAGATTAAGCACATGTATCTTTATGTAAACATGCACAAAGGCACAAAGATTCATGCACAACATGACATTTTCTCACATTGTGAGGTTAACAGAAGAAATGCACTGTGGATACCTATCATGCAAAGGATTGAAACCAGGTTCATATTATTGCTGCATGTTAATTTAATTTTTCTGGAATTAGTAAAAGCAAATTACAGTTTTGAAATGGAATTCTGCAATGAATTTTCCAAACAAAATTTCAGCTGTGACTAAGTCAGGAGCAAATTCTCAAGTTTGAGGGTGAATCATTAAGGGTGCCTATATATCTGAATATAGCTGTCTTGGTATAACTAGAACATATGCTTAATTTTGGAAATATACTGGGTGAAAAAAACTTCCTCAGTCCTACAATCTAAATACTTAGACTCTAATTAAAATAAGAAGCATCAAATTGGTCTCATCCTTGCTGATAATTATTATCCTGTTCAAACTAAAACTTTTCTCCAAACTGTAATTAAATATCACATTAGAAAATTGCTCTGACTCAATTTAAAAAGCATGAAAAATGATAAGTACTTAATGAAAAAAAATTCCTCCTCTCTTTTCTTCCTGGGGTAGGCAAAGTATTGCACTGATTAGAGATGGTGGATGATACATCTATAACATGCAAAATAAGCATGTTTATAGTGTAGAAAAAGAGCTACTGTGAGTAGTAATGAAATTTAACAGATGAAAGCTTGCACTAAATTTTGTTTATAAAGTGTTGTCCTGCATCTGATATTAAATACCTATGGAAGTCATTTTTTTTTCCAAACAGCAGAGATATGACAGGAGAAAAGTGCAATAGACTGTGCCTAATTCATTCCAATTCACAGAGTAATGCATTTCAATTCACACAGTGATGCATTCTGGTCTCCAACATGAGAATCCAATCTAGTTGATGCTTAGTAGAGTTGAAACAAACTCACAGCACCAGAAAACTGACAAGATCTATTCTGTTAAATAGAAAAATAGTTTAAATACTTTTCAATAATTTTGCAGTTTGGCGATATCTAAGTACCAAAGTATACATCACAACAGTGGACCTGTACAACTCAGTGCAAGACAATGATTTTGATAACTAAAGTCTTCCACTATTTTCATAATAATTGAGGCAGGCAAAGCAGTTCTGGATCCACATCCAAATTTCTGAAACAGTTTTAAAAGCCTAATGATAGTTTGAAGCTACTGGAAGCCAGTTTACTGTTTATAATGAGTAATTGGTTTTGTGAGAAACCTCTTCTGGAAATATTATCTCAATTATTACATATTAAATAATCATTAAGTATCAAATCTATAGATTTATTGTTTTCCCCATCTTTGTCTCTCTCAGACTACTTTGCATTAATGTTCAAATTATTTCTGGAAATTATTGTCTCCCCAAGAAATTCCCATTTCCTATGTAGAAAAAAATTGAATACAGGGAGTACTTTACTAAACTGTCCAATGCGTTCATGGCAGTTAGAAGAGATTTTTGGTTCTCCTGATTTAGGCACTGGCAAATAAGTTAAGGTGAATACTGAGAGAAAAAATAGAAAAAAAAATTCAGTAATAAAAGCTTCATAAAACCTCCTGAAGGGGCAGAATGAGCCTTTGAAGCTGTCTTGATGCTCATGTTTTCACTGAAGAAGACAAAATTAGGTCAAAGTAGATTAAAATTTTAACATTTAAATATTTTTGCCTTTCCTCTTAAAAGTTAATTTATTTTGCCTGAAGGCTGGGAGGGGATATGAAGCTCTGATTTCTTTCATCCCTTTGGCACATGAAAAGTCATGATGGAAAGGAATATCCATTGGGGGTATGTACTAGTCAGAATTGCAATCTCAAAACCACCATTATTTAGCCATAGGCCCACTGCACTGTCTCTTCGATCTTACACACTGACTCACTGAAAATGAAAATGTTTACTTGTTCTTATCAGGTCACCTATGAACTTTTGGTTGAGCTGGGAGTTACAATCTAGTGAATGTGGCTTGCAAACAGCTTTTCAAACAGAAAGTTATGTTTTCTTTGGATAATAAATTGGAAATTAAAATAGTAGAAACTCTTTAGAAATTAAATTAGAGCAACATATACTGCTCATTAAATTATGTGAATTTAAGATACAATGTCATTTTCAGCCAATCTTCTCAATATAGGATCTCTTGGGTAATTACAGTGGATTTTATAATTAAAACATCAATTTGATATTGCATTATCTTATTGTGTCAACAGTAGACTGAGCAAAGTGTTATCACTTCTGTTTTCATGGAGAAATAAGTTGTTCTATGTTCATTGTGCAAAAACTTATTGAGTAGCTATAATATATCATGCAATGTTCTATATACTGGAAAAAGACACACAAGTATGAACTTTCATTTCACACGCTTCTCAAAAAGATGGACAAGTAAAGAAACACTGATAAGGCAATATGAAAAGGAAAGTAAGTGAGGTGAACTCAAAGAACTGTGAGTATGTAATGGGATGCATCTGCCTCAGTAAAACAACAGATCATGCCATGTGGATGTACTCAAAAAAGCATGACTATCAATAGAGACACTCAACTTTGATGCAATAACCATTTCCTTGGTGTCTATATGGTGAAATATGAGAGTGAACAAAGTATTATTTTTCCTCATGAAGTTTATTCTATACAATGGAGAAGAGCAACAAAAAACACTAAACTATGAATTCTACTATTTCAAGTAAGAAATAACAAAAAAATATTATTGATTACCTCATTAAAATCTGCCAGACTATTTTAGATAGAAAGAAGGGAGGGACATGTCTTGAGAAAGTTACACTGAAGTATGAACTACACATATGGGATAATTTGCTACTAGAGGGTGGGAGAAGAGATTGCTAGATAGAACTAACAAGTGCTAACTGTGAGTTTGGCGTATTTCGGGGTGTAATATGACATGACTGTGACACTACCAGTTCAATATAATTCTCAAAAAGCAAATAAATTCACACGACCTCATTTCCGTAAATATGGTGTCCTTAATTTTGCCTCTACACATAGGTACTGCAACCAGTTTTATTATCAGCAGTTTAAATGGATTAATGATTGACGGCAAAGCTTTAGATATATAGTACCCATCCATTGAACGTGCCATGTAAAATAAGTAGAAGGACTACAATAGGAATATCAATTATTCCCACAGTGTCAATTTATAGAAAGAAACCTCCAGAAGATTTATTTTTGAAATTTCAGAAATGAAAATATGAACTACTGTTTCAATGTAGAGTAATCTAGTAATAAGGAACATGGACTAACCAGCCAGAATCAGATTTTGTCAGTTAAAAGTTGAGGCACATTGGCCAAGTCTCTTTCTTTTGTAAATTTCAGTGTCCTTTAGTGTCCTCATCTCAAAATGATGAAAATGATAGCTTTGTCATAATGAATTCATACCAGTTATATAAAATTTAGTGCATGAAACAGTCTAGAAAATAGTAAGTATGTACCAATATTAGTTATATACAATTCAGAGGTACAGAATACATACATATAGGATTCAGGTGTTCTGTGTGGAATATGTGTGTTCTCATATATTTTTCAACTATCCAAGTAGTTTAAATGATTTTTCTAAGTTGTTATAATTGAAAATAAATGAATCTGATGCTTGAACAGTAAAAGGGGATGGGAGGAAGGGAACTGAACTGTGTTATGTATGTATACCAATTTCCTACATTGAATATATTCATTTTATACTGTTAAATATGTACAAAAAATTAAAAAGTAATTTAAAGATTGCAAGGTAAACCTTAAAAGAAAATAAGTGACAAAGGTGGTATAATGCCAGTTAAACTTACAAACATCTGTCAGTTCCACTTTGAATTTGAGGATTCCAAGTAAGGTAAATCCAGCTTGAGATGCCCACAGTATGAGAAACTCATTTCAAAAAGCTACACACAGTACATTACTCACTGAGCAATCTTTACAGACCTGTGGCCCATTTGGAGAGCTGTCAGTGACCAATGAAGATACTGCATGGAAAAGAAGACCTTGCACACTAACTGCTGCCCAAATTCCTGACCCACAAAATTGGGAGAAAGGTTAATTTATCCACAGCAATTTGAAAAGTTTTGAGATCTCTATTCATACACCTGTGTAGAGATCAAGGAGAAACTGGTGTGTTGAGTGAAATGCTATAACAGTACAGAGGAAAAGATAGAATATCTTTCAGCCTGAGAAGCAGGACTGGAGAGACTGCTACTACAGGCTGGAAATGGGGTGATACCACCAGGCACAAAAAAGGGAATCTGTATTATGTAAGGTGGAGACGGCAACATAAGGGCAGGTGTAATTGTGAAAGCTGTGGGGATATTGGTTGGAGATTCAGCTCAGTGGTTGTGCCACCTGCCTCAGAAGCACAAGAACTTGAGTTCGATCCCTAGTACAAAAATGAAATAAATGTACTACTTGGCTCTTCTTAGCTGCTTAAGAGGAGGAAAAATTGAAACAAAGATATCAAAGAATCTTAAGAGAATTGAAGTACAGGTTTTTGACTCGTAGCTCAAAGATCTCTTTGTCACAAATTTAAATGTGCACATGGTTTTTGCTCAGTGGTGTGGACCACAGCAGGATTTATAAGAAACTCACTTTAAAGAGAAATATACTGATAAACACACCAGTTGCTTAGATTAAAAGGAGACAGAAAATTCAAAGCAAATAGGATACTTCTGCTGGGATGTAGGTCAGCGGCATCGCGCCTGTCTGGCAAGCGCAAGGTCCTGGAGTTTGATCACCCATATGGGGGAGAAAAAAGATACTTTTATTCCATTCTTCTAAATATATAAATTAGGTTGAAAAAGATATTCAGCTATGAGCACAACTTGTTAAATATTTTTTTAAAAATACAAATGGATTAGAGGGGCAAACACAGTAGACTATGGCAGAGATGATAAAAACGTAGAGACTCAAACCTAAAGCCAAAACCCATTTATTTATCACAAAGTGCCCACACTGAAGTTAAATGTGAACGCTGAAGTTTTACTTTAGAAAAAGAACCTCATACATTAACATCTTCTGTCTTAAAAGAAAATCAACACACATGGTATAGGTTCACCACCACTCGCCGATAGTTATAGAGAATTATTTCCAGGGAAAAAACAAATGGCGCCTCAAAAGAAGAACACCCTTAAGTTCTAGGGCAGTGGGAAAAGATATATACACAATAATTTCATAATAACTCTAAGGTTATGCCATAATGGGATGAGAATTTTGGACAAGGAATGAGATATTTTTCATGGAGGACGTATATAATTTGTTGTGGCCAGATACGAAGATTTGCATTATTGATATTTTTCTTTCCTATAAATGTGATATACGATGGCTAACAAGAGTCTGAAACAATCAAAGATAGAGTAGAACTGGCATTATTTCAGACCTAAGCTTAGATTTTCTGATGCTCAGCAGCTTTCACTTTTGTTCTGTAGACACAACAAAATTGAGTCTACAAATTGGAAAGAAATAACCTGCTAAATATGTAAAAAAAAGAAAAAGCCTCTTTGGGCAGAAATGAGGCATCAGAAGGTGACTGAGACATTCTTACATCTTCTAAGCCAGCTGGACTACTAGATAAAAACCAGCACAATGAGCAACTCAAGCCAACAGCACGTGAAGCACAAATGCCCATCTCAGCTGTAACCTAGAAAAGCATCATTTCAAACTATTTTCTTTTAAATTATTAAATTTAAGGAGATTATTATTAAGTTATTGGTAAGTACAAGAACTGTGAATGGCATGAAGATTATTCAGATCACCTCTGTGTTGAAGAATTTAAAGCAAATATCAAAAACCCATAGAGTGATTATTTCAAGCTGAAGTAACCAGAGAAAAGTAATTTTTGAGGGGCTATTTGTCCTGACTTTTCCTAATTGCCATAAGCCACAGACGTTTTTTGGGGAGGGATGTTCCTCATATACCCAGACTTCATATTAGCCTGATCACCACAAAGTGGTAATCGGGGTTGCAGTAAAAATGGATAAACATACACAATAAAATGGCTCTTAATTTCTACTGGCTTTTGTCTCCCAATGTCTCTCAGTACCACACCTAGAAATTACTACGCTAGTCAGATATGCATCTGTTCTGCCATTTCTTTACACTGTACTGTTCTGTCTCCAAAAAGTATAAAAAGGCTATGTTTTGCTCATTTCTTTTCACCTCACTCTGGTGAACACTCTATGTACATGAAGAATTACTAAAACTTTCCTATTTTTCTTCTGTGAATAAACCCCAGTTCCAGTTGGAAGTCTGGAAACATCAAAATGGCCCACATAAGAGTGAAGGGATTGGTGATTAGAAAAGATCTCTCTCTCTCTCCCCTACATTTTGCTCATAAATTTTCTTCTTCAAAGAGTACAAATACAAACACAAGTATCTTTCATATTGACCAAAAAATGGAAGGAAAAAAAACAAAGCTTAATCATTAAGAGAAGAAAGGATACATAAATTGGGACATGGCTCTGGAAGATTACACTGCACAGCAACCCAAGTAACTGCTGCTACACTTCCGACTACGAGTGAATCACAGACAAAGATATCCATGAATGAATACAAAACCTACATTTAGAATTTTTTTCGTTCACTTATGCTAGAAATTATAGTAAAAGTATCTCCTATAGTATGTGTAGGGTACTACTGAGAAAGTACGTTCAAATATTTTGTGTCCATCAAAATACAGCTATTTTACTTAAAAATGTAATCCCAGCACTTGGGAGGCTGAGGCAGGAGGATCCCTGTGAGTCTGAGACCAGCCTGGGCTACATAGTGAGTTTCAGGTCAGTCTCAACTACATAGTGAGACCTTGTTCAAAAAACCAAACAAACAAACAAACAAAAAAATGCAGAAACTTCTAGGATGTTCTAGAAATTTTTCTAGAAATAAATATCTGATTTAAATATCAAAACATTAAAAGAAGCAAAGAACCTAAAATCTTAAAACTTTACGTATTTGGATATTATTGTTATGTACCATTAACTCACAGATTTTAGGCGATATGTTAAAGCTTACACTTCTGCAAAGTATTAAAAGTAGTTCCTAGGGTCTTTCTTCTCACTCTCAAATATTTGTTTAAAGTCTATTAGTTCCTCTAACCCCACAATGAATTCTGATTATTTTGCTATATTTTCTGGGAAAAGAGACCTTCAACCAGATTTTGAAATTCCCAAGTTTTGGGTTAATAAATATGAGAAAACACTGTGGATTTTAGGAAGTCAGTTTTAGAGAAAACCTACATCAGGGGATTTTAAGAATGTGTAATGTCAGTTACAGAAGCTGAGCAAAAAGGACTCAATTCCCAACTGGGAAACTTTGTCACATGCTTCTCAGAATGTAGCTTATTAAGAGATAAAATAGGATTTGATTGCCAGTCTCCCCTCTACCCCTAAAAAAGTGAGAGCAGCAGCCCATGTATTTTGTTAGAGCCAGAGTTTGTAGGGATGACCGCACCTCATAGGAATGCTCGGCTTTATTGCAAAGGACCAATAACAATGGCAAAAGACTGAAAAATCACCTTGAATACTACTGTGTGAGCAGACCTTTTTATGACCTGACATTTTAGCGAGAGCGTCTAAATGTTGTGAATATTAGAGAAAGCATATCCATGATCTAAACTGATTTTAGTTCACAAGAGGTTCCATTTGTTTTTATTGAGGTTAATGGATCTGTGGATACAGATCCATTAACCCGAGAATTTTTAAATGTTAAATCAGCAGCTTTGAATAAATGTTAATGTGAGACACCAATTATTGATACTGTAATACCAAATAAAGGGCAAGATTTGGAGCATCGCCTAGGAAGAATATGTTAAAAATTCAGAACTCTTTTATTAGCAAGATAAAAATGATGTAAAGATATTAATATTTTGTTGGATCAAAGCCAATAAAAATAAATTATTTCATCTTTAAAGAATACATTTAGCAACTAGCTGCACTGACTCTATAAGACTTGATGTTTCTAAACTTTCATGGGATTATGGTTACTGTTATTAATGTTAACATCACTACTCTTGCAACACCATTACTACATTAGAGAAATGATTTGCTCAGACTTGTGGCTATAATTACCACATGCACTCAGAAACTGTGCATTACAAGGATCCATAAGGCTCCTCACTGTACAGTGATTCTGGACATTATTTCATATAACCTAGCAATCAAATTTTCTTTTCTCTATTTTAAATTAATTTTTATCAAATATATAACTAAAGTGGAATTGATATTTAGCCTTTATTTTTGTGGTCAGAATTTCATTACAATGAAAGGAATTTAATTTGATTCAACATGCATTTCCTGAATGCTTCTTATGAACTATGAACGTAGCCCCTGTTCTCAAGTGATGTTACTGGTCGCTAGGGAATTCCCAGCATCTGGAACAAAGCTGTCCTGATTTATACTCAGCCCTGTTTAACTGCTGAAAAATTGATTAGTTTTTATCATCCCAATTTTTTTTGTGGTTAAAATGGCCTATCACTTACTGCATGGAGTTTTTTTTACTGAGATACCAAAAATATAATTGTTTATGCTATATGTGGCATATAAGTAATGCTACATATATTACAGTTCTCACTAAAGGAACATGCTTACTTTACAAAAATGTCATGAGATCTGATTACTAAACAGTTCTAAAAGCCTAAAGGAAGGAGCTTTATGTTTGTAGATAGGATATTTGGGTGACAAATACACCTCTTTCTAGACTAATGTTTTGTTGAAACAACTGCATTTTCAAGGTACTAATATATATATATTATACAATATATAAGTATATTTTAAATGATATTAATAATATATAAATATAATTATAAATATATATAATTTCACTGCATGAAAGAGAATGCATCTGTCTTGGTTATTTTTCTCATTGCTGAGACAAAATATCCTACACCCAAAGTTACAGGAGGAATGGTTTATTTCAGCTCACAGTCTATAGAGGTTTCAGTTCACAGTTGGTTTGTTCCAAAGCAGGGCGGCACGGCAGAGGGGCATTGCAGAGGAGAAACAGGTAATGGTGGGCAGAAGGCCGAAAGGCAGCAGAGCAATGACACTAATTTTCGGTTTGATATATTCCTGTGATAATATGTCAAAAATCTGACCTGTAATTGTTGACTGACAGATACTTAGTTTTGACTATTGGAGCTCTCTATGTTTTTAGGCAATATTGCTGGTATATACATGTTCATTTTGAGTATAGATTATTATTTAGTCTTTATCAGAATATCATATTTGAACCTTTTAAATGACATTTCTTGAAAGATTTCTTCATGTTTGTCACTACTCTTTTCCATAGAGATTTACTTTTTTAGTATATATTTTCTTATCTTTTCTATGTCTTTCTCTTTTAAATATATTTCTAAATAAATTGTTTTTAGATCTTACTTTTATTTATACATTTCCATCTCATCTGGAAAACTCACTCTTTTAATTGGGGAATTTGATGGATTTACCTGCACAGCGCTTCTGTGGATTAAAAAGTAAACTTTGTGTCCTTATTTGTTATTATCTTAAAAAGTACCTTCATCTAGAGCTCCCTTAGGCAGCACATATACTAAAAAAAGAACCTTCATGTGCTCTTTTAACCAACTGTTTCATTTTTCATCTCTAACTTTTGAGCAGCAATTGTGACTGTAATTATTATATTTTCATATTTCTCAGGTATTATTTGTTTTATTTTTCTTTTCATATTAATAGTATCTACCGTTACCTTCTTTAGATCAATATACTATTTTAAATCCTATCATCTAAATAATTATGCCTTGTAAATTGTTTGCTTTGGTACTTTCTTTTATCTCTTTGCACTTTGGAGTTTGTTGATTTTGGTCTGGTAACTGGTGTTCCACTGCGAATATGGATGATTCCATCTGTGTCAGGGTAGGTATCTGCAAAGGATCAAAGTCTTTCAACTATATATTTCGGTAAATTTCACAAGAAGAAGGGAGATGATGCGCTCCAGACTTGTTGTAGTTTAGATCTTAAGTGCCTCCCCAATGGCCCGTATGTTAAAGACTTGGTTGGTCCATGGGTGGTGCTACCGGAACTGCTAGAACATTTAGGAGGAGGGACTGTTCAGAGGCAGAGAGGAGGAAGGACTGTCAGAGCATGCCTTCCAAGCGGGCTCTGAGCCTTGATTTGTTCTCTTTCTGCTGCTTCTTGACTGGTGAGGTAAGCAATTTTATTTCTACCACATATTCCCACTATCATGCACTCTCCTCCTACAAGCCCAAAACAATGAAAATAATCACAGACTGAAACCTTCAGAAACCTGAATCAAACTGGACCTTTCTTCTTTGTAAGTTAATTTTCTCAGCTATCTGCTAAAGTAACCAAAAATTGACTCACTTCCTCAGAGACCTCTTGGTTAATTATATTTGTAGCCTCTCTACTTTGTAATTCCTCACCTTATATTTTTGTTGTTTTTTTACATATTTAATGGAGAAGTGTTTTGAGAGCCCCACAAATGTTAATTTGTATAAACCCCATTTATTTCCTACCAGCACAAGTGAAGACTATATAGTAAAGAAAACAACATTTAGGAATAAGGATTGCTAAAATTTAGTCATAATCTTTATTACACAGATTGGCCGAAAAGTAGAGAAATATATAGACTTTAAAATGCATCTAACTTCTGTGCCCACAGAAGTTTAGAGCTTCTTGATTATGTTGTGGTCTCGTTAAGTATATTGTAGTATATAAATTCAATTTTCATTTCAAAAGAGAGAGTATTTGTTACTTTTTATGTGGAATCTGAGTTACACAACTGTTTGATCATATTAAAAAGTATCATAAACTATGCTGCAGGCAGTAATTTCTTCACTGATTCCAAACTTGACGAATACAGTACTTGATACAGAATCAAACAACCAGCTAAAAGAGATTAGAAAAAACTCACTATGAAGTATGGGAAGTGATTTTTAGATATTTTTCACTCATTCATTCATTCAATGAGTCACTAAATATTTATCATTTTCTTGTTCTGTGTCGGTCTGTATTTTGTGAATTGAAGACATTGTGAAGAATAGAACGAGACCCCTTCGCTCCAGGAACATATCATCCCATGGAGGGAACAAAATAAAATAATTTATATAATGATGGCATGGCAAGAAGTTTAATAAGGATGACAGCACAATTTCTATTACTAAGAATTCATAGAAATGAACAAAATTCTCCTACAAAATAGCAGAATTTGAAGGGCACAACTCAAAAGACAAACATCTTAAGAGTAATCTCTCACTACTGTTGTCAATAAACAGAAGTATATGGCATCTGTGTTAACTGGAAAAAGCTGTGAATTAGCGGAAAATGAAAGATGGAATTGTAAAATGAAGTCATTAGCTGGAAAATATTAATAGCTTTGATCATGTTTGTACTTAGGCCATAGTTAAAGTCTGTGAACCTTGCACATACAGGGAAATTTTAAAAACACGTGTAAGCGCACAGTTCAGATGATTTTTATTACTCCACATTACTCGAAAGACTACAGAAAACAATAGCTACACATTCAAATATGGATAGTCAAATTCACACATATAAGCTAAATTGTAAATATAAGAAAGGACAATATAAAACTGACAAATATCTTCTTATCTGAGAAAAACTAGAAATAAGGAAGATTTTCCTGCTCAAAATAAAAAAAAAATTTCTTCACTGGTAGTACAAACACATTACTTAATTAATTTTTTATCACACAGCAAGAAAAGGTTCACAAGAAAATGTCTACCTCTTTGATGTGCATCTAAAATCTGTAAGAAGAAAGACAATCAGGCAAAGGTACCTAGGTAGAAGTATATAATACTCAGAATGAACGGCCAGTGTCAGGAATGACACTGGGTAAGAAGTGTGGCTTCTGCAGATAACAGTACTTGATACTGAATCAAACAACCAAAAGTTTTTACGAGGAACATCTTTCATAATATCAGCATGAAATTAGGACCACTTTAGCTATGAGAATAAGAGCAGTCCTTCGGACAATTTGAACAGAGCAATGAGTCAGTAATATAAGATTGGGCAGTAAGTCACAGAAAACTCAGTTATTAGTGATTGGAATATTTATTGTTTGCTAACTAGAAATCTGGAGGAAGACAATGGCATGAGTTGCTTCAGCAATTTTGCAATGGGAGGGTGCTGGTTTGGTAGCTTGGAAATCTTTTTCCTCCCTCTCATGGAGGAAGATGATTGCCTCAACTACAGAAAAATAAAATAAAAAGCATCCTCACAGACATACCCAAAGATAAGATGCACTCAGGTGCTCCGGGCAATATAACTAGCACAGGTTCTCCTGACTACCCACAGTAGAGTGACAAAGTCAGGATCTTGGTTTTTCTTTTAGTGAAAAGTAGGACAAGGAGAGAAACCACACGGAGATTTGGGATAAGATTTAGGAACCAATCGAAAGTATCTATCTCAAAGAGAAAAAGGGTAAGAAGAAAATAGCTTTTGTCATTCATCAATAAAATGTGGCCTAGTGAAAGAAAGCTTTCCATTATTTAATAATGACTTACTAAATTCTTACTCTAGGTTATGTATTCTATGAGAATCTAAGTCTAAAAATAATCATAATGCTTTCGGGTCTGAGATGAGCACAGTCTACCTAAGCAATTGAATACAGGGCAAGAAAACTAGAGAACAAGAGGCAATTCCATACAGATATATTGGAATCGTAGGAAAGAATTTGCCCAGATTGATTTATAACTTATCTCTCTCCTCTTTCTTGACTGTGCTCTGGTTCTCTAGTGAAACTGACTAGCTTATTCTTTCCTTGGAGCCTCATGCAGTAGTTATACCTAGAAGTTCTCAAGGTTTGCTTCTTTTTTACCAGTTCTAACCTTAAATCGCAGTTATTTGAAGAGGCAATTTACAGGCCCCATATCTGAGCTGATCACTCTCCATTAAGCTAGCTGCGTTATTCGATTCATGACACCTATGAAACTACATTTTGCAGTAGTATACCCATTTGGTGTCTGTCTTCCTGGTTGGACTATAAATTGTTAGCTTAATCACAAGCATTTTGTTTATCTAATCCATTACAATAATTATAAAGCCTAGAGCTTCAAAGACTGGAAAGATGGGGCAGATCAAGAATACAGGCCAAAGGAAGAATTATAGTCTTCATTCTAAGATAAATAGGAAGCATTTGAATTGTGGTATAGCCAGGAGTGAAAGAATTATATTTGTACAACTACCCAATTTCACAGTATCAATTTTAAAACATCATACATGGACACTGTATATCTTAGAAGACATACACTTGCACATCTTTAGTAACTTTTAAGTACCTTTACTAAAATGATGATGATGATGATGGTGATGATGATAACAAAGAAATATGAGTTGAGACTTGACCTTTCTGGTTAGATGATAAAACAGTATCATTCAAATACATAAGATGAAAGGACAATATAAATTATTCTTCAGCTTCTGTGAGAATTCAAAGTCAATTTTTAATAATAAAAATATGTCACAACTAATAACATTTCCAAAATATTCTTATTTTACAGCAAAATATTTTTAAATGACATTTATCCTAAGTGTATCACCTACAAATCTGAAAGACTACAAAATACAATTTAAAAATAATTTGTAATTGAGATGTGTAAATTTAACCCTTAATATGGCAAAATAGTTCATATTCATAGTAATAAAAAAATCTACTTAAGTAAATGGTAATTACTTAGGTAGAGAACCTAAATCACTTATGTTAATTTTACATAGTCATTTTGTTTTAATTTTACTTTAAAATTAAAAAAATAAGTTATTCAGCTAATGACCAATTCCCCGCCTTTAATTCCTCTTATATTTCATTTACAGCCTACTGTTAAAACTCAATGAAATTCGTATCTATTCATATCAAAAAGCACTATACAACCATAATCAAAAACATGAAGTCATAAAGTTAAAACCATTTAATCCTATTAAAGCCTCATTAAATCAAGGCAGTATTTATAGGATGGGACTTGATTCCCTTGTACACTAGCAAATCTGCAACCCGAGTCAATGTTCACGAATTAATTAACAACTGCACTAAGGGCAGGTGTTTGACTGACATTTCCCTTGATCTCTTCCCTCAAGGTTACACGCTGTACAGTCATGCAATTCCTTGCCATTAATCCTTAACCCCATCAGAATATTTGTTTACTTTGCTGAATATAAGCAAGAGCCTGAACTACAATGCAAATAGGTAGGATGCAGAGGGGTGCTTTTAAAAGAGGATATTTCTTGTATTAAACATAGTATGAAGAAGGAGATCTTTGTATGGGCCATATGTGCTCTCTATATTTACAAAAAACAACAAAACAAAACAAAAACAAAAACATCATTTTGGAGCACAGAAGTAATTTTTTAAATGATTTTCACACACATCATTTAAAGGCATCAAATCCGAAACAATATAACTTCAAAACTTGAAAGACTTGAAGTATTATTTAGTACAAAGTCTTTGTTTTTCCATCGGTGGAAATTAACTCCAAGGAAAATGTTATTTCTCCAGGTAGACCTAGCCCACTAATAGGCCAAGTTTAAAGTTCTTTACCGAAAATAACTGGATTGTGCTCTTTTCTTTGTTAAAGATGTTTTCATTATATTATCTCTTTTAAAAAGTAGGAACTAGCAGAAATATGGGAAACAAGTGAAAAATTATAATCACAAAAAACATAAGAACACTAATTTCTGTTACACTGAAGTCCACATCCACAATAGGAATCTAGGAATCTTAAGTTTTGGCTAAGTTAAGGGAATTTCTTTAACTTGTCAAAAATCTCATCCTTATATTTAGTGTTCATATGTTGTAACTGAAGCTATATAAATAGAGGAAAGCGGCAGAGATCACAAATGACAAAGGAGAGAAGAGGGAAAGAGTCCCAAGTCAGGGATAGGTTATGTTTTTATTTATATTATTGTTCTAGGTGTGCTCGTGATATAAACCCAGATTTTGACATATAACATTTGTTATTTATAACTTTGCTGACAGTGATAATAAAAACATGTTTAAGTATTCAGTGGCACATGAATTCTATCCTCCTTGAAATACCAACAGTGAAGGCATCACTTAAGTTCAGGTTTATGGGTCTTAAATGATTATGTCATCCAAAGCAGGTGTAGGAGTCAAATACATTTTAAATCTTTCACGTTATGTATTAATATTTTTAATTTTTCTTTGCTGCCTTGGCTTTAATTTTTCTCTTCAAACAATGCTATATAATTCAGCAAAATAATTTTTTTGAAATTTGAAGTCACAGACCTTGTCTATCTGCTTCAAAATAGACACCATATATATATATGTGTGTGTGTGTATATATATATATATATACACACACATATAGTTACACATGGGTAATCAGTCTTTGAAAATAATTTACTCTTCTAGGTAAATTCTAGAAAAATATAGAAATCGAAATAAGAAAGGTATATGAAGCTATGAACTATAAATTATGTAAAGAAATCTAGAGAAAACTTTATTTTTCCGCAAATTTTTTTTCAAAATTCAAAATTAGCATAAAACAGAGAAGAGTAGCAAGAATTCCATAATAGTTAATTTCCAATTTTAATAATAGAGGAAATTAGCAATTAGTTATTTCAAATATTTTTCTTTTTTCTTTAATATTTCAAACTCTATGTTTAGATGTGGATAAAATATACTGGATATTTGTTTTTAATTTATGTATTTGAATATTTGTATCAGTGTACCAGTATAATGACATAGCTAAATTTAGTGTTTTGTTTTGTTTTGTTTTCTATTCTGAAAACCTTGAATTCTAGAAGTCAAGCGTGTTATATAGGAATTTTTATTTTTTTAGATGTGGGTGAGAGAGAAAGGACAAGGGAGCACAGAACCTTTAAGAAGAATTGCTCAAAGAACCATCTTCACAACTACAACAAAGACCAAGCTTGTAAATTATAATGGTACAGCTGATACAAGGGAGAAACTCCTGAACAAATTTCAAAGGGAACTCAAGGAGCAAATCCAAAACACCACTTTAATAATACTTAGAATTCTCTAGGAATAAGAAACAGATGACTGCAGCTGGTATCAGAGCAGGAGTTAATTTGGTCAGAAATTTAACACTGTGGCTGTGGATACGAAATCCAACTATCTGTGGCAACACAGCATAAAGATGAACTGCACTCCTTCTGGAACAAAACCAGGTTAGTATCTTAGCCCCCCACTAATTTCTGGGTCCTTTCAAGTTTCTTATTCCAATTCTTAGTTTTTGTTCCCTGTAGAAAGCAAAGCACAATAACACTCACCATAGAGCTTAACGTGAGAGGTGAACGACGCAATGCAGGCCCCAGTATCCTGGGACAGACCCTGGACTGGCTGCCATGGGCTAAGGTTCCTTCTGACTTAATGAAGACAGTAGTGCTGGAGTGATCAAATAAACGCACAATCTAAGGTGAAAAGCAGAGGACCAATTCTTTCAACAAAACTAAAGTTTGATAAAGGCCAAAGTTAAAAAACATGGAATAGGAGCAATATATAAATGATGTTAAAAGACATTTATGAAACAACTCCATTTTGGAATGTTTTGTCAATGTGCTAGGAAAGAATATATTCTGTTTCTTCGGGAAACTCATTGTTTAAAAAAAGAAAACACTTTAAATTCAATTGTGACAATCCAGAGCAATTTAATTTCTGAGGCAATTCATTCTGTATTAATAAATATATAAGTATATAGTATTTGTGAACATTTGGGGCAAAATATTGAATTAGGGGCAAGATTTTCTATATCTATTTGCTCTTTGCTTATTTCCCATTATCATAGTGACAACTCTTAGTTTTCTTAAAATTACCTTTAAACATGTACTTTTAGGAAAATGGCAGCTGAAGCTCAGGCAAGGATGAAAATGTAAAAGCTACATTTAGATAACATGTTTTGTATAAAGCAACACTTTTTGAAGTTTAAAAGACAATCCATAATGGGAAACATAGAGCTTATATTACAAAATTTTAATAACCATGTAGACAATTTCACAAGTCAGTATTACAAAAAACAAACAAGACAGCTCTAGTAAAGAATAGAACTCTGGTGTGGAAACTTATTAGTTTGATAGTGATAGGGAAAATGTATCATTAGATTAATTGAGCAATTAGAAAATTCACAGCTGTACTTTTTGAGAACAGGAGAAAATACGTTATTAGGAAGATACTTGAAAGAATATTTAGATGCCTGGAAATAATATCTACCCTCTTAGAAACTACTCTTGCATGTTCTAATAAAGAAAAAAGGGAAAAGAAAGAAAAAAAATAACAACTCCCTTGGAGAGTAACGAGATTTTTGATTTATATTTCGCCTGGTGGAGACACACAGCTACAATTCTACCACCTCATTAGTGGTTCAATTATAAAAACCAGCAATAAATATCTTACAACTGAACTATAGGTATAGATGAACATATAAAAGTAAAAATATACAATACATTTTTTGTATGTGGTTATGAATAAAAAATATAAAATCAAGACTCTGGAAATAGGCCCTTGATTATCATCTATGACAGCTTACAACAGCTTAGTGGCATAGAACACAAGGACTTCTTTTCTAACTTTCACAATAAAGATCATGTAAACAAATGTTTCTGTAAATTTCATGTTTGGAAAGTTTTTAGTCTGCCTCATTAGCTTAGAGCCACTGAATATGTTGTCAAAGGGTGCAGCTGCGAATTTTGCTAATTACCTAATTAATCTAATAATACATTTACCCTATCATTTTCTCTTGGAAACAGGGCTACACTTGAGGCTCTTCAAGAGAGAAATCATGGTTTCTTAGTCAATCATCTGGAGAATTTCAGAAGAAGATTCCTTTCTGGTACATCGAAGTCCATATCCACAGTAGGGATCTGAGAATTTTAATTTTTGGCTAAAGTGAAGCGGAGGAAACTCTTTACTTTGCCAAAATCTCATTCATGTATTTAGTGTTCATTTCTGTGTTTCTTGCAAGTGAAAATTATGTTTCCTCAGAAGATATAAAAAGTTTGATAAAGTTGACGGAGTTCTTGGAAAATCCATGGAGAATAAAGCATGTTTCAGAGTAAACACTGGAGTTACTAGTAAATATTCCTTCAAATAACTTAATAAAAGTTGCAATCTACCCTCCAAAAACTCCCTGACGTATTTCCCCCTATCACAGCACCTTTATAATTATTAGATTAATATATTTTATTTGAGAACATCTTGGCCTAGCTTTTCTCCTTCCCCGAGGGCATGGTTTGGTTGCTTGATCTATGCTTTACAAGAATGCAATATTAGAAGAGGCATTCCATAAAGAAGGAAGCAAATAGAAAACAATGATTCTCTTTGTAGGGTTATACAGAAAGATGTTCCCTGTGAGATTTCACATTCTATTTTTTTCAGGCTCAGCCAAATTAGATTTAGAAACTTTTCATTTCTATTTATGAAATTGAGGTTTTTAAAGAAAAATCCTCATGAATATATATTGTGGGTAAAGTGGCACCTCAACAAACCTGATCTGTATTTAGAGATATTCAAACTGCCAAAAACAAGTGGGAGGAAAAAAAAAATGTCTAGCTCATTTGTTTATTTTCCCAACCCCAGACACCTTGTTTTCACTCTCATCTGTCTTCCTAAGAACTCTCTGTGGCAGTAGGGCTAAAGTTTTCGTTTGTATCAGTCACTGGAGAACCCCTTAAAAACAGCAGGTCCATGAGACCCCACACCAATGCTTCCTAACTGTCTTGGAGCAGAGGTTGGAAGTCAAGGATAAAAATGTTTCAAAACAGGCATTCTGAGTGATACAAACGAAGGTTATTTCTCTGAACAAGGTCCGAAATCTGATTTCAGAATTGGTTTCTAAAGCATATTTTCACATATATTTCTTTTTTAAAGGATCATGGAGCAATACTTAAGGCAAATGTAAAAAAGCAGAAACTGGCCTTTAAAATATGTTGTCCAAATTAGAAATAGGAACATACCTTTAAATCTACCATGTTGTAAGAAAAAACAAAGTGCACGCCAACCTCCTCTTTGGTTTCCAGGGGTGGAAGAAAAGGTTACAGACACAGACTACATTCTGAACCTGTAACTCCCTGTTGCTTAGAGAATTTTCAGAGGACATCCTGATTCAGAGCTCTCCTAGTCCTCCTGTGTAGTTTACATAATCTCCTTACTCCTGGCTATACACACCTCCTCTGGCAAATTGTGAAGGCAGCTTTCAGATCTGACACAAAGCCTCCCAGATTTATAACCAATTTTTCTGCAAGGAGTGATCCTACTCTCTCAACCAAATCCCTGCTGAGTTGTGTGGATATTCGTGAAGGATAAATACAGCATGTGCAGGACAAAGAAAATTTGCTCTTCCAGTCACCAGGCTGGATTGCTCAGTTACTGCTGACAGAGGGAGGCAGAAATGATATACTCATTTGATCACGCCAAAGCATTCACGTCTCAGCCTGGACTTCACAGACCAGTTGCCATATATTAGTATTTTAATCATGCAGCAGCTTGACTGAGGGAGTTGAACAAGAAAAGCTTCATTTTCCTTTGCATGTTTACATCCTTTTATCTATTTTTCTTTATCTAATTCTCTTTATGAAAAGGCATGTTGAAAATATGCAGGAATCCAGATGGTACTGGAAAAGTCACAGAGATGAAGATTCTGTTACAAATGCTTAGTTGTCTCTCCCGCAACCAAATGTCCAAAAAAAAAAAAAAAAAAAA